>NW_022589768.1:9385868-9402426 GCF_004348235.1 Phoca vitulina | reverse complement strand
CTAGAACCCTCAGTTTGTTTTTTAGAGTCCATTGTCTCTCATGGTTCTTCTCCCCCTCTGATTTCCCCCCCTTCATTCTTCCCCTCCTGCTACATTCTTCTTCTTCTTTTTTTCTTTCTTAACATATATTGCATTATTTGTTTCAGAGGTGCAGATCTGAGATTCAACAGTCTTGCACAATTCACAGTGCTTACCAGAACACATACCCTCCCCAGTGTCCATCACCCAGTCACCCCATCCCTCCCACCCCACCCCCCACTCCAGCAACCCTCAGTTTGTTTCCTGAGATTAAGAATTCCTCATATCAGTGAGGTCATATGATACATGTCTTTCTCTGTTTGACTTATTTCGCTCAGCATAATACCCTCCAGTTCCATCCACGTCGTTGCAAATGGCAAGATCTCATTCCTTTTGATGGCTGCATAATATTCCATTGTATATATATACCACATCTTCTTTAGCCATTCATCTGTTGATGGACATCTTGGCTCTTTCCACAGTTTGGCTATTGTGGACATTGCTGCTATAAACATCGGGGTGCACGTACACTTTCGGGTCCCTACTTTTGTATCTTTGGGGTAAATACCCAGTAGTGATTTTGCCTTTTTTCAAAAAAAAAAAAAAAAGATTCCTTAACCATCGAAAGGTACTTGGGATTATTGTTAAATGATAAAAAAACAAGCTACAAATAGTGGGTTCAACATCACGTTTCAGGAAAAGGGGCATGTGTATCAACAGACGCACGGGAAGAAAAGTTCAGTGGAGTATGCACCAAAGCTAACACGTGTATCTCGGGGTGGGTTCGTGGATGAATCTAATTGTCTTTAGGCTTGTTTTATTTCCTAGGCCTGACATATATGACTCTCAAATAACGAAATTTAGGCACCAAAGTAACGCTAATCAAAATCTGGGAGATGACACCCTTTCTAACCAGATTCCCACAGGATTCATTCAGAGCCCTCTTCTTCCCAGTCTGGCAGGTCAAAAGTCAGAAGGTGACTTTTCCAGCTTCCTTACTAGGGGGAGATGAGGTGGCTGGCATTTAGGGAGCTCTGAGGAGTCCTTGTGGCTGGGCTTCCCCCTGGGCTGGCCTGTTGGAGAGATGGGGGCAGGTGGTCTCTAAGCACCATAGTTGAGTCGTGATTATGATTTTAAAAGATTGAGTGATTGAATATTTGTGCCTGAATCTCTGGTGGTTAAGGTACGAGACGGTCTCAGGAAATACTTGGATCCATGGGAGCAGTGGATGGTTTGAACTGAGGAAGGGTTCAAGGTTAACCTACTCTTCTAACCTCACGTGAAGAAGCTGGTGGGCAGACGTGGGAGGCTCCTTGAGGATGCTGGGTGAGGTCATAGGAAGCCACTAGAGGTGCTGCCTCAGCCCCGGGGGAACACAGGACTCTGAGCCTCTTGGGTCTTGGAGCAAGGGGTGGGGAGGTACATTACCGCCCGGAAAAGCTGCTCTACCCTGGGAGAACCTCGGAGCCCCTAATTGGGCAGTGTCTGCCAGCAATGAAGTGCACATCCTTTGCCCTGCAAGTCCTGTTCTATTTTCAGACTGATTCATAACTAAAACATGAAATAAGTGATGTGAAAGCATTAAGCACTGACTGATGCTTGCTCAGTGCACGTTACTCTCCTCCCTCCCTCCATGTCTTCTTCATCAGAATCTCTGGGGGGCCGGGCCGCAGGCACTGACTCTCAGGCTGTTCTGTTTGAAGAGCTGCTTTCCTCAGGTCATTACAGAGGCAGTGGGTCCCAGGCCCTGATGAGGGCGAAGGAACCTGGCTCTCGGTCCTAGCGCACTCAGCCTTGGAGCTCAGGACGCCGCGAGAGCGCCCTCTAGCGGCAGAGGCTTAGCCCTCGTCCGGGGCTTAATTGCAAAGCTTCCTGGCCCGAGCCCTGTCGCCTTCCGGTCACTGCAGAGATGACCCACGTCAACTTAGGTGGCCTGTGTCCCCCCCTTTAGACCCAGTCACTGGACAGGACTGCAAGGTGACCTGCTAAAGCAGCCAGACAAGAAAGGAGGGCATGTGGAGCTGGAGAGGGAGAGGAGAAGTTTCAAATTTCTTAAAATACAAGTGGCATCTCTTTCCCTGTTCCTCCACATTTTACTGTGAAAACTTTCAGAAAGGTTCAAAGAATTTTACAGCGAACACACATATCTCCATCACCTAGATTCTTGCATTAACATTTTACTCTACTCGTTCCTTTGCATATCTACCCATCTAGCCATCCACCTCTCCACCCGTAAGCCATCTTATTTTTCTGATGCATTCCTCAGTAGGTTGCAGACATCAGGACACCCCTCTAAACACCTCAGTCCTCAGGAGCCAATGGATGAGGTTGCTAATCATTATTTTGCCACACAGTTTATAGGTTTATTTTCATATGTTGTTCTTATAGTTCTATGCGGGAGGTATTTAAAAATCCTATTTGACAGGAGTGGACGCTGAGGATCTAGAAGTCATTGGATGGAGCTGGGACTCAATCTGTGTCACACTTCCCAGCAGGGTCCCCTCTTCCCTTCTTTTGGTGCTTCGTACTGTTCTTGGGATAAAAGCGCTACTCATATGCACCCAGGCATCCAGGACCCTGTGTCCTCCCTGCCCTACCTCCCTTGCCAAAGCCTCCTTTCTCCTTGCAGGTATGTTCCCAGATGGTCCTAGCTGCAGTCAGTCAGCCCCTGTGATGCTATATTATCACCAAATTTTATTTATTTTTTAACACCTTTCACAATTGGGAATTACTTTGTTTTACATTTGTTCACTCATTATCTGATTCTCCAGGAATGTGAGGATCTCTAGTATCTAGAACTGGGTCCAGAATGAGTCAGTGCTGAAGGCATATATTCATTAAGTGGACGAGTACGGTACACTGCTCAGTCACTTCTCTTAGTTGCTGGTCTCCACCATAGCAGAACTTGGAATCTCCATGACATCTTCTTCTTTTCTTTTCTTCTTCTTCTTCTTCTTCTTTTTTTTTTTAATTTAAGCAGGCTCCACACCCAGCACGGAGCCCAACTCAGGGCTTGAACTCACGACCCTGAGATCAGACCTGAGTTGAGATCAAGAGTCAGACGCTCAACCGACTGAGCCACCCAGGCACCCCCTCCATAACATCTTCAATGGGTGAATTTCCAAACAGTGCTGCTGGCTAGATAATAAATCACTTTTCGTCCAAATAATCATTATGGTCATCTGCATGGTGCCTACTGAAAGATAATGGTGGAGAAAAGAGCCCAGGAAGGGAAGGTGACTTGTGCTACTATTTTGCTCCAGTGGAATGAACCTTAAGAGGCTCCTGAATGTCTTGATTAGTTGTGTTGAGATCCCCCAGTCACCCTTGGTAGTAGATGTTGTCCTCCTGAGATACATTCTACTGTTTGCCATTGTTCCATGCCCAAGCTTCAGTGCAGGATGGTCTAAGCCCGTCAGGTGATCCGTCCCCTTGCCACGGTGACTGGCTCCGGGATGAGCAAGCATCAGCCAGGCTGTGCCTGGTCTTGTTCTGGCCTCAACTTCTTTCAGGAGATGGATGTGCCCTGGCTCACATAGAAAAGGAAGAGGCACTTGTTGGATGTTCCTGAGAAAGAAGCTTCCAGCTCTTTTGAGACCTTTTGGAAGTTGCCCTTTCTCTTCCCCGGGGACATTGGGGTGCACAGATATCAGGACAACAAGTGTTGCCGCCATCTTGCTTCCTGTCTGAGAAAGAGCCAGCCCAGAGAAGGGCAGAGGTGACCAGATTCTCTGGCTGGACCTCCGGGTCCCCACCGTCCTTCAGGACTGGCAGTTCAGTGAACCAAGGAATATTTTCTTGTATCAACCAAGTTGAAAATTTTTTGTTATTGGCAGCCAAAGACATCCTTCACCATTAACTGACCACTTACTATGTACTCCCTGCTTTGTTTAGCACTTCAGAAATAGCATTTCTAGTCTTTATAACGTTTGAGGCTGGCACTAGCCCCTAGGGTAGCTTTGTAAGATTTGGTAGTGGTTGCCCCTCTGGGCAGGTTCAGCCTCACGGGCCCCACTCACCTCTTGCTGGGATGTCTTCGGTGAGGGCGCAGCCTGGCAAATGCCACTGTTCCCATTTTGCATTTGAGGAGACCCAGGCCCAGACAGGAGAACAGGAGACAACGTGCCCAATGGCACGTGATTTGGCCACAGCGGGGTTGGGAATCACACCTGTGTCTCTCAAAAGACGATAACAGGTTTCAAAAATAATGCGTAGTTCTGACTATAATTGACAGATTAGAATTAACACAACAAAAAAATAAACATTTTATTTATTTATTTATAAAGATTTTATTTATTTAATTGAGAGAGCATGAGTAGGGGGAGGGAGAGAGAGAAGCAGGCTCCCCGCTGAGGAGGGAGCCCAAAGCAGGGCTCGATCTCAGGACCCTGGGATCATGACCCAAGCCTAAGGCAGATGCTGAACTGACTGAACCACCCAGGTGTCCCTTTAAAGTACAGTCTTTTATTTTTTTTATTTTTTATTTTTTTTAAGATTTTATTTATTTATTTGAGAGAGAGAGAGAGCACATGAGAGGGGGAGGGCCAGAGGGAGAAGCAGACTCCCTGCTGAGCAGGGAGCCCGACGCGGGACTCGATCCCGGGACTCCAGGATCACGACCTGAGCCGAAGGCAGTCGCTTAACTAACTGAGCCACCCAGGCGCCCCCTGGGTTTTGTTTTTTGTTTTTTTTTAAATATTTATTTATTTATTTGACAGAGAGAGAGAGAGACACAGCTAGAGAGAGAACACAAGTAGAGGGAGTGGGAGAGGGAGAAGCAGGCTTCCCGCTGAGCAGGGAGCCCAACGTGGGACTCGATCCCAGGACCCTGGGACCATGACCTGAGCTGAAGGCAGACGCTTAATGACTGAGCCACCCAGGTGCCCCTTTCATGTACAGTCATAAGTAGATCTCAATTCAAATAGACCAATCGGAGTTAGGACGCTCCAAGGCTTACTAACACTGTGGAGGAATGCTTCCTGGCCATGAGATCATGGGTAAATCACTTACCTTTTCTGAGCCTCAGTATTTGGTCCATTTCATAGGCTAATACTTTCAGTCTTGATCTATGAGTGTCAGATAATAATGAAACTGCTCCATGTGATTGATACCATGGAAATTAACCATTAAGTTTACTGGAAATGCATAGGACCAGCTCCTTGGAGTAACTAGAAAGAATAATTTTGTTCCAACACTTGGGTGTCATATTCTGTCTTCTTTTTGCTTCAAGTTTGTCTTTCTCCATCTCTGTCCCTCCCACCCCACTCTCAGTTATTGTGAGAATGTGGAAAAGAGACAGCTGTGCAAAGAGAGGGCTCACACGGGAGTCAGACTGTCCAGCACATGGAGGGCTTAAAAAGGTGGGAGACAAAAGGAGAGCCTAGGTGTCTAATAATTTTTGCAGAAAGCTTTGGAATTTCCCCGTGGTGGGTGCAGGATAACCTCAGAATGTCAGCTTAGCTGTTCAGTCTTGATCTTCTTTTAAAGATGCATTCCCTGTAAAGTGACTCCATGGATCATCCCAGGGCACTGGTGTCTGAGGGGTACTTCTCTTTCATGATCTTCTGCGTGGTCATATTCCAAGTCATCTGCAGCAGCTATAATATGATCTATGGAATATTTCCAAATATGAACCAATTGATATTTTGGTTGTCAAAGAATGATCTGGGTGACCTCCTTAATTATTCCTTTTCCACCCAGACCCTTTAGTATTGTCCAGACCTTACCATTATTGACATGTTAAGGCAGGCTTTGAGAATAGTTCCCCTTTGTTGAGCTCAGGGCCGAGTGCTCTAACTCAGATGGGTAAGTGGCTTTATCCTTGTTTTACAGATGAGAAAATGGAGACTGAGTGAATTTAAGTGATTTGCCAAAACTCACCTGGTAAGTCATCAAGTTATCCAGACCTCTTTTTCTTTCTTCTTTCTTTCTTTCTTTCTTTCTTTCTTTCTTTCTTTCTTTCTTTCTTTCTTTCTTTCTTTCTTTCTTTCTTTCTTTCTTCTTTCTTTCTTTCTTTCTTTCTTTCTTTCTTTCTTTCTTTCTTTCTTTCTTTCTTTCTTCTTTCTTTTTCTTTTTCTTTTTTTAAAAGCAGGCTCCACGCCCAGCATGGAGCCCAATGCCGGGCTTGAACTCGTGACCATTCAGGTCAACACCTGAGCTGAGATCAAGAGTCAGATGCTTAATCGACTGAGCTACCCAGGTGCCCCAAGTTATCCAGACTTCTTGCTCTTTCTACTGTACTGTGCTATTTCAGAGTGGTAAAGTGGGAGTTTGTAAGTCTATTGATTATACAAGTCAGTTGATCTGGCCTTTGATGAATTATGGGCCATTAACTCTCACCAGGGCCATTCAAGTCATAAAATGTTCCAAGATAAGATAAGAGTTCGTGGGCTCCTGACTTTGCACTATTTGTGCATTTGTTCTTTGTAGATTTGCCCAGTCCTGTTCCTCTTTTTGTTACAGATACAATGCATCCTATTCAGTCTCTGAACTCATGCTGCCCTGAACATCTGTTTGGATGGCTATTTGTAGTGGTGGTTTCCGAAGGGGAATAGTGCAAAGGGCTGAAGATGGTGTTATCTGAATCAGCTGCTCAAAGCCAATGAAGAACCCCGCCCCCCCATCAAAGGTACAGAGTGGTGCCTCTATTTTTTTTTTTTTTTAAGATTTTATTTATTTATTCGACAGAGAGAGAGACAGCGAGAGCAGGAACACAAGCAGGGGCAGACGGAGAGGGAGAAGCAGGCTCCCCGCCAAACAGAGAGCCCGATGCGGGGCTTGATCCCAGGACTCTGGGATCATGACCTGAGCTGAAGGCAGCCGCTTAACCGACTGAGCCACCCAGGTGCCCCACAGTGGTGCCTCTAAAAACTCATGGTTTTCAGTCTAATGGTGGTTCTTCTATTCCTTTTACTACCTGCTTCAAAGCTTCATTGCCTTGATTCTACTTTTGCATGATCTTGTCTTTCTTCATAAGGAAAAGGCAAGCAATGTTGTGACCTCGCCTTGCTACCTGTCCATTTCATTCTTACTTAAAACACATCTGTATCTCCATGCATTCTTGCCTCATTCTCTGTAGTCAAAGTGGAAGAGGTATCCTTCCTGGACATATCAGTCAGGGTCCAGATGGGAAATGGAGTTCATTTAAATGGCTTAAATGGGGGAGACTTTTAACAAAGGGTCTAATCATAGCGTGTGTTTGTGGCTTGGGTTTACAAGTATGAACAAAAGATGTTGGAACTCCCAGAGCTAGCAATAATGAAAGACATCGCCACCCTTGGATTGATGACACTGGGGTTAGAGATCTTGTCCCTAGAGCCTCTGAGATCTGGAGCTGTGGGAGAGATTTTGGCCATGGAGGGACACGGATCCTGCCAGAGGTGTGGGGCAGGGCAGGTCTTGGCCGCCGTTGGCAGAGCCCGACTGGAAGGCAGCTGTGCTAGTGAGGGTTCCTTAGAGAAACAGAACCTCTCATTCTCTGTCGCTTTGTCTCTCTGTCTCTAACTCTCTGTCTGTCTCTCTCGATGTCTACACACACACACACATACACATTTATTATCAAGAATCGATTCACACAACTATGGAGACTGAGAAGTCTCAAGATCTGTAGTTGGCAAGCTGGAGACTTAAGAAAGCTTATGGCGTAAGTCCAGTCTGACCGTAGGAGAAGACTGATGTCCTAGCTCAAACAGTCAGGCTGGAGAAGTTCCCTTTCACTCAGCCTTTTTGTTCTAGTCAGTCCTTCAACTGATTGGACGAGACCCACCATATTGGGGAGGGTGATGTGCTTTATTCAGTCTATCCATTTAAATGTTAATTTCATCCTCCAAACACCCCAGCAGACACACCCAGAATAATGCTTGTCCAACTATCTGGGCACCTCCTGGCCCAACCAAGCTGACACAAGAAATTAACCGCTGCAGTGGCCATCTTGGGAGGCCATCTGCTGCAGTCTGCAGGGATCCAAGATCCCTGAGGGCAGGGAAGGATACAGAGAGGACTGGAGCGGAGAATGAATGGAGAATAACCAGCATAATTATTTAATTAAATGAATTGAACTCCATAGGAAGCAATTAGGAGATCGGTTTATTTTTTCCTCATCACTACCTTCAATTATACTCCAACTGATCTTGGGCAAAGCCTGTTCTTTTTTAGCCACTTTGGGGCCTAATTGGCCTCCTTTCCAGGTATTAAAAAGTCCAATCTGATGTGAAACAAGACATCAATTTCTCAGGCCGTTGGAATAGTTTTCCCTCCTCACTCAGCCTGCCTCAGCCACCACGGGGAAGCGAGCACCTGCCTGTCCTGTCTCCTTGTTCCATGTCACACCCTCTGCGTCCCAGCTGGCTTTTCCAGGGTGGATGCTGGAGGAGGGGCAAGCGGGACCCCAGTCAGAGGTCTTTTGACTTAGCTGGAGCTTTTGTTCCTACATTTCTGTGGGCTGTTGGTTGCTACCTGTGAGCCACGTGGCTTCCCTAGGGCACATCATTAGGTTCCTCTGGGACACCCCACGGGCACCCCGGACTGCTTCACTTCTTAATATAGGTGATTCACCCTCTGAGCATCTTCTGACTCTCCCCCGACAACACCCCCATAGCCTCCTCTGTTGGGGTCCCCTCTCTGCAGCATTCAGTTAACCTGAGCAGAGTCTCTTCAGCACTGCTCTGACTCAGCTCTTCTCTCCAGCCTACACCTGGTCTGGGGGATCCCTGTACCCCTCCCTGCCATATGGACCCTTCTGGAGGGGAAATGGACCCATCTGCTGTCCTTTATCTGCTGTCCTTTCCTTGGTGTGTTGCTATGGCCAGGAGAGGAGGAAGCTTTTGTTTCTGTATGCCCAAATACCAGGGAGCTCACATCAGACTCTCCCTTCTATTTCTTTGAATTTCTTAAAAAATATTCCCGCCCCCAGGAAACCCCCTTGGAATCTCTGGCCTCTCTCACACGGGTTGTGGAGGGGGACACCAGTCAACAGGCTTGTGCTCTCTTTACAATGTAGAGACAGGGCTGGGACTAAGGTAAGGCAAGTGAGACACCGGCCTGGATGAGACTTAAGGAAGTGCCGAAAAGCTCAGTGATCAAGATAAATAACATCTTTCTGCAATCTTCAAAACAATCAAAATCAATGCAAACAATCCACCAGGAACAGAATATCAAAAATGTAAAGACAGGATCAGAATGGCTGCTCAGTTGTGCTTCGGCGAGAGGCATTGTACCTGATCCTGTCTTTATTTAAAACTTTGAGATTTTTTTTTCATCACTCTGTGGCCTTAAATTTGGATTTTTAAAATATTGCATTATCTCAATTCCTGAGTGTTTGGGCCCCTCCTCACCCTTCAGTTTTGCCCCTCAGCCAGTGCTTCATGCATCTCTCCCCTGTGTAGGGGCACCCATCACACTGACCTGGGCTTTGAGGTTTAGTCAAATTCCTGAGAAAAATGGTTGTATTTCCATTCCATTGCCTGGTTCATGAAGCCGTCCCTGCCTTGAGTTGGTCTGCAAATTCATCTTTCCAGACTTCTTGTTCAGCTCCCTAGAACATTCTAGAACATTCTAGTACATTCTTTCTATTGTACGAACATGCTGTGTACTTCCTTGCGTCTTTGCCTTTACTCATGCCTTGTCTACTGCCTGGAATGCTTCCTAAACTCCCCGGCTTCAAAACTTCTCCTCTGTCTCTGGGAATGGTTCCATCACCTGCTCTGTGAGGCCTTCCATGGCCTCTCTGGAAGGACTGACCCTCATCTTGTTTCTCCTCCACCGAATGACCCATGAATATCTCTATTACAGCAATGCTGAGACCGGGGAGAGTGTGTTGGTAGGTGGATCAGTTTCCCACAGCGGCTGTAACAAATTATCACAAACTTACTGCCTTAAGACGGCCCACATTTATGTTCTCTTACAGTCCGGAGTTCAGAAGTCTACAGTCAAGTTGCCGGCGGGGCTACGTTCCTTCTGGAGGCTTCGGGGGAAGTCTGGTGCTTTGTCTTTCCCAGCTTCTAGAAGCCACCTGCCTTCCTTGGCTCGTGGTTCCTTCCTTGCATCCCTCTAACCTCCTGCTTCTTGTGGTCACATCTCCTACTATTGACTCTGACCCTCCTGCCTCCTCTTATAAGGACCCTGGTGATGACACAGGGTGCACCCCGATAACCCAAGATGCTCTCCCATCTCAGGATGCTTAGCTCAGTCACATCTGCAAATTCCCTGAGCCATGTAGGTTAGCACGGTCGCATGTTCTGGGGGTTAGCATGCGGACATCTTTGGGGGCCATAGTTCTGTCTACCCTAACTATCTCTCCCGCCGCGATGGCCAAGCCAGAGTTGTATTCAACTCTGTATTCATGGTTTCATCCTCACTGCTGAGCACAAGGCTGAGAGTGAAGCCTGTCCTTCAAGTGGGCTTGCTGAACGAAAGGGCATTCTCACAGCTTGAGCCTTCTCTCTCTCTCTCTCTCTCTCTCTCAAGCTTTGCTGTCAGTTCTAGGCAGTAGCCCTGGGAACCCTCTGCAGGTCAGAGTCCACTGTCTCTGAATTTGAGCAGGTGTCCTTACAGACGTCTTCCTAGTCAGGCTGGCGGGAAGGGAAGTGTGGCAGATCAACCCACCTCCTCCATGCTATCTCAATATTTTTTTCCTAGGCTTAATCCCTTGCTTTATTATTTAAAACAATTTTTAAAACATTTTATTTATTTATTTGAGAGTGAGAGAGAGCATGAACAGGGGGAGAGGGAGAGAAGCAGGCTCCCCGATGAGCAGGGAGCCCAACTCAGGGCTGGAGCCAGGACCCCCGGATCATGACCTGAACCGAAGGCAGATGTTTAACCAACTGAACCACCCAGACTCCTCTAACCCCTTGCTTTAAAACCTACCTCACGTTTCCAGTGTCTTAAAAATATATTTGGTTTTATGCCGTGCGTGTCTTCAAAAACTGAGAAAACCCCCCACACTGGACAACTTGGAAGCAGTAATCTGGTTTCACGTTCCCACAGTTTGTAGGAAACAGAGTTCCAAGGAGTTCAGGCTGATTTATCCAGCCCCAGAGAATAGACCTATTACAGAAATATCCCCACTCTGCTCAGCCCCTCATCCTGGCTCTCCGAATTGCCTCAGCATCTGTTTACAACACAGGGACGGCTTTGCGCCCCCACCCCAATTTCTGGGCGGGCTGGGAAGGCAGGAGCAGGGCTGGGCCTGCAGCTTGGGCCCGGGGACCGGGGTGGGGGGGAACCTGTCCCTTAGTTCAGGCCAGGCCCTTCTGGGTCTTCTTTCAGGGTTTTGCGTCCAGTCCTCTTTGGCAAGTGCTGAAGACATGTGGAAATGGAAGCCACATTTAGCAATTGAGGGGTGATTAATGTTCATGGAAATGTTTGCCGGCAATGCCCAATTAAGGTGTGCTAAAAGATTTTGTATCAGCTAAATATTTTGACAGAAAAGTGAAAATAACTGAGAAGACCACTCCGTCTGGATCCCCTTGTTTATTTGCCTGAATATTTACACCACTGCTTTGGAAGTTTCATGGATTTGAGAATTAACGTACAGAAAAATATTCTGTCTTTTGACCGTAGTATGAGAGACAAGTTTTTGTTCTGTGAATAGAGGGTAAGGAGAGAAAACAGACAGGATTCCTGAAGGATTCCATCCTCTCTCCCTTCTCAGGTTCAAGCTAATGCCACACCCCTTTCCCTCCCCACAAAATCCCTTAAGAATGAGCTACCGTTATTGCTAGTTGCTGGTGTGGTTGAACTTGCAAGAGAGTGAATGTCTTCTGTTGAAAACCTTGAATAGTGCTCAACTTAAGGAATTTCAGATTGATGGTGATCTGAGAAGAAAGAGAACTTTCTTGGAACCTCAGTGCAATATATAAAGGGGGGGGGACGGAACCCTGCAAAGGGGCAGTTAAAAAAATTAAAACATTTTTATGTACATTTAAAAAATTGAGGTATAGAGGCGCCTGGGTGGCTCAGTCGGTTCAGCGTCTGACTCTTTTTTTTTTTTTTTTTAAAGATTTATTTATTTATTTGCCAGAAAGAGAGACAGCAAGAGAGGGAACACAAACAGGGGGAGTGGGAGAGAGAGAAGCAGGGTCCCGCTGAGCACGGAGCCCGATGCGGGGCTCGATGCGGGGCTTGATGCGGGGCTCGATCCCATGGACCCTGGGATCATGACCTGAGCTGAAGGCAGATGCTTAACGACTGAGCCACCCAGGCACGCCATGTTTCTGACTCTTGATCTGAGCTCAGGTCGTGATCTCAGGGTCGTGAGTCCAAGCCTTGCATTGGGCTCCACGCTGGGTGTGGAGTCTATTTAAAAAAAATTGAGGTATCATTGAATATAACATTCTATTAGTTTCAGGTGTACAACATAAGGATTTGATATTTGTATACACTGCAAAATGATCACCACCATAAATCTAATTCCCATCGGTCACCATATGCAGTTAGGAAATTTCTTTTCTTGTGATGAGAACCTTTGCGATTTACTCTCTTATGCAACTTTCAAATATGCAATACAGTATTATTAACTACAGTCACATATAAGTCCCATGACTTATGTATTTTATGACTGGAAGCTTGTACCTTTTGACCCCCTTCACCCGTTCTGCCCACCTCCCTCCCCACCTCTCCCCTGGCAACCATCATTCTGTTCTCTGTATCTATGCGGTTGGTTTTTGTTTCGTTTTGAATTTTTTTTAGATTCCACGTATAACTGAGATTGTATGGTATTTATCTTTCTCTGTCTGACTTATTTCACTTAGCATAATGCTCTCAAGGTCCTTTTATGTTGTTGTAAATGGCAAGATCCCATTCTTTCTTATGGCTGAGCAGTATTTTATATATATGGTATGGTATATATATATCTACTATAGTGTACAGTATATATAATGTATATATATTACACTGTATACTATATAGTATATATCACACTATATACTATATAATATATACTACACTATATACTATATAGTATATATCACACTACACACTATATAGTATACACTACACTGTATACTATATAGTATATATTACACTATATACTATATAGTATATGCTACACTATGTGCTATATAGTATATACCACACTATATACTATATAGTATATACCACACTATATACTATATAGTATATATTACACTATATACTATATAGTATATACCACACTATATACTATATAGTATATACCACACTATATACTATATAGTATATATTACACTATATACTATATTATATATATGGTGTATACTATACCACATACCATATATATATATATACACACACATATATATATGGCTATACTATATCTTCTATATCATTATATCACATCTTCTTTATTCATTTATCCATTGATGGACATTTAGCTTGTTTCCATATCTTGGCTATTGTAAATAATGCTGCAGTGAACATGGGGGTGGATATATCTTTTTGAATTAGTGTTTTCATTTTCTTTGGGTAAATACCCAGAAGTGGGATTGCTGGATCATATGGTAGTTCTAATTTTAGTTGTTTCAGGAACTTCCATACTGTTTTCTGTAGCGGCTGCACTGATTTACGTTCCCAACAATGCACAAGGGTTCCCTTTTCTTCACATTCTCGCCAACACTTATTTCTTGTCTTTTTGATTTTAGCCATTGTAACAGGTGTGAGACAATCTCTCATTGTGGTTTTGATTTGCCTTTCCCTGACGATTAGTGATGTTGAACATTTTTTCATATGCCCGTTGGCCGTTTGTATGTATTCTTTGGAAAAATGTCTATTTAGGTCCTCTCCCTGGTTTTTAATTGGATTGCTTATTTATTTATTTATTTATTTTTGCTATTGCATTTTATGAGTTCTTTATAGATTTTGGACACTAGTCCTTATTGGGTATATGATTTGCAAATATTTTCTCCTATTCATTAGGTTGCCGTTTTCATTTTGCTGACAAAGGGGGAGTTTTGAGGCAGAGCTGGGAATCTTGAAGAGTGAAGACGCTGGTGGAGTATTTCCAGCTGGGGCTGCCCTAACATTGTTGTGCTGACCTGTACCTGTGTCCCTGGATTTGGTCCCTCTCCCTCTGTGAGGCTGCCACCTGGCCACCCGGCCAGCTCACTTCCAGATCTTACCTCAAGCGAAAATTATGAAAAGCGAAACTTTTTCCTTTTTGGTGCTAACCCTCATTTAGTGGCAAATCCTGCCTGAACTAGCTGAAGCTGTTGGATGTCTTTATTTCACTTCACTTCTCCCGAGTTCTGCTGCGGAACTATGGGGGTGACTGATTATGGGTGGCATTCTAGACCCCAGTGGAGATACTATGAAATATATAACGTATGGACTGGTTACCTTCCTAGAACCTGACACATTCAGAGTTCCAAAACCTACCTGGCTCAAGCATTTTATTGAAGTATCATGATCCTCTGTCTCCCTTGCAACAATTGCTTGGAGCATTCCTGTTCTCCATCGACAAAGTCTTTCCTCCTGGAAGCCCATGAGCTTAAGCAAAGCCGTCTATTTTCATCTTCATTTACCACATATAGCAACATGTTATGCCCATAAGTGCGATAAATATTGGTTGGCAGATTATTAATTGAAGATAATCACTGAGGGTTTCCCTCTTTTATTTTACCACTGGGCAGTCCTGCATCATGGGGAGGGGGGGACAGGAAGGACAGTAGGGGCAGCTTTGGCCCCGGGTGGATGTAGCACACTCTGTAGGGGGGAGGTCATGGCTGGCCCCCCCTATGAGCAGACAGATGGGAGGGTGGACCCCGAGGACTCACCCAAATTTACTGATATCAACTTCCTGCTCCATGATGGAATGGGTACGCTTATTTATAGAAAACAAAGAAAATCTACTTCTTGCACATCCACTTTTGTGGATTAGAAGCCACAGTCACTGAGCAAATGAACAAAACAATAGAGGAGGACTCTATCACTTTTAAGATCCCAGATGAGTCATCTTCTCCTATACGTCAGGTGTTGGCTTATTTTTGTCATTTTATGTGATATCCAGGGGGCCTCTGTAGCGGTTCCTGACTTATTTATTTATTTATTTGAGAGAGAGAGGGAGAGAGAGAGAGAGAGTGTGTGTGTGTGTGCAGAGGCAGAGGGAGAAGCAGGCTCCCTGCTGAGCAAAGAGCCCGATGCGGGGCTCGAGATCATGATCTGAGCCAAAGGCAGATGCTTAACTGACTAAGCTCTGCCCAGGCGCCTCAGTTCCTGACTTATTTAGAGCTAGGTATGGGATAGTAGAGCAGAACATTTGGAAAATGAGATGGAACACGAGTGCCAAATCTGATTTTGAGCACCACTTCTGTATGTGGGAAGCAAAGAATCTCCATAAACTTGGTTGAAGAGATATTAGTGGACAGATCCCTAGAAATATTGAAGGAAAACACCAGACAGCTAAAAAAGTGGGGGAGAAAAAAAAGCATCCCCTTGCATCCAACATTGAATGGTTCGGGGAATGTAGAATACCAATGTCCCACTAGGTGGTACTGCTGATCCGCACTAGGAGCACCTAGAGCCTGTCTCCATGGCAACAAGCTTACAAATTTATGGGGAGACTTGGCCTTGTCCTCTGCTGTGTGTGTGTGTAGCAGTTTTGAGTGTTCAGAAAAGTCAGCTCCGTGAAGCATGGACTGTTGATATGCAGCCGTCAAAGAGATAGAGAGAGAATCAAGGAAACATCATCATACTGTGCGAGGCAGTAAGAACTGGAGAGTGGAGAAATGGCTCCTTCTGATACAGTTACAAACCACCTTCTTGGGTTGGCTTGGACTCTAATGTTCTTGAATGCATGTGGCTGGGAAGCAAGGGTCTGAGGCATGCTGGGAACCTGGGGGTGGGCTGCAGGTTGCATTGCTTTGGTGCAAGAGATCGCTGCAGGAGTTCAGCCTGGTGGGGAGCCTGGGTTGCTTGAATTGTGGGTGTTCTAGGGACATGGTGATGGAAAATATTACATAAGCCCAGACATCCAGCTCTACGTGTTACTATATGTCTAGACATTTATAATCGCTCTCTCTTGTATGTAAGTATCCCACGCTCTGTGTATAAAATATGTTTCCAGAATGTGGTTCGGCTAGCCCTTGATAGCTCTCTGATTTGATCAAAAGCCCAGCTCCCTGATCTTTCTCTGCTTCCTCCTTTCTCACGGCAGGGTGCTGGTGCTCCATATTCACTCTGTACTGCTTGCAGTGACTTCCTGGATTCTGGCCGCAGGTAGGGGGCGGGGGCGGCTCCTAGACCTGCAGGGATCCCAGGTGCCTCATCCTGCAGAGGGCTAGTAAATGCTGCTCTGGAAAGAAACCAGCTACTCTGAATCCCGTTTCTGTGCTGCCAGGGAGCCTTTTGGAAATGCCTTCTCTTTGGTCCTAGCTGGTGCCCTGCAGGTAAACAGGTTACACCTGTTGAGGGCTTGTCTCAGTGTAGAGTTTATGTTTCCTTTTCAGGAATTCCAGCCTATTCACTGGGGCCAATCATTCTTTAATTTTAGTTTTCATGGACAGAAGGAAAAAAGAGAAAAAACATGAAAAAAGGGACCTGGGCAATATTTTTGCAGAGCTTTCTT
>NW_022589768.1:9377436-9385858 GCF_004348235.1 Phoca vitulina | reverse complement strand
CTTTCTTTCTTTCTTTCTTTCTTTCTTTCTTTCTTTCTTTCTTTCTTCTTTCTTTTTTCTTTCTTTCTCTTTCTTTCTTTCTTTCTTTCTTTCTTTCTTTCTTTCTTTCTTAGATTTTATTTATTTATTTGAGAGAGAGAGTGAGAGAGAGAGAGCACAAGCGGGGGTGGGGAGGGTCAGAGGGAGAGGGAGGGAGAAGAAGACTCCCCGCTGAAGAGGGAGTCTGCAGGGAGTCTGATGAGAGGCTCAATCCCAGGACCTGAGCCCAAGGCAGATGCTCAACTGATTGAGCCACCCAGGCGCCCCTAGAATTTTTTAAAAATTGAAAATACTTTGAAGTAATTTCAGAGTTAGAGAGAAATTGTAAAACAGTTCAAAAAAATGCCACACATCCTTCATCCACAGTTTCCAAATTTTGCCTCCTGTTATGATACAGATATTCAATATTTTTTGGTAACACTTTTGAGAATAAGTTGTAGACATGATATCTCTAGATACTTCATTCAGTATTTCCAAAACCAAGGACATTTTCTCATATAATCACAGTACAATTATCAAAAGCAGGAAATCCACATCAATCCAATACTATAATCTAATCAATGGTCTTTATTCAAATTGCATCAATTGTCCCACTTGTGTCTTTCATATCATAAGGAAAATATTTTCACAGTTCAGGAGACAATCAAGGATCACACACTGCATTTAGTTTTCATGTATATTTGTCTCTAAAAATTTACTTAAGTTGCTTTTTACTTGAGAGTGGGCTTTGATTTTACTTCGTTTTTCCTTTTCTTGCTATTGTGAGTCAGTGGCTTGCAGCTGAAAGGTTTTCTACTCCTGGGAATCATAGTTATTTCTTTAAATGGCTAGCAGATTTGGTGCTGGAAAATATACAAATCCACACAAACCTGGATTCAAATCCCAAACCTGCCAATTTCTAGCTGTGTGACCCGGGGAACATCCGCTTTACTTCTCTGAGGAATAATTTTCTCTATAAAATGTTGATCAGAATCTGAGTCTTGGAAAGTCAATATGGGAATTAGTGAGGTAATGTCCAATAAATCCACCACAAGGTCTAACCGATAAAGCTCTATATGCAATTTCCCTTATCCACAGAGGGAATTCTTTTATATTAAGAATATTCAGAATATTAAAAATATTTGAGGATGTCTTCTCATTTTCTTAGATTTGAACCCCAAAGTGGTTTAATTGAACCTTTAAAGACTGTTCATCACCTCAACTTTTTCAACCATTGCAGACACCCAAAAGGTCCCTATAGTTTTCTTTTAACTAAAGGATTAATTTTTTTAAGAGATTTTATTTATTTATGGGAGAGAGAGAGAGCGCGCAAGCTTGAGCATATGAGCAGGGGGAGGGGCAGAGGGAGAGGGAGAAGCAGACTCCCCGCTGAGCAGGGAGCCTGACATGGGGCAGATCCCAGGACCCTGGGATCATGACCTGAGCCCAAGGCAGACACTTAACTGACTGAGCCACCCAAATGTCCCCTAAAGGTTTAATTTTGATCTAGTTGTAGATTCACATCAGTTACGACATAATGTAGAGAGACCTCATGTACACTTTATTGACATTCCCCCACTGGTAGCATCTTGTAACTCTAGTACAATATCATGGACAAGTTTTTGACATTGGTGCAGTTGAGACACAGAACATTTCCGTCAACACAAAGGTCCCTCCTGTTGTTCTTTTATAACCACACCTGCTTTCTTCCCATCCTCATCCATTCCTTAACCCCTGCTAACCATGAATCTGTTCTCTATTTCTAGAATTTTGTCATGTCCTGAGATGGAACCATACAATATGTAACCTTTGGGATTGCCTTTTCTCATGCAGCATAATTCCCCAGAGATTCATGATGCGTGCATCAATAGTTTGTTCCTTGTTTATTGCTGAATAGTATTCCGTGGCATGAATATACCACATTAAAGAAATTGTTTTTTATTTGAGTATAGTTAACACACAATGTTACATTAGTTTCAGGTGTACAATGTAGTGATTCAACATCTCTATGCGTTATGCTATGCTCCAAGTGTAGCTACCATCTGTTACCATACAATATATAGTATCATTGATTATATTCCCTATGCTGTGCCTTTTATTCCTGTGACTTATTCATTCCATAACTGGAAGCCTGTATGTCCCTCTCCCCTTCACCCATTTTGCCCATCCCCCCAACCCCTTCCCTCTGGCAACCATCAGTTTGTTCTCTGTATTTATGGGTCTGATTCTGCTTTTTGTTTGTTTTATTCACTTGTTTTGCTTTTTAGATTCCACATATGAGTAAAATCATATGGTATTTGTCTTTCTCAGTCTGACTTATTTCACTTAGCATAATACACTCTAGGTCCATCTGTGTTGTTACAAGAGGCAAGATTCCATCCTTTTTTATGGCTGTGTAATATTCTGGGGGTGTATATACCACATCTTCTTTATCCATTCATCTATCGATGGATGCTTAGGTGGCTTCTCATATACCACTCTCTTTAGCTTTCTTGTTAGAGCTTTGCTTACTTGGGTTTAGTTTAGTTGGCACACATTAAGACAACAAACTTCTTTTTTAAAAAGGATTTTATTTATTTATTTGACACACTGAGAGAGAGAGAGAGAACACAAGCAAAGGGAGAGGGAGAAGCAGGCTCCCTGCTCAGCAGGTCCTGGGATCATGACCTGAGCCAAAGGCAGACACTTAACCGACTGAGCCAACTAGGTGTCCCCCAAATTCTTTTTTTAAAGATTTTATTTGTAAGTAATCTCTACATCCAACTTGAGGCTCAAACCCACAACTCTGTGACCAAGATTTCCATGCTCCAGTGACTAAGCCAGCCAGGAACCCCAACAAAAATTCTTTTTAGAAACCTTCTTCACAGTAAAGATCAGAAGTTTTACAATTTTATTATTTTCAAATAATGAGATAATTAAAAATAAAAGCAATTCTCAAGAAATGATATTGTTGAAATGTTAAAATTTTTCAACACTTGTTGAGATATCATTCTGGAATGGCATCTCTAACAATATGAAATGTTGTGCATACTTTTTCTCAAAATTCCTGGTTCTGTAAAATTAAGAAAAACAAAAGCAGGAAGAATTGTCTGGCAAATTCCATAAATCTATCTTAGGTTTTGCATTTTTCGTATTTATACCTTTCACTTCCTTCAGTTAGAACACCAAGATTTAAGAAAGGCACCATCTACCCCAGGTATAAGTGGCCGTAGAGGACGCTGTGATTGGCAGATGAATGTGGAGCCATGAAGGAATTATGGCCCAGTTTTAGACTTACTATAATAATACATGATGTAAAAAGTTATGCTGCTGTGAAACATTTAGCACTGGAGTGAATAAATGAAATATTTATAAGTAGACATTTGACTCTTCCTTCCACATTCCTAGAAAGTTTGCATATTTGAATTGACCCCCAAACTTTTTTAAATAACATATTTTCTTTTTTTTTTTAAAGATTTTATTTATTTGACAGAGAGAGATGCAGCAAGAGAGGGAACACAAGCAGGGGGAGTGGGAGAGAGAGAATCAGGCTTCCCGCGGAGCAGGGAGCCCGATGCGGGGCTCGATCCCAGGACCCCGGGATCATGACCTGAGCCGAAGGCAGATGCTTAACACCTGAGCCACCCAGGCACCCCTAAATAACATATTTTCATTAGGAAAATAAGAGATCTCTATATTTGGCTGACTCCCCTTCTCTGCTTTGGGATAAGAATTTAAACACTTCCTCTACTACCATTTAACTTCCAACACAGCAGAGGAAATGTGTAATAGAAATAAATGTAGAAACAAGGCAGCAGGTCGGGAGCAGTTTTGCCTTAGAACTTCCCTGGACACCTTGAGTTTGCAATTTTTAGGATGTCCTGAGTTGATCTGCATGAAGGTAATGTGACTTTAGTTTGCTACACATTCAAACCTCAGGCATAGATGAGCTATCTTTTTTTTTTTTTTTTTTACTCATTAGGATTCTAATAATGGAATTTATTTTCTTCTTTTTATAAAGATTTTATTTATTTATCTGACAGAGAGAGCAAGAGAGCACAAGCAGGGGGAACAGTAGAGGGAGAGGGAGAAGCAGGCTCCCCGCCAAGCAGGGAGCCCGATGCGGGGCTCGATCCCAGGACCTGGACCATGACCCGAGCTGAAGGCAGACGCCCAACCATCTGAGCCACCCAGGCACCCCTGGAATTTATTTTCTTTATTAGTGTTTACTCCTGAATGTTAGTTCCGATGCTGTTTGCCGCACCTAGATGGGAGTCACTGACCGACAGCATGGGCTTTGGCTTTGCCACTGATGAAATCAGTGGCCCTGGGTAACTGACGGTCTTCCTGATCATCGAATTTTCTCATTTGTAAGAATGAAGGTAATAGGATCCCCCTCCGGTGGGTAGGTGGCAGGTGTGTCCTAGGCTCGGGCAGACAGAATTGGCAGGGGCTGTTCTCCTGTCCTTTGCCTGCTGACCTCTGGGCTCCACCCTGGGCTTCTGTCCAGCCCTCCTTCCTCCTGAAGTGTGCTTACCGGCAGGTGGAGAAAGGGTTTGTATTCCTCACTGTCAGTTCTTTCCCAGAGTTCCCGGCTGTGTGTGTGTGTGTGTGTGTGTGTGTGTGTGTGTGTGTATGCACATGCGCCCCTAGTGGCCAAGTTCTTTCCTTAGAGCCCAGCCTTCATCAAGGGTGCAGGCGGGGACAGTGATGGTCCAGCCAGCCTTTTGCTGTTCCTGGCCTGTCCACTCCAGCTTCCTGGCCCTGCTCTCAGCTAGGTGCCCCTGGGCTGATTTTTCTTTTGGGCCTCAAGGTCAGGCCTCACCAAGGGGGATCCCCAGCCCAGCAAACGATCTGAACATGTCTGAACCCCTGAATGTGGGGTCCAGGCTCAAATATTTTTTCACAGGGGCCAGAACTCCAAGTACATCAAGGTGGTGGCTGCCTGGTGGCTGGGTCTCCAATATTCAGGGACGGCTCTCCGTTGGCCTCCAGGGGGCGACATTGTCCGACTACTCCTGCTGACCCAGGTCCCCAGTGCTGAACGCGCTCTCCCAAGCACGTGGCCTTCAACAAAATGCAGTTCCTGCAGGATGACAACCCTGATCACAGGGGCTAGAGCTGCTGTGATGGAACCGTTTTCCTTCTTTCCCTCCATTGCAACCACAGGTCTGCAACGCCTTCCTCCGTCGGAGCCTGGGAACCTCTCCCTCAGAGGACTTCTCAGCACTTAGCGTCCTTGGCCTTTGGCATATTCTGCCTTTTATTGTGGTTTTTGTGTTTGGTATAACTTATCCCTACACTTAGCTTTATGTTGCTGGGGAGAAGGGATGCGTTTTTATTTTTCTTTGATTCATCACCATGTCTGCTAGCCAACAGCCCCCCACCCCTCGGACACTGGGTCTGGAGCAGGGTCTCAGTGTGTGTTTGCTGATGATGGGGTGATGGCGGCCGGGGCAGTGATGTAGAAACTGAAAGTGAGATGCAGGGGCTGCTGGGCACCTGGTGATCCCTGGGTTTGCCGTGCCTCTTCCTCGCTCCACGGCAGGGCCCTCCGTCTTGACCCACTCCCCACTTTTATTCCTTATCCTTCTGTTTCCTTCTCTATCACATGGGGATGGTACTAACTCGTCTTCACCTCACTGCCCACAATTTGGGAAGGACACACTTTCCCTACAACCTCCTTAGGGGCTGATGGCTTAAAAGAACAGGCGTACATAGCACTTAGGGTTTGAAGACCCAAGAGGCGACCTGACATTCCTTTGGAAAGGAATGTCAGGGCTGTCTACACAAGGAGGCACTGAGAAGAGCATATGGGGCTTCTCTGGATCGCTAATGGTGTCTGACGCCCTAAGAGACCCGCACAGCTGCTAATGAGAATGGGGCCCGGTGAGGAGGCTGGGGCTCAGTACATTGCCCTAAACCTTGAGCTTTTGGTCATGGTCCTTTTTTTTAAGGTTTTATTTTTTTTATTTTAAAAAGATTTATTTATTTATTTGAGAGAGAGAGCGAGAGCACAAACATGAGTGGAGGGGAGCAGAGGGAGAGAGAGAGAGAGAATCTTCAGCAGATTCCCCAAAGAGCCCAGAGCCCAACGTGGGACTTGATCCCATGACCTTGAGACCATGACCTGAGCTGAAATCAAGTCAGATGCCTAACCAACTGAGCCACCCAGGTGCCCCCTAAAGATTTTATTTTTAAGTCATCTCTCCACCCAATGTGGGGCTTGAACTCACAACCCTGAGATCAAGAGTTCCAGCGACTGAGCCAGCCAGGCGCCCCAAGGTCATGCTTCTTAGACCTTGCATTTATGTACTCTTTTATGGTTTTCAGAATGCTCTCAGATCTCTCTTTCTCTTAAATGTTACAGGGCGTGCTGTGGCAGCTGGGGCATTTGACTGGGAGACTTGCTCAGAGTCACAGAGCTGGCTAATAGAGGAACCAGGACGAGAGTGAGAGTCTTCTTCTGTGCTCTTTCTTCTCAGTTTCACTGCCTGCTCAGAAATGTACACTCAGGGCAGGAGGGCAGAGTGAGTGGGTGCCTTGGGCACCCTAGTGGTGGCTTGCCTTGTCCCTGTGTCCCTGTCACCTACAGAAGTGACACTTCATCATTCCATGCTTTCCGAGCTGGTTTCTGTTACTCAAAGTGGGGTCCACAGACCAGCACCAGCAGCATCCCCTGCAGTGTGCTAGAGATGCAGAATCCTGGTGCCGTCCCATGTGGGCATCAAACTCCAGTGTACCAGTCCTCACTGTGCTCACTCTTCTCATAAAACCTGTGTGGTCAGAGCTGGCCCGTGGAGTGAATGGTCATCCGGGTGTGCCTGTCAATGCTTTGAGGGGTTCCCCATTCCCAGGCACTCAGTGATAAACACGGGGATGCCTACGTGGGCAGCCCCATGCTTTGAGCTCAGGGGTTAGATTCCCTGCATGATTAACCTCACATAGGCCTCCTTTAGGACCTATGGGGCTAACTTTAGGCCCATGTGGAGGGCACAGAGACCCAGTGGGACCCACAGCCCTGAGAGCACTGTGTGTGTGGGCAGAGGCCACAAGGCCACCCTCAACCCTGTCCTCTAGGTGCACAGCCTTCCATGGTGCTGAACCATGCCAGACAGTCTGCTGAAAGTCTAGTCATTCTCTCTCATGCAAAGAGAAAGAAGCCCGCTTTATTAATAGCATAAATCCAAGAGCGATTTCATCTTCAGATTTAACTCCCAAGCACTGAAGGCTTGAGTGTTCATAAAAACACTCTCAAGATGTGCCAAGAGCCCCTGGACCCTTGGGGACCCCTCCTGTAAGCACACGTGTGCCTGTGAGTGGAGAACATTGTCTGGGAGGGAACAATGTTAGCTTGAACCTAACGGAATTCAGCGTAATGCAAAATTCATGCCAAGGGATGGCAAATGAAAGATAGCTTATTTGTCCAACTTCTTCAAGATGGCTAAGAAGTGCTCAGGAGACTGGGGCAGCTGGTGAATATTCTTCATGCTGATTGGAACTGTTTTTAGGGCTCTGCTGGGCAGGGGCAGGACCAGATGGAAAGTTCAAAATCCCCTTTGGCGTCACAAGAGTTGTGCCTGGTCAGGAGCTACGGGCTTCAGTGTTGGCCATCTCCTGGCCGGGGCCCAGCTAAGTGAGGCATGCCTTTGCCTTTGTCCCCCATCCAGGCAACCGGATTGCAGCCCTTTAGGATATGCACAAGTGAGTCTGTCCCCAGTGCTCTAACCAACCGCTGGTTGTAGGAGGCACTCTGCTCACAAATAGGCAGAAGTAGGATCTATGTGGACAAGTGTCTTACTGAGTAATTAGTAGCAATGGTGGGGGTGGGGGGTAGAATTGTACCTACTGGCCACATGGCTTCAAGGACATTATCCCCCAACCCACCCCATTCCCCATCAGCTTAATCTCTTGATTCTTTTCTTTCTTTCTTTTTTCTTTCTTCCTTCCTTCCTTCCTTCCTTCCTTCCTTCCTTCCTTCCTTCCTTCCTTCCTTCCTTCCTTCCTTCCTTTTTAGAGAGAGAGCGTGCACACGAGTGGAGTGGGGAGGGGTAGAGGGAAAGGGAGAGAGAGAATCTTAAGCAGGCTCCATGCCCAGTGTGGAGTCCGATGCGGGGCTTGATCTCATGACCCTGAGATCATGACCTGAGCCGAAACCAAGAGTTGGATACTTAACTGACTGAGCCACTCAGGCGCCCCTCTTCCTTTTTTTTTTTTTAATTTTTTTATTGTTATGTTAATCCCCATACATTACATCATTAGTTTTAGATATAGTGTTCCATGATTCATTGTTTGTGCATAACACCCAGTGCTCCATGCAGAACGTGCCCTCCTCAATACCCATCACCAGGCTAACCCATCCTCCCACCCCCTCCCCTCTAGAACCCTCAGTTTGTTTTTCAGAGTCCATCGTCTCTCATGGTTC
>NW_022589768.1:9363880-9372436 GCF_004348235.1 Phoca vitulina | reverse complement strand
TATGACAACCCCGAGCTGAGAGCCCGCGCCTGGGCTCCGTCTCTGCAGCCGGCTTCCCTGCTCCGATACCTGGGAGCTCTGCCGCACTCAGGCACCCCCGGTCTTTCTGTGACCCCGAGGGTCCTGAGACCACACTGTCCCGCGAGGGTTCCACCCCCCACTTCGCCACCAGAGTGACGTCCCTCAGCGGAGCAGACTTCTAAAAGTTCCGATTTTGTGCTCCGCGGCTCTATCACTTGCCAGAAGCGGCCGACGGAGGCCCCTCCCCCGCCGTCTATCCTCCCGAATATCGCCTCGGATTCACTTCTCCGCACGTCCTACCTTCCAGAAAGTGGTCGCTTTTCTGTTCAGAGAGTTGTTGCTATTCTTTTCTTCGATCTCCTGTTGAGTTTGTAGGTGTTCAGAATGGTTTGATCCCTATCCAGCTGAATTCCTGAGACCAGACGAAATCCAGGTCTCCTACTCCTCCGCCATCTTGCTCCGCCCCCTCTTTCTTTTTTTTATTAGAACATTTTCCAGGTTTATTGAGATATAATTGACATACAACACTGTGTGAATTTGTGTTGACTCGATACACTTACATATTGCAATATGATTACTACCACAGCATTACTTAACACCTCCATCATGTCACATAATTACCATTTTTGTGTGTGGTGAGAATATTTAAGATCAACTCTCTTAGCAACCTTCAAGCAAATGATATAGTATTATTCACCATAATTGCCATGCCATACATGAGATCCCCAGAACTTATTCATCTTCTGACTGAAAGTTTGTTGCCTTTTGACCAACATCTCCACATTCCCCCATCCCCCAGGCTCCTGTAACCACCATCCTGCTTCCTGTTTCTGTGAGTTCAGCTTTTTTAGATTCCACTTAAAAGTGAGATCATACAGTATTTGTTTTTCTCTGTCTGACTGATTTCACTTAGCCTAATGCCCACAAGTTCTCTCCAAGATGTGGTGAATGACAGGATTTCCCTCTTTCTCATGGTTGAATAATATTCCATCGCGTGTATCTATATCTAGATATGTATGTCCTATCATACCTTGTTCATCCGTTCATCCGTTGTCTGATACTTAGGTGGTTTCCATACCTCGACTATTGTGAATAATGCTGCAAAGAGCTTGGGAATGCAGATATCTCTTTGAGATCCTGATTTCATTTCCTTTGGATAAATACCCAGAAGTGGGATTGCTGGATCATAGGGTAGTTCTATTTCTAATTTTTTGAATGTTTAATTCTTCACAAGACTGTTCTAAGGACTCTGTGAATTAGTGTGTGCTGCGTTCCTAGACAGGTGTTGAGAGAGTGCTCAAAACATCATGACTGTGGCAGGCCAACTTCTAAGATGGTCCCCAGTGATCCCCACTCATTGGCATTCATACCCATGCAAAATCCCCTCTCCTTGAGTATGGCCTAGGCTAGTGACTTTATTTATTTATATTTTATTTTAATTTTATTTTTCTTCTCTCTGAAACCATCTTTATTTTCAAAAAAAATTTTTTTTTTTTGCTAGTGACTTAATTAAAAAAATCTTTTAAAGACTTTTTTTAGAGCAATTTTAAGTTCATAGCAAACTGAGGGGAAGCTATAGAGATTTTCATAGATATCCTGTCCTTACACATGCACAGAACTCCCCACTGTCAACATCCCCCACCAAAGTAGTACATTTGTTACAACTGATGAATTTACATTGATACATCCTGATCACCGGAGTCTCTAGTTTACATTAGGGTTCACTCCTGGTGTTGGACATTCTGTGGATTTGAACAAATGTGTGATGATATTTATCAACCATTATAGTATCATACAGGGTGTTTTCACTGTCCTAAAAATCCCTTGTGCTCCACCTATTCATCCCCCGCTCTCCAGTGATCTTTTTACTGTCTCCATAGTTTTGCCTTTTTCCAGAATGTCATGTAATTAGAATCTACAGTATGTAGCCTTTCAGATTGTCTGCTTTCACTTAGTAAAAGGCATTTGAGTTTCCTCCATGTCTTTGCGTGGCTTGATAGCCCATTCCTTTCTTTCTTTTTTTAAAAGATTTTATTTATTTATTCGCGCGCGAGAGAGAGCACAAGCAGGGGGAGAAGCAGAGGGAGAGGGAGAAGCAGACTTCCCACTGAGTAGGGAGCCGGATGCGGGACTCGATCCCAGGACCCCGAGGTCATGACCTGAGCTGAAGGCAGATGCTTAACTGACTGAGCCACCCAGGTACCCCACCTGATAGCCCATTTCTTTTTAGTGCCGAATAATATTCCCATTGTTCGGATGTATCACAGTTTTTTTTTTTTTTTTAATCTACTTCACCTACTGAAGGACATCTTGGTTGCTTCCAAATTTTGGCAATCATGAATAAAGCTGCTGTAAACATCCATGTGCAGGCTTTCATGTAGACATACATTTTCAACTCCTTTGGGTCAATACCAAAAGCAGGATTGCTGGATCATAGGGTAAGAGGAAGTGTAGTTTTGTAAGAAACCATCAAGCTGTCTTCCATTGTGGATGTACCATTTTACATTCCCACTGAGTGAATGAGAACTCCCGTTGCCCCACGTCCTGGCCAGCGCTGGTGTTTTCAGCATCTTGGATGTTGGCTGTGCTAATAGGTGTGTAGTGGTACCTCTCGTTTTAGTGACTCGCTTTTCATAAACAGAATACCACAGAAGGGATGGGATGCCCCTTCTGTGACTAGGTCACGAAAGACTGTGACTTCCATCTTGTTAGCATTTTCCCTTAGGCTCACCCTGAGGAAGCCAGCTGCCAAGCCGTGAGCTGCCCTACACAGAGGTCCACATGGCAAGGAACAGAAGAGGGTTTCCAGGTGACCGCCAGTGAGAAACCGAGGACCTCAGCCCGACAATGGGAGAGCAATGAATCCTGCCAACGATCACTTGAGTGAGCTTGGACCCAGGTCCACCCCATGGCCAAACCCAGACACCTTCACTGCTGCCTGGGAGAGACCCAGACTCCGAGGATCCATCTAAGCCACACTTGGATTCCTGACCCACAGAAACTGAGATGACTTTTTTTTTTTTTTAAAGACTGGAATCATTTGTTATGCAGCAGTGAATAACTAATACAGTAGCCATTGAAATATGTTTATGGTTTTAATTGTTCTTCCCCAGGTTAGTGATAGAGGCTGGGTACACAACAGAATCACAGGGAAGGGAAACTTCTAAAATACTGATTCTCAGCCCCATACTAGTTTTGTACACCTGGGTTGAATCCGAGATGAGGCTGATATTTATCCCTAACAGAAAAATGTTATTGTAGGTCCCTGGCTGATTATTGAAATTAAGCAGGTGGGACGCCTGGGATGGCTCAGTTGGTTAAGCATCCGACTTTTGGTTTCGACTCAGATCATGGTCTCAGGGTCCTGGGACCGAGCAGCGTGTCCGGCTCAGAGGTCAGTGTAGAGTCTGCTTGAGTTTCTCTCTCTTCCTCTCCCTCTGCCCCACCTGCTTGTGCTCTCTCTTTCTCTAAAAGAAATAGATAAATAAATCTTTAAAAAAAAAAAAAAGAAATTAAGCAGGCAACTTTGAAAAAATGCTGAGTTCTGGGCTTCAATGAGGAAGATTCTGATTCAGTTGATTAAGGGTCAGGTCAGGGACCTGAATTAAAAAACACACACACACAAAAAACTGCCTCAGATGTTTCTGACTGTCCTCCTGGAGTGGGGACTACTGGTTTAGGTGATGTTTGTACTATTTAGTGAACACGCACATTTCCTGAAGTGTTTGCCTCATATTAAACCCATGGTTTTTATTCCTGGCTGCACATTATGATCACCAAGGGAGCTTTTAAAAAAAATACTGTTACCTGAACCTGCCCCCTCTTCCCCAGACCAATTAAGTCAGAATCTCGGGGAGGGGGGGTTGGGCTCTGACACTAATATTTTTAAAAGCTCCCCAGTTGAATCTAACATGCAGCTAAGGTTGAGAACCTTTATGTTAAATCTTTAAAGAACAAATAGAATTTTCTCATGAACTGCATTTGGAGGCTGCATTTGATTATTGTTTGTTTTTTAGTCTTTCATAGAGCGAATTTGTTAAAAATGTAAGTTTTCCAATGTGGTCTGACCAATGCAAACCTATTGGATCTGTAGCTTCCTTCGATCTGAGTGCTAGATTTCTATAAACGTGGTTGAGGGCAGCTCTAGCTTAAAAATTTGTTTTTTTTTGCAGCTTCATTAGTCTGTTGTTCCATTGGGCTTTGAAAGAACTCAGTCTCCAGGTCTTCTTTACGTTCACTGCTACTGAAATGGTCTCCTCCGTCAGGTATTTTTGCTGGTGATCATTTTGGTGCCTCTGGCCAGAGATAGAGCAGGCCTGGTCCCTGGAGAGGTGGTGGGGTGACCTTTCAGGGCCGGTGAATAACAAGGGGCCTGATCCATTGGCCTGAAGCTGCACATGCTTGGCCAGCTGGATTTCAGCCCCACTCATCCCTTAGCCGCACGCCCCTGTGCAGGGCATGAACTGTACAGCGTGAGACCCATGGGAACCACATGGACTGGAAGAGTGGACAGTGGTTCCCCAAAGGAAAATTGAGGTGCTGTTCCCCAAAGATGGGACACGGATGTTGGGCAGGCAAAACCAGTGATGCCCTTAGACCCGTCCTCTAGGTCCCATGCTTTAGAAGACCCTTCTCAGGTCCTGCTGCAGGGTGGGGTCCCACAGGGTTGGGGCTAAGGAACTGTGTCCATCCACACTTGTGCCACACCACTCTGTGCCTGATATCACCTATCTGGTGGCCTGAGGCCACTTTCAGAGCCGATGTGTGTCTCTTCCCTCGGCCCAACTCCCGAGGGCAGACTGTGCTTCCAGTGTGCATACCCTAAGCCTGTGGGGTGATCTAGGGGTGACAGGTGGTAGATGGTGCACATGGAACCTGGACATGTGGGCTAGGGTATCCACATGCGTTGCATGTGTGTAGGGCCCTTGGAGGTGTGGGGCAGAGCTGGGCTGTGAAAAGCAGGGATGGGTTGGTTGCTGAGGGCCGAGGGACTGAGGTGCAGGGGCCCTCCCCAGGCTGCCATAGTCCAGGAAAGAATACTAGTGAGTCCAGGAATTTGAGTCACATCTTGTCTTGCAGGTCAAAGTGAAGGGGTATTTGTCAAGGCAGGAGGCTAGAACATGTCATTTGATGGTTTGATGGGTTGATTTCTAGCTTTTAGATATAGATATGTGCTAGGTAGGCCCTCATTTGGACCCTTGACCCAGATGCCACACACATGAGGGATGAGCTTATGCAAATGGTTCCAAAATATGTCCATGCAGAAGGAACCCAAGGGAAGGAGATCTTGAACTGGAGGTCAAGGTGAAGAAAAGGAATCATGTAGATGATGGGTAAGTTCTTGGATAATTCGAGGCCTTCTCTCTGTCTATTAAAAAAAAAAAATGAAATCTTGCCATTTGCAACTATGTGGATGGAACTAGAGGGTATTATGCTAAATGAAATAAGTAAATCAGAGAAAGGCAAGTATCATATGATCTCACTGATATGAGGAATTTTTAATTTCAGGAAATAAACCGAGGGTTGCAGGAGTGGTGGGGGTGGGAGGGTTGGGGTGGCTGGGTGATAGACACTGGGGAGGGTATGTGCTATGGTGACCGCTGTGAATTGTGTAAGACTGATGAATCAATGACCTGTACCTCTGGAACAAATAATACATTATATGTTAAAAAAAAAAAAAAAGAAGATAGTAGGAAGGGAAAAATGAAGAGGAGGGAAATTGGAGAGGGAGAGGAACTATGAAAGACTATGGACTCTGAGAAACAAACTGAGGGTTCTAGAGGGGAGGGGGGTGGGGGGATGGGTTAGCCTGGTGATGGGTATTAAAGAGGGCATGTACTGGGCGCCTGGGTGGCTCAGTTGGTTAAGCGACTGCCTTCGGCTCAGGTCATGATCTTGGAGTCCCGGGATCGAGTCCCGCATCGGGCTCCCTGCTCGGCAGGGAGTCTGCTTCTCCCTCTGACCCTCCTCCCTCTCATGCTCTCTGTCTCTCATTCTCTCTCTCAAATAAATAAATAAAATCTTTAAAAAAAAAAAAAAAAAAAAAGAGGGCATGTATTGAATGGAGCACTGGGTGTTATACACAAACAATGATCATGGAACACTACATCAAAAACTAATGATGTAATGTATGGTGATTAACATAACATAATAAAATAAAATTAAAAAAAAAAAAATCTCCTAGAAGGACCCTCAGCAACTGATCCTTCCAGTACCGTACAGTTTCCTTGGATTGCTGCTGATTGACTGGGCTCCAGAGGATCACAGAGATGGCCAAACGTTTCCATCCTTGCTTTATGGCGGTATCACTCCTGTCTTCGCTTTTGTCTTCACATGGCTGTTTTCCTTCAGTGTGTCTGTGTGTCCCTTTCTCTCCTGAGGACACTCTCACTGGACTTGGGATTTACTCTAACCCAGTATCATCTCATCTCAATCCTCACCTGCACCACATCGGTGAGGATCCCATATCCAAACAAGGTCACCTTCCAAGATTCTACATGGATGAGCATTTTCGGGGGGGGGGGGGGGGGAGGTGCTGGTCTACCCACTATGGGCTGCGAAGTGTCTTTAGGAAGAACTTTCTTTCATGCTCTTAAAGATAGCGTCAGCCTCAGAAACTCTTTTGTCAACTCCAAGGTTGGTGCAGGGGGTGTGTAGGATGGACTGCGGGGGAGACCTCAGGTAGACATTTTATTGACTGTCAGCGACCTGCTAGGTGCTTACCAGATATTTGTGGTGTTTAATTCTTAAAACAATGGTTCTCAAAGTATGACCAAGACCAGCAGCATCAGCATTACCTGGAAACTTGTTAGAAATTAGAAATGCACATTCCCAGGACACTGAGACTCAGTGAATCAGAAATTATGGGGGTGGGGCCCAGCAATCTGTGTTTTAACCCCCAGGTCTTCTGCTGCTGAAGCACTGCCCGAAAACATCCTTAATCTTTAAAACAACCCTATATGTTACCATTACCATGTTGATGAAGAACCCTCAGGAAGGGGACATGTCCAAGCTGCCCCAAGCAAGAAGTAGTCCTGCAAAGCCAAAAATGCTCACCCAAGTAAGCCCATCCTCAAAGATTTCAGAGCTTGTACCCCAGCTATCCTGCATGCAAAGAAAATCCAGAATCTATTTTTATTTCCAGCTGCTTCTAACATTCTTTTTATTGTGGCAAGGCAGTCTACCCCCTTCTGATAGCCTCCCAATCAAGGGGAACCTTCTCAGACCCCCTTTTAAGTTTTGTCTGTGAATTAGATAGAGTTTTTTTTTTTTTTAAGATTTTATTTTATTTATTTGAGAGAGAGAGAGTGAGAGAGAGAGCACAAGAAGGGTTAGGGTCAGAGGGAGAAGCAGACTCCCCGCTGAGCAGGGAGCCCAATGCGGGACTTGATCCCGGAACTCCGGGATCATGACCAGAGCCGAAGGCAGACGCTTAACCAACTGAGCCACCCAGGCGCCCTAGATAGAGTTTTGAAAGGGCAGTATCGAAAGTGTCCAATCTCATTTTAAGTAGTCTTTGTGAATAAGAAAACAATGCCAACAAGTCAATATTGTTTGCAAATGGCAGTAAAATTCCCCTAAATGGCTCCCCAGCTCCAGTTTTGTAGAATAAAATCAATCGAAAGTTCTGTTAGGCCTGGTCATTTTAAAGACACCCCCCCCCCCCTCCCCGCTGGAGGATGGAGGCTGTGCTTCTCCATTACTCACTGTGGAGGGAAGTTAACAAAAGCGCTTAAACCTTTAACCTCCGGCGTGTTAACCATCAGGCTGGTGGAGGGCAGCTCATTAGCATCCAGTGACCCTGAATGTGTGGCTTCCACCCTCACTGAGACTCAGAGATCCACGAGATGGCAGTAGCCACTAGAGCATCACACACATGGTCCATGCTGCTTCTGGAATTTCCAAATTAAAAAAAAATCTGCAATCTGGAGGAGACCATGAAGGATCATTCGTCCTAGTCCTGCCCCCATCCTTCCAGAACTGTGCACGTCAGAATCAACGTGAGCCAACTGCTCATGAAGCGCTCAGGGAAAGGGGCTCCCCAAATCCCGTGTGTTTAATCAATGGATTATCATGTTACTTACCTATTTCCCATCCTCCCAACTTTTTATTCTGAAAAATTCAGGCCTATCGGCAAGCTGGAAGATGAATGCACCTGCTTGTCCTTCCCTTGGACCCATTGGTTGGTAACATTTCGCCATGTTTACTTTCTCTCTCTCTTTCTCCCTTTATTTGGGGAGGAAATGCTTGAAAGTGAGTTACAGACATCCTGACGCTTCACCCCTCAGTCATTCAACATTACTGAGAATGATGACCTTTTTCTACATAAATGCAACATCATTATCACACTCCCAAGGTTTAACATCGGTGCATTATTATGTGACTTGCAATCCATATTGAGATTTCCGCAGTAGTCCCAGTATGTTCTTTATAGGGATTTCCAATCCCTCCTCCGGAATCCATTTGAGAACCATACACACTGAATCTAATGGTTGTCTCTCTTCAGCCACTTTTCCTTTTTCCTCTTCTTCTTCT
>NW_022589768.1:9327265-9363870 GCF_004348235.1 Phoca vitulina | reverse complement strand
TTCTTCTTCTTCTTCTTCTTCTTTCTTCTTCTTCCCCTTCTCCTCCTTCTCCTCCTCCTTTTCTTCCTCCTCCGCCTTCTTCTTCTAGAGCTGCCCCTTTTTTGGGGAGGATTTTCTTTCAGGACATGACATTTCTTACCAGCCCAGTTGACTTGTTGCATAGAATGCCCAGCACTCTGGATTTGTCTTATTGTTTCTGTACCATTTGACCGAAGTTAAGTATCTGGGCAAGATTTCTTCCTGGGGGGTCTGGTGTCCTTCCTGCTGCACCAGCTCAGGTGGTACACGGTGTCATGTAGTCATGATGCTGGTGGCGCTAAGTTGGAACACTTGGCTAAGGTACCAAACCTCTTTCTGAACTGTGGACTGACTTTCCCGAGGCCCTTCTCTCTCCACCGTGGTCAGGGGGTGTTCTGACAGGACCTTCCTGTGCCTGAACTCCACCTGTTGCTTCCCTTCATGCCCAAGCAAATTCCAGACGCCCTGCCATGGCTTTCGTATCCTGCACCATCTGGCCTCTGCCTCTGACCTTGTTCGGAACCACTCTCCCTTGCTCACTGTGCTCCGGCGACCTGGCCCTCTTTCTGTGTTTCCCAGACACCACACTCTGCACTTCCGGGTCCCTCTGTCCTCCATGCTCTGGCATGGCTGGCTCCTTTGAATCACTCAGCTTTTCGTTCAGATGCCACGTGTCCACCTCTGTCTTACTTTTCTTGTTCTTTTTGTCTGTGAAGCTGTGGACACCAGCTGAAATGACCTGTTTACCTATTCTTTCACTTCTAGCTTGTTGTTTGCTCCATCCCATGGGCCTCGAGCTCCATGAAGGCCAACACCTGGGTTGTTTTGTTCACCATTGCGTCGGCACCCAGAATAAAACCTGGCACATAGTGCTCAGTAAATGTTTGCGAATGAACGAGCGAATGCATGGCATCAACTTGATGCCATATTGGGCGTTGTTTTAGTTTCTGAGATGGAAAAATAAGGAAGCTACGGCTCCTATTTGGTGGGGACGACTTATATACACAAAGACAGCTGGGGTCTAATATGGATGCTTTGGGCATACAGAGGAGAGGGTGACTGACGACCCTCTAAGGAAGGGGAGGTTTCCCACCAGGGATGACTATAGAACTCTCTCCTTCATCCGCTGTGGCATAGATTTTCCCTTAAAATGCTGTGGTGGTGGTGATGGAGCGCGTCCTGGGAGGCAGAAGGCCCAAGTTCCTGGTCTGAGCTGTGTGACCTTAGAGCAGACACTTAACCCCTCTGGGCCTCATTTCTCTCATTTGTAAATGAGGCTTAGTTCTACTCTTTGTGAGCAGGTGACCCTGGACCAACCTCTTCCCTTTAGGCCTCACTCACCTCATCTGTAAAATGGGACTAATGACACTCATCTCACACAGTTGCTGTGAGGAACCATGTGATGGCAAAGTGACCGAACCCAGCCAGTAAGGAGTGGTTCTACTTCAGGGACAGTTCTCAGGAAACACAGACATCTCAGATCGTCTGTGTCTTTAGAACTTTCTTTCTGAAGCTGCCCCAGCAAGAAAAACTAGCCTTTGTGCCCAAAATCCTTCCCTGGAAGTCTTGGCACTTTGAGCTGAAGGGTCATTAAGAGACCAGATGGCAAAGAAACATTTCAGGTTACTGTTTCCAGAAGCTCTGTGGTTCAGTTAGAAGCCCCGGTGCCCCGGGAGTGCCCCGCAGAAATGAAGATCAATAATGCCACTGGTAATCAATACATCTGGTGCTCTTCACCTCTGCAGTCCCTGCGGGCTCCTGGCACCGCTGCCCACCTGATGCTCGGGAGATGGAGGAGCAGAAGCAAGGCTTGGCCCTGTCACACGTCACCACCACAACTGTTGCGCATGCATCCCCTTGCTACCCACCAACCAGCTGTGGGGCAGGGGCGTGCCAGGGGCCCACGGAGGGGCCAAGGGGGCTGGTGGGGTGGGGGGGGTTTGTGCAGGGGTGGGAGGGTCTGGGTGGGGAACAGAGTGGCAGCTTTTCCTTCCTCCCTCCCACCCTCCTTCCCTCCTTCCTCCCCTCCTCTCTTTTTATGGGGCCATAACTTACATTGCATAAAATCCATCCTTCAAAGGTGTACAATTCAGTGGTTTTTAGCAATTCACAGGTGGTGCAACCATCACCGCTATCTAATGCTGCAGATGGAGGCCCTGTGGCCATTAGCAGGCCCTCTCCATCCCCAGCCACCCCTCCGTGGGTTTGCCTATCCTGGACGTTTCACCTCAGTGGAATTGTGCGATGTTTGCCCTTTTGTGCCTGGCTTCTTTCACTCAGCATAATGCTCTCGAGACTCATCTATATGGTAGCACGTGCTAGAGTTGCCTTCCTTTTTCAGACCGGATAACGTTCTCTGCTATGGGCACACCACCTCCTGTTTGTCCGTTCATCACCTGATGGACGTCTGCGTTGTTTCCCCTCTCGGCTGTTGTGAATGGTACCACTACGAGCATTCACGGGTGAGTTTTAGGGAGAACCCCGGCCTTCATTTCTCTTGCGTGTATACCCAGGAGTGGAGTCCCCTGGCTTCTCTTCTTTATCCTTCTGCCCGCCCCACCACAGGATTCTCATGTGGTCGCTGTGTAAAGGGCGTGTGGGATAAGGGAGCATTTGGACTGTCTGACTCAGGAGTTCTGCAGACGAAGGTGAGCTAGATATTCGACAAACAGCCTATTTCCTATTCTGCTTTGGCACACAGCTGTGTTTTCGTGCCTGGCTGACGTTAGAGCCAGGCCTGTGACTTTGTTCCAGCTGGTCCTGAACCCCATCTCCAGGTACTCTTTGCCTCTCTCCTCCTGGGTCTGATCGCGCACAGAGGACCCCGGGGGGATCCTGCCCTAAGGGATGTCAGGGAACTCCACCGAAGGGCCCCCATGCCTGAATGTGGAGCAGGGCCCCTCTGCCAGCCCACATTAATGTGTCATCATCTAAGCAACAAACGAACATTACTACCTTAAGACACTGAGTTTTGGGGGCCCAGGTCTGTCCTGCCTAGGATGGGTTCTTTATGTAAGAGGGGACCGTTCAGTTTTTAGAACTGTCTGCAGAGCTTCTGGCCCGGCCTCCAGCTTCCTACCATCTCTGCCCTCTGCTTGGTCTATAGGGGATAGTTTTTGCCTGGGCCTCCCCTTGGATTTGATGTCATCTACTCAGGTCACCAGCTGTCCTGGTGTACCTGGGATTGAGGGGTTTCCTGGGATTGGGGACTTTGGGTTTTGGAACTGGGACACTCCCAGGCAAACTGACGCTCTTACCCATCCCTAATCTGGGATGTAGGCTGAACTCCACCGCCTTTGGCACAGCAGGAAGGAATGCCATGTCTGGCACAGGGAAAGTTTGGGGGAGCTGAGGCATACCCACTGGACAAGAGTTGGGATCCTGCCTGCACTCCTCTGGGGGTGGAATCAGCCCTTCTCAGGCCGTACTGGGAGGAAGGGGTGGCGCCTGTTTGGAACCTCAACCAGGCTGCTCATGGGGGCATTGCTGCCCGATGCTGACCCCTCGATGCTCCAAGTGAGGTTTGCTGTGAGGAGGGAGGGGGCCAGTTGACGTTGGGCAAATGAATTAGGAAATACAGGATGGGGAAGACTAGAGCGGCCAGCATGTCAGGCTGGAGGGATCGGGGGAAGGAGAGAAGGCAGACATGGATGGAGGAGGACGGGAAACAGGGTAGCCAGGAAGGCAGTGAGTTCAGATCTGTGTCTGCGAACATGTCCCATCTGCCTGGGGGTTGCTCTTGTGTGCTGCCTGGCATTCCTGTGGGCAGGGGGTTGTGTTCTCATTCATGGTGTGCATGCAGTTTGAGACTTCTGCTGTGTCCCTGGGGTCACTTTTGGTTCCTGTGCGTGAGGTCTTCCAACGACCACTTGCCTGCAGGACTCAGAGGACACCCGTACTGGTTCTTTGAGCAAGTGGACTCCTACCTGTCATCACGTGGTTAGAGCTCCATGGGGATGCACCATGATGGCAGGCATGATTCCTATTTTATTTTATTTTATTTTATTTATTTTATTTTAGAGAGAGACAGAGTATGAGCAGGGGTAGGGGTAGAAGGAGAAGGAGAAGCAGACTCCCCACTGAGCAGGGAGCCCGATGTGGGACTCGATCCCGGGACTCTGGGATCATGATCTGAGCTGAAGGCAGATGCTTAACCGACTGAGCCACCCAGGCGCCCTGCAGGCATGATTCCTGTATGTGTGGTGTGCAGTGCTGCATCCCAGACCTCAGCTGCCATCCCAAACTTAGGCCACCTTCTCATCAGTCCCTACCTCTGGTCACGGGGAGAGCCTGCAGAGCAGGGTGGACCCGCACCATCCAGCAGCACCATCGGAAAACAACCTCAGGCTTCTCTGTTCCCGAGCCGTTGGCACTGTCTTCGGGAATGAAAGATAGCTTCTCATTTGGCTCTACTGTAAGCGAGAAAATGAGCGAATTAAAGCACTCATTAAGGTCCTCCAGTGATAGAGACAGGCTCTCCCCCTGGTCATTCACCATTACAAGTGAATAAGTCTATCAATAGAGTCGATATTAGGCTTGAGTTCCTTTCTCTAAGTGCAAAAGGGTTTTTTTTTTTTTTTTTTCCTGGATCATGAAAAATAAATGCCCATTTCTCTCCAATCCAGTCAGCATAAGGGACCTACAGGGGAGAGACTCGGTGTTCTCATGATGGAGGATTTTCTGCAGCTGAATCTTTCCAAGGTTGTTTCCACTCCGCCGGCAGGAAGACGGACTGCAGCCTGTGACACGGAGCCGGGGCTGTGCTGGGAGGCAGGTCTCCTTCTCAGTGCTTCGGGCTGGTGGGGACAGGGAGCTGCCCTGCGCGGGGCCTGGGCTGGAGGAGCCATGGTAGTGCTGATTACGCCCGGCTATGTCCTGGCAGCGGGGCCAAAGACTTCAGATGCCTCATTTCCTTTGAGTCCTCCTGGCAGCCCTGTGGGGGGCAGTTTATAAACGGAGAAACGGAGACTCAGAAAATTAAGTATCTTGCCCCAAAATACACATGTGGGATTCAAACCCAGTTCTGTCTGGTCCCAAATCCCAGCTTTGGAATTCTCAACTGCTTATCCCAGTCTGCCTCCCAGCTGTGGGGTGTTGGGTGGCTGGAAGGGATACTTTCTAGAAGCAGACCAGAGGGGAAGCCTAAAGCGGGGATTGGTTTGGGAAGGGGATAAAGATAAGAGGAACATCCCAGAGTGTGGGTCCAGTCACAGGGACAGACACAGGGAGCAGGGTTCTGTTCTGAGCACTCATTGTTTGGGAGCCTTGGCCGATGACAGGGTGCAGGAAACAGTGGGGAACAGTGCTGTGGGTGAGGCAGGGTGTCCGAGTACCAGCTGACAGTGGGGGCTGGGAACACTAGCCAGGAAACCAGGGCAGAAGCTTGCTTGAATGGACTTCTCAACAGGACAGGGTGTATTAAAGCTGAGAACCAAGGCTCCGTGAGATGCCAGGGCTCTACCTTGGCTCCCCCAGACACGCGGTTTGTGACAGTATGATTTGTTTCAGACAATATCCAGTTAGCTTCCCTTCCGCAATAAGGCAAGGCAGGGCTAAGTGACCGAAGACAGCGTTGGTTTTCTTCCCAAGGTGTCAAGATCCAGAATTTCTGACCTTTGGCAAGCTCTGCAGGACCTGCCTCAGCTCTTTGCCATAATGGTGTTCTCCTTTATTCTATTGTGTGGGGCCCATTGCCACATCATGAACTTGGATCCATAAACACAATTGGAGACTGAGCTCATAATGCACAGCAGTTGTGTGACCTTGGGTAAGTCACTCTCTCATCAGGTGTAGTTATAGAAATTGATGAGCTGATCCTAAAATGTATATGGAAAAGCAAGGGACTAGAATAGCCAAAACAATTTTGGAAAAAAACAACAACAGCAACCTAAAAACACAGTTGGAGGACTCCCACTAGCTGATTTTGAGACATACTATAAAGCTACAGTCATCAAGACCATATGGTATTGGAAAAAGGATAGACACATAGATCAATGGGTTAAACTAGAGTCCAGAAATAGACTGCACATGTTTGGTCAATTGGTTTCGACAAAGGTGTCAACGCAGTTCGATGGAGAAAGGATGATCTTTTCAACAAATGATGCTGGACTGATTGGATATCCCTATGCAAAAAAATAAAACAAAAATAAAAACCTTGAACCATACTTTGCATCCTATGCAAGACTTAACTCAAAATGGATCATAGCCTAATATTATAAAACTTCTAGAAGAAAACATAAGATGTTTGTGACCTTGGGTTAGGCAAAGATTTCTTCTAGAGGACACAAAAAGCATGAGCTATGAAAGGAGAAAAATGATAAATTGGACTACATCAAAATTAAAAGCTTATGGTCTTCAAAAGACACTGTATAAGGAAATGAAAATGCAAGATGGTCTTGGAGAAAATATTTGTAAAAACATATCTGATAAAGGACTGGGATCCTGATATTAGATATTAACTTTCTGAACAAAGAACTGGAATAAAGAACTTTCACAATTCAATAATAAGGAAGCAGATAACTCAATTAAAAAAATGGGCAAAAGACTTGAGCAGACACTTCATCAAAGAGGATATATGGGTAAAAAGTAAGCCCATGAAGAGATACTCAGCATTAACAGTTATCAGGGAGAGGTACATCATATACCACTGCACACCTCTTAGAGGGGCTACCCACCCGCGGTCCCTGCCCAGCTGGTAATACCCATGTGGGCAGCAATGTGGAGCTGGACTTTTCAAATGCTGCCATTGGGAATGCAAAGTGCAACAATCACTCTGGAAAACAGTTTGGCAGTATTTTAATAAAGTTAAATACATTTATTTTACAACCCAGCGATCCCACCTGGAGGCATTTACCCAAGGGAAATGAAAGTATTTGCCCACACAAAAACCTGTACGCAAGTGTTTAGAGTGGCTTTATTAATTGTCATCCCCAAATGGGAACAACCTAATTGTCTATCCACTGGAATGGGTAAAAAAAAAAAAAAAAAGTAGTGAATCCATACTGTGGAATTCTGCTCATCAATAAATAGGAACAAACCACTAACACACGCAACCACACGGATGAATCTCAAATGTATGATGCTAGATGAAAGAAGCCAGACTCGAAAGGCTACCTACTGTATGACTCCATCCCTATGGCATCCTAGAGACGGCAAATCCGTAGGGATGGTTGCAAGGGGCTGGGTGTGGGGGATGGGAACTGATTACAAAGCGAGCATGAGGGCACTTTTGGGGATCACGGCAATGTTCTGTAATCTTGACTGGTGGCGGTCACATGACAGACCATTCGCCAAAACTTATAGAGCTATATAGGTATATATAAAAAAGTCTGAATTTTACTCTGTCTAATAAACCTGACTCAGAAAAATTAGTACTTTTCTTGAAATTACAGTTTCTGTAGGCGGAAACCCAGTCAATTTCATGTGGTCTAATGTATAACGTGATGAGTCCCGCTAGGGTGGTGGTCCCGCTAGAGGTAAGGCTCACGTGAGCTCATGTAGATGAGAGTGCTTGGTAGCCCATGGTCCAAGGAAGGCTCTGGAGCCATCCAGCTTCTGGGAAGGGAAGGAGGTCCCTGTTTACCAGTCAGAGGGAAATGCTGCTCAGAGCTCTGACTTCCCCGGAACTGGGTCTGCTCACGCAAATACATCTTCCAGTCCTTCTCCTAAACCAGGTCCCTCTGCTGGAGGAGACCAGCCCTTGCTGGACCTGAGGCATGACTGAATCCTGGAATAACACCATTCCCTCTGGATGCCCAGCTTCACATCGTGGTGCCCTTTTGTCTGTGGGCTGCCTTGGCTGACAGTGGCATCACGTAGACGTTTTCTCTGAGCTGACAAGTAAAAAGCCAATAATTCTCTGTCAGGCTGAGGCTCCTCTCATAGCAAATCATTGAACGGTCATTTCAAAAGGGTAAAGAATAGAAACCATCCTTGAAGCTCCCCTGACAGGAGAGATTTAAGAGCACGGAAGGGTATTATTGGGCCGTAGCATTACTGGATGAACATTCAGTGACAGGCATTACATGGCTGGTGATAAAATCGCTAATATCTTCACACTTTACCTCCTAGTGGATTTGATTCTTCCATTGCAGACAAAGTCCCCATCAAGAACTGTTTCCTTTCATGAGGGAAGGCAGCTGCAGAGGGTACACTTTTGTCTTCACAAAAATAGGTCCACTTTTGAACTACTTTCTTCAACACTGATAAAGAGAGAAGTCCTTTTATCTCCCTTGAAGGCCTTCTGCTTCGAGCTCAAGTTAGCTAGATTCGCGGCATTCTCTGACCCCACCGAAACCAGGCTGGTTGCTGATGTCTCTAACAGAAACCTGATAGAAGGCAAAGAACAAGCATAGCCCTCAAAACTCTCCCCGTCTTTAAGGAGTCCTTCTTTCCAGACTCATGCGAGTGTCTGAGGGATGTGGTCTCAGGAAATAGAAAAGACATCTCTGTTTGAGGAGAGCGTCTGTTTAATCATATTTTAGTGAAAAATTGAGGAAAAGAAGGCCTTTGCTCATTGCTTTTCCTTTCTACAGCTTCCATTAATTTTCTGTGAGGGATCCAGGACGTGAACAGATATATTACGGTTCTTACTCCACCGATCTGAAAATTTCTCGGGGGTCTTATTTATCTTTGTATTTCCAGCATGTGCCACGGTATGTGGACTGTAGTAGGGAGAGGGGAGGAAATTAGTAATTAGTATTTATTGGGCCCCTACTCTAGACTCAGTCCTGCGGGAGATACTTTATTCGCGTGGGCATGTAATAGCGGTGTTTCGGTTTTCTATTCCAACAGTGATGCTGTATAAAAACCATTCCAAAATTCCGTCGCTTAAAGATCCTCAGTCCTTTCATATTGCTCGTATTGTGTGGAGTTTGGCTGATCTAAGCTGTGCTGGATTCGGTTGGGTGGTTCTTCTTATCGTAGGTCTGCAAGTCTGCCAGCATGGGTCTGTTTTGGAGTGGCTCTGCTTCATGGGTCCCACCCTCCTGGGACCAGCCGTGGTAACCAAGGCATGTTCTTCTCTTGTCTATGGCAGAGGCACAAGAGAACAAGTGGAAAGACACGAGGCCTCTCATGGCTCACGCTAGGAACTGGTGCACTGTCACGTCTACCTTGTTCAATCCATCAAGGCAAATGACATGGCCAAACCCAAAGTCAAGGGGTGGGAAAGAGGCGGTGGGCAGGGAGGGGACAACGCCAAAGCCACAGGGCAAAGCCCGAGGGAGAAATGATGACCAGTAATGCAATCTATACAATACATTTAATCCTGACAGCAACCCCATGTGCTAGATCATGGTGTTACTCCCATTTTCCTGACGAGGAGACCAAGGTGGATGGAGACCAGATCCGGGTTCCAAAGCTTGTTTTTTTCCTGGCATACCATGTTCTCTCTGCCTGGTGTTTCCTGGTCCTCAATGAACACATGGGTTAATGAATGAATAAAAAAAAACAAAAACAAAAACAAAACACAAGTCTGGTTGGAAGTTAACACAACCAAGGATCTCTTTTATGGAAATAAATTCTAGTCTGCGGTTTTCTTCATGCAGTTATCCTGGTTCTTCGTCATTCCCACATCCTGGTGTTGTTCAGACTTTAACCAGTTGGCAGCTCTTAACCCTCCTGTGGGATAGAAGCATCTGGAAGGCAGGGGATAGAGGTAACTCATGGAGGGCCCTGTTTGTCTGGCGACTCCTATCATGTCCCACGACAGCTGTTGCCAAATTTTTAAACAACCTTCTGACATCCTGACTAGATCCCAAGCAAATCATCATGTCCTCTCTTCTGTGCCTGTGTGAATTCCTGTGAACTTAGTGGCCTGCCGTGTTTCTGAGGCCGTTAAGTGGACGCCATGTTTCTTATGAGGGGGTGGTGGCGGCACCATCATTTCGGAGATGAGCAAGATGCTTGTTTCGGGGTGAGAGATGAAATGTGGTATTGGAAAAATTTCTGAGCATCTTTGAAAATGTTGGGGGCGCCTTGGTGGCCCTGTTGGTTAAGCGTCTGCCTTTGGCTCAAGTAATTATCTCAGGGTCCTGGGATCGAGCCCCGCATCAGGCTCCCTGCTCAGTGCAGAGTCTGCTTCTCCCTCTGTCTCTACCCCGTCCTTGCTCGTGCTCTCTCTCTCTCAAATAAATAAAAATAAAATCTTTAAAAAAATGTTGTTGGATGAACATCAGGCATCTTTATATATTTATTCCCCACTGTTGCTTGTAATAATTCCTCCAAAGCTGGGGGTGACATTGGCCTTCTGGTGATCTCTTTCACCCCAGTTATAGTTTCTATAGGATTATTTGCAAGTACTCACATCTTTGTTGGAGTTCGTGGGTGACATTCTTTTTGGGGAGGACAAACGTGGTTTTATTCCATTTCTAGAGCTGGTTTACTGGAATGAAGGAAGGAAATGAGGAAGGCAGGAGGGAAAGGTGAAAGGAAACAGGGCTTCCTGAGCACAGATCAGATGTTTGACACCTTTATGTCTCTTATCCCATTTTATTCTTCCAATAAATCTTTGGGGTGGGGTGCTGTGATCCCCATTTTGCAGATGTGGACTCTGAGCTGTAAATTGAGCTAGCCAATCGTCTGGCAAGTAACAAGAGTGAGGATTCAAATCCTAGTCTTTCTGAACCCAGACCGGATCCATGCTTGCCCCCGCCCCCTGGTGGAGCACCTTTGCTCCTCACCAGCCTCCCTGGACAATGTTCCTCTCCATCTCATCACAGAAACAACCACAGCACTGCCACCTCTCCTTCGGGCCAAATGCCACCTCATCCATGCTTTTCATTATTCCACTCCTCATCTGCGCGTTTCCCCTGGAGTTAACTTTGGCCTTTAAATACAGGAAAATCATGATTTCTCACTGCAGGTGGCCAGGGGATGTTCTTAACTAGCATCTTCCCAGCCTCTAAGATGGTTCCTTCGGCTGCTCCCAGCCCTCTATTAGCAAAATTAAAATGATACTCTATAGCTCATGGGCCGTCACGGGGCCATACACAGCGATTTAATTCATAAGGCGGAGCACCTGACCTTCCAGAGCTTTCTATCTGAGGCAGCATGGATCCTGAAGCACAGGCCACAGGTGTCTGGCTCGACAAAAGCCTGCACAAAAACACTCGATCAATGAACCTTTCTGCCACATTCAGGAGAAGGGAACCGGATGGAGCTTATTCTGGAAATAAGATCCTGATGTGGGCATTCACACAGCCCTTTATCTCGGGGGAGGATAACATGACAAAACAAACATTTCTTTTTCTTTTTTTTAAGATTTTATTTACTTATTTGACAGAGAGACACAGCGAGAGAGGGAACACAAGCAGGCGGAGTGGGAGAGGGAGAAGCAGGCTTCCCGCTGAGCAGGGAGCCCGATGCGGGGCTCGATCCCAGGACCCCGGGATCATGACCTGAGCCGAAGGCAGATGCTTAACGACTGAGCCACCCAGGCGCCCCAACAAAAACATTTCTTAGAGAGCACATATTTAATTCCCTTTGCAAACTGGCTTTCGACCTGGATTATTTTTCCACATGCCCCATGTCCAGTGTCTACTCCTACTTGTTCTCTTATTCCCGATTTTTCTATAATAATTGCGTCCAGATTTGTGAGCCCCAAGCCAGCTTTCAGTGAGTGACACGGTGGCTTCCGATACGTCTCACCCTTCTCCTGTGGGTCAGCTTTATGGTTTGCGCTGCATGTCCTCCTGTCTTGCATGGACACCACCTCTGTCCCTCCCTCCCTCCATCTTCATTGCACTATGCCTTTTCTGACCTTAGTGGGAAAATGAGCTGGGGGGAGGTTGGTGTTGTTCTGTAAGCAAGTGGGAGCCATCGAAGATGTGAGGGCATGAGGCTCTCTATCAGTTGGGAACCAGAGCACCCGGGGGTGGTGGGATGGGGTGGCGGACAGTGAGGGACCAAGTGTTGTGACACTCGAGGAAAGGAGAGTGAGTGCCCAATGCTGGGGCTGGGGGTGGAAAGCAGAGCAAAGTTACAGAGCTCCTCTCCTTCCGGGATCCCTACATCCCCAGATATTAGAGGGGACACCTGGCTTTACAGGAAGGACAGCTAGATTTCAGCTTTTGTATAAAGCTGTCAGCTGCCTTGGAAATGTCCCACAGATGAGAGGTGCTTAATGCCGGGCTGTGCTGCGGGGAATGGTTAACCTTGTACAACACAGAAGTCCCAGGAAGGAGGTTTCTGTCTCAGACGCAGGAAGGAGAGAAAATAACCTGAATTATTATAAATGAAAGAAGAGATCTCAGAGATAGATTAAGAAAATGGGACAAGGAGGCATGATCAAGACTCTTCAAAGGATGGCGTGGACAGGGGGAGCGTGCTGCATGCTCCAGTGGAGCAGAACTCTACCCGATTTCTCTGTCTGAGTTGACACTGGAGTTCTCATAAGGAAAGAAAATATATATATTTTTAGAAGATTTTATTTATTTGACAGAGAGAGAGAGAGAGAGACAGCTAGAGAGGAAACACAAGCAGGGGGAGTGGGAGAGGGAGAAGCAGGCTTCCCACCGAGCAGGGAGCCCGATGCAGGGCTCGATCCCAGGACCCTGGGATCATGACCTGAGCCGAAGGCAGACGCTTAACGACTGAGCCACCCAGGCGCCCCAAGAAAATATTTTACTTGGAAAAATATCCTGCTTGGTATAGAAGATGAGATGTGGAGGGCAGTGAGTGAGAGTCAAGAAAACAAGCTTCTCTGCATTATAAAGAAGCAGCAGGTAGGTGAGAAGGAGGGTGGGGGGGTGGGGCCAGAAAGGAAGATGGGAGGGAGGTGAGAAGGGGAGGAGAGTGTCAGAGCAGGGTAGGTTCTGGGGCTTTTAAATTTTTTTTTTTTTTTAAGATTTTATTTATTTGCGAGAGAGACAATGAGAGACAGAGAGCATGAGAGGGAGGAAGGTCAGAGGGAGAAGCAGACTCCCTGCTGAGCAGGGAGCCTGATGTGGGACTCGATCCTGGGACTCCAGGATCATGACCTGAGCCGAAGGCAGTCGCTTAACCAACTGAGCCACCCAGGCGCCCCTGGTCTGGGGCTTTTAGGAAGGGGGTGATATTACTCAATTAGAAATGATTTACATTTCTGTGACATAGTCCCTTTCCCCAGTACCTCTGGAAAGCCTGCTACCTCCAAAATCCAATGGCAGGTTTTCTTTTCTCTTTTCTTTTCCTTTCTTTTCTTTTCTTTTTAACATGAAACCACCACTGTGCTGGATCCCTCACCCACATTGATGTCATGGGGCAGCAGGACTGCATGCGACAGTGAGTGAGGTTATCCATCTGCTGACCTGATTGACCTACAGGAACCTGAACCTGGAAGAAATCCTAAGATGGTAAACTTTGTAGGAACACCCAGAAATCTTGGGGGAGGATCCTGGGATTTTCACAGGTCAGGGAATGAAGTTCTAGCGGGTTAGGACTGCTCCTTAAGGGCGGAGAGACCCCAGCTGCAGGATGGATTCTATATCTTGGCTTTTCTGTTTTCATCTGGGGTCTAGCTTACTTGATAGGGTACACTAATTTGAGATGATCATTACTAAACTTACTGACCTCTGATCAGCTCAGATCTGAAGCTTGGGAATCCCAAGGCCGGGATTCTGGAGTGGGTCGCTGTGGATAACTATGCTGGGTAAGTATGCCGGGAGGCTGGAACGGCGACAGATACTGCTGGCTAGAGCCAACCTTCTGGGTCCTTCTTCCAAGCTGTAATCAGAACGCCTTTTCTGAGATCCCTCCAAACTACCTCCTTCCAAAATGCACAAGCTGTATCCTAAATCAGTGCAGCTCAAATTTCACTGTGCCTCAGAACCACCTGGATGCCTCCTTAAAACAGTTTGCCAAGACCCAGCCCCAGAGGTCCGGGAAGGGGCCCGCCAATGTGCATGTCTAACAAATTCTCAGGGGCTGCTGCTGGTGTGGGACCCACACTTCGAGAACTGTTACCCTTGACCAGTGTTTCTCAAACTTTAATATGCACGGAGTCATCTGCCGATCTTGTTAAAATGCAGCTTCTGATTCAGGGGGCCTGGGGTGGGGCCCGAGAATTTGCATATTGGATGACGCTGAAGCTTCGTATGAGGACCACCTTGTGGCTGGGGTTGCCCTACACCATGTTGCCTTTAGCCTTTGATGGGCTGAAGGTCCAGTGTTTCTGACCTGCTGGGAATAAGTACCGTAAGTACCACCATCCCAGGCTGCTAGCCTCGACGCTTTGCATGGGTCTGGTTGTCTCCTCTTCCTTGCGCTTCTGCAGTCCCCAGCTCCGTGTGCCCCACCCCATGTCCCCGCTAGGAACCGAGCTGCCTAGTCAGCTGTGGGAACACCTGTTGGTCCCAACCACAGCGCTGCGGGGACAGTTAAGCCTTGTGAGGCTCCGGCTCTCACTGGAGATCAGGGCCTGCTTTGCCCTCACCCGGCTGGCAGTGGCCTTGTGAAGGGTTAGCTGTTCCTTTGCCCTTGAGACCAGCTCCACTCGGCTCTCCCCTGGCCTCCCCTCTGTCCCTGCCTGCTCCTGAATGACTCCATCCTCCAACACGGACCTGCTGCAACCTGCTCAGGCCGCGGCTCTGGGCAAAAGGGCAGGAGGATCTGGGAGGTGGTTCAAGATGAGGAGGCATTGAAAAGATGGGCATGCTGGGGAGAAGGAACGAGGGATGGCAGTTAATATTTGCAGGATTGCAATAAAAAAAAGCACGTCGACTTAATCTGCAACATGATGGATTTAGGGAGGGTTTCTTGTAGGATGGGAGAGTGGGAAGAGAAAAATGGTCTGGGATTCAGGATACTCGGAGATCTAGGCCTTATTCTGACGCTAGTCAAGAACCATCCCCCCGCCCCGGACCTCAGTGTTCTCATTTATAAAAAGAGAGCGTTGGATTAAACTCCCTTTGCGGTACCGCATGTCTCAGAGTTACTTATTACTAGATTGATTATAAGGGAGGCCGGGAAAAACCTTAGGCTTTGCAACAGGAAAGACCTGACTTTAAGTCCTCGCTTCTCCTCCTCCTCCTCGACAACTGGGAGGCATTGGACACATGTCAGCCACTCTGAGTTATTTCTTCACCAGTGAGGATTACTTGATACAACAAATTAAAAGAACCTGAAATAGCTGCAGGTTCATAGTGAGCAGACACTCAGGAAACAGATGCTAATATTATGACAATCATTAAAAACCAGGACCTTGGGGCGCCTGGGTGGCTCAGTCGTTAAGCGTCTGCCTTCGGCTCAGGTCATGATCCCAGGGTCCTGGGATCAAGTCCCACATCGGGCTCCCTGCTCGGCAAGAAGCCTGCTTCTCCCTCTCCCACTCCCCCTGCTTGTGTTCCTTCTCTCGCTGTGTCTCTCTCTGTCAAATAAATAAATAAAATCTTTAAAAAAAATAAATAAAAACCAGGACCTTTTCACCGTACTCCATTTATTTGGGCTAGACACAAATGCTCAAAAGCATATTATTATCATTATTTTTTTTAACTAGAAATCACTTCGATTCTGTGCCTCCCACATCAGCCCCTGAGTTAGTCTGTGTCCGCTCCACTCAGCCTCCAAGAAAACATGTTCCAAAACCCTGGAACAACAAGGTAACAACAATCAAGACAGCACGTTGCCATACTTAGTTTTAGAGAATTATTTAATACTAAATTGCAACAAAACGGACTGAAACATAACCTGTGCCAACAGCCCCCATGGGCGCTATAAGCCCAAGGAAATGTTTGAGAGCAGGGTAGACAGCATGGGACGAAATGATTTTCTGTTCTCTTTCTTTGAAAATGGATGTCTTGGGACGCTGTACTGATGGGTGCTCACTATAAGGTCCTTGATGGAAAGAAGGCTGCTCTAGACGCTTCACTGTCCCACCCCGTTGAAGAATGTAGTACATCCGGAAGGTGACCGGCATGTCTCTTGATAGCCTGGGGGTTTGCTCACATTGTTCCTCTTCGGGGCCTCTAGGAGGCAGGGTGTCTGGTTGCAAGCAACAGCAACAGAGCCCGGTTCATTTGCAGCTGGAGCTTACAGGTGCAAGCGGAAGGCTGGAGGGTCGGAGCTGGCAGGCAGTGGAAATCCAGGCGCTTCTGCCTGGGTGAATCAGTTCGGAGGAACCCACGTGCTTCGGATTTCCTATCTCTTAAGGAAACAGGCCTGGCACTTCCAGTGTCCTGCTCTCAGGCCCAGGCCCCAAATATGACATCATCCCACTCCCCTTCCCACCTCTCCCACCCAGGGACTTTGAGGTCAGCAGCTGGAAAGAGGCGTAGTGGTGCATCCGAGGGCCAGCCCCTAGGTGACTCCCACGCCCAGCAGTTACTTTAAGCAGTTGTCACTGATAGAAGGACATCCGTGTGAGTCCTATGTTTAATATTCAGCTCGGTGGACGATGTTGCCTTCAGTATCAATCTTTGGCGATTGGGTAGTTAATTTCCTATTACACCCGGTGTTACTGTTCAGTCATTCCACGCTCAGTATGTTTGGTTTGTACGAATACGTGGTTATTAGCACAGTGTGTCTACAAATAATCCCCTCGATGCTGTATGATTAGCCGGGAGTCTGCATTAGCCAAACAATTACGTCTACTTGCGAATCACTTCCACGGTGGGCTACACATTTCCGAATGCAACTAGGGAAAGAGAGCACCGCTGTGTCCTGTGCCTTCCTTTCCAATTATACGCTGAAATGGGCATAATAGCAGCTACACGGTGAGTTTGCTGCATTCAGTCGTATAATACATACATGGTGCCTGACACGTAGGAAAGTCTAAAAGGCAAGGATTATAACTAATTTTTCTTCATGTCATTCCCCACTCCCATATGCTAATCAGCGACTAAGCCTTTGTTGGTTCATATCAAAAGTTTATTTTTTTTTAAAGATTTTGTTTATTTGACAGAGAGAGACACAGCGAGAGAGGGAACACAAGCAGGGGGAGAGGGAGAGGGAGAAGCAGGCTTCCCACCGAGCAGGGAGCCCGATGTGGGACTCGATCCCAGGACCCTGGGATCATGACCTGAGCCGAAGGCAGACGCTTAATGACTGAGCCACCCAGGCGCCCCTCATATCAAAAGTTTAAAGGCAGGAGGAGGGTAGAAGAAGGGAAGGGGCAGCCGTGGGGCGTCCCTTAGCCCTTTCCATGGTGAGGAACTGAGTTACAGTAAGCACCCCCCATCTCCTCCCTCCACAGCGTGGCTGTCCTCATGCTCCTAATTCTGATTCAGGACTGATGTGGGATTATTATTTTTTTATGATTATGCATTATTTTGTGTGAAAATAATAAAGTAGATGTTATTTATAACACAGCTCTAATAATTTATTTCTTTCCATGTATCACTGCTCAAGACACAGAGTCCCAGAAGAGAGTGGGAGGGAGAGAGAGAGAGTTTAATTTGTCTGGCTTTGATGATGTGCCTCACCCTTCAGCTGGAGGAGAGGATGTCGCTCTGGTTTACAGTTCTACTAAGCAAATTAGGGCAAGTTGATTTTCATAAAAGGAAATTGGGTCACAGTTGCCAGAACTACAGAGTAGATGCAGTGGGGTGGTGCAAAGCCCTGATCTCCATTGCAGGGTTCCGAGCAACTACTCCTATAAAAAATGTAAAGCCCAATAAACAAACCACTTCATAGTAGCAGCTATTCAATTTGAACAAAAAAGGTAAGAAATGGTATAATTTAATCATTTTGTCATACACACACACACACACGGACATATAACTAGGTATAGAGTATTTTATATGGACGCGGTTCCTTAAAGTTGCCCATTATTGATGGACATCCACCTATGCACATGCTTTGTTTGAGACTCTCACACTCCTGCCCCCTCCCACCTGCTCACTGTCTGAGTCACCCAAGTCTGTCTTCTACTGTATTAGGAAAGAGGTCTTATGCTACATTCTGACACCAAGAAGACACAAAGGGATAAGTCTGAGTGACCCTTGTCCTCAGGGAATCCCAAATCAAGGAAGAGGGACCAACACGTGAGTGGGTCAATTCCAGATGGCCCGTGGCCTGGAGGCCACCAGACTTGGATTTGCAGGTGCAGCCTGAGCCGGAACACGAGGGGCTCTGGCTCCAGGGTTTGTGCCTGGGGCACTGACCGCGCTTAGCTCTACAGGATTCCTGGGGCTTTTCTCATGCCCCCTACTCATGTCTTCCCTTAGGAATCCTGTGTCTCACTTGCATGAACCTGGTGTCAACGGGCTGGGACCCATTCAGTGTCCTGAGGCTGCTGTGGGCAGTGGCGAAGTGGGCACCTGGGCACCTGTCCGCTGGTCAGCTCCTTCCCACCATGGAGCTGGGTTTTCCAGAAGCAAGGCAATGCATTCCTCAGTCCCATTCCCTCTCTCCTCCTCCAAGTCCCTCTTGCAAGAGGACTCCAGAAGGCCAGCTTCCTGCCCCAGCTTCCCCAGAAAGCTCAGGGATGGTCATTGAGCACTCCTTGATGTGCTCATCAGTTGATCCGAGACCCACATAGGAAGTTCCAAAGGGGCAGCTTGATCACCATTCAGTGTCAAAGGGCAAGCCTTAACCATGCCCACCTCTTTCCATCTGCCCTTTTTGGAGAGAGGCCAGCCAGGGGAATGTGGAAGGGATTTTATTTAATTTCATTTTTATTCATTTTCAAGTCTCCCAGGAAGTGGAATTGACTTTTCTGCTCTTGGATTAGGTGCAGCAAGATGATTTAAATCTGAAAATATTGGGGAAGTATCTTCTAGAACTCTGCCTTGATCTTGTCACCCTCCTAGTCAATAACACTTGCTCTTGCCCTCTGCCCTAGGGGACAATCCAAACCCTTCCTCTGGCATTCCAGGCCCTAGGCGGGAAGTGGGCCACCTCGCCAGTCACACCTCCTGCTGTCCCATCCCTGCCGCCCTCTGTTTTCGCCACACTGGGTTACCCTCCGTTCTCCCAGACACTCCTCTGCTTTGCCCATGTTGGGCGCTCGCTCAGAATGCCTGGCTCCCCTGTTTTCATCTCTTCAAATCGTCTTCAGTTCCGACATCACTTCTGTCAGGAAGCCTTCCCTGTTTCTCCAGGTGGGAGTTAACCGCTCCTCCCGTCCCACTCTCAGAGTGCTTGTGTGTGGCTGTCTCTTTCTCTTTCCGTTCTAACGTGCATTCTGGATAACTTGCATGTTTCCTCACCACATCCCAGTTTTTATTTCAGTTCCCAGTCACTCAAGACAAAAAAAAAAAAATCTAGGGGACATTGAGAATTCCCCTCTGCATTACTGCATGCATCTCACCCAACAGCAATGCTGCTCATTTTCCCTGCTAAATATTTCTTGAACCCATCTCTTCTTCTCTCTAGCAGTTATCAGCTCAGTGGTTGGGCCCCTGTCACTGGTCTCAGAGGTCACTGCAACAGCCTTCCCACTGGGTTCCTTGCTGGGGTCTGCTGGGCAAAAATCCATCCTCCTCATGGGGATGGCAGATTTGTCTCTCTCCCCATTAGTCTGGCAACTTCTCAGTAGCAATCACATCATGATTACTAGGGCCTGGTGCAAATTGAGGCTTAATAAACATGGAGTGAATGAGGGATGAATAAGTGATGTCATGGGGGGGGCACCAAATCACCTTGGTTGGGAGGACGTTACATAATCACGGGTCCTTGACTCACATAAAATTCTGTCTTCCCTCTCCAAACCCACTTTACTCATCTTAAAATGACAGTGATGCGTTTATTTCTAAGGTCCAATCCATCCAACTTTCCTGCCAATTCACTTACATTTGTCTCATAATTGAGCAAACACCTTAAATTGTAGTGATTGGGCTGGGCACTTTGCAAGAGATAACTCTTCCCTTATTAAAAAATGTTTTTCTGTTTATTTCAGCTTGCTCCCCAGGCCAGCCAAACATTCATTTTCTTTTGAAATAGACACGGGCTTTTGCCAACTGGGCAGAATGCAACCAGAAAGCTTTCTAATCTGGTGTGTGACTCTCTCCTTCAGCACCTGCTTGGGTCTCTCAGACTCCTTGATTCAGAATCAAGTTAAAGATTGTCTGGAAAATCTGCTTTGACATAAAAATCAATAAAAGAAAAGGAAGCAGGAATGATTTCAAGCTACAAATTACACGATTCAGGGGGTGAGCACACGTGGCTTCCTCCTTTAAAGATTATGGAAGGTGGGGTCTGAAGTGTTAATTCAATGAAATCACAATAATGATTGTGCCAGGAAATTTCTGCTTTGGGAAAATAGCCATAAACTTCTCCCCCTCCCAAACTGTTCCTAAATTCAAATATTCTCTTCTCTTGCTTCCAGAATTATATTCAGGCCGGCCAGTTCAATTAGGATAATGTGGTCAGTGCCTCATCAACAGGTCTTGGAAAACTTTGGTAAATATATACCAGGTTTCTCTTGTCTATTGGAATAAAGTAAATATAACATTAATAATAGTGGGGACTTCTCAAATGCCTCCTGCTTGTGTAGTTCCAATTTCCTTATGGAAAATCTCTACTCGAAGGCCATCAAATTCCAAGTCACAAAGTCATAATTTTCCTGGAGAACCGAACCTCTTACGTGGGATCCCATTTCATTCCGTGGCGCTTCTCAATGAGACAGGACCCGGGTCAGGGGTAAGCAGCACTGTGGTGAGCAGAATGGTCTGTTGGTTAGGGTAAAGCCTTAGGAAAGTAGTTTAGGGGTGTTTGGACAAAGGGAGTTGAGCTACGTGAGCTGTGTGAGCACAGCTGTGTGGAAGAGAACAACATGGCGGACCAGTGGTCAGATGGTAAGTTGTTCCTAGGAAACGCATGAGGGTGATATGTGGGGATGTCCCTCAAGAAGATGAAATGTCGAGGTGTGTATCCTTTTGTAAGCACTAGTATTTACCTTCTGTCACCTTTGGTCGCCTTAGCCCTAGCTTCTCTGTTCCTGTGTCTTTCACCACTTTAGGAATGACTATGTCATGGTGGATATTGGGAAATCAGTATGACCCCATCCAATCCCTGTCCCAGGTGGAATGTGTGGAGTGGTGGGGGACCAATTAGGTCAAATGAGTTGATTGGAGAAAGCCAGTGATTTTGGCCAGGGAGGTGGATCCATGGAGCCAGACTGTTGGGAGTGGGCGGGGAGGACAGTGTCAGGGATCTGGTTTTCAAAAGGGGGGAAATCAGAAATTGATTGAGGTCAAGGTGGTGTCCAGGTTTGGAAAGTGCCTGAGCATCTGGCCCCTAGTGGTCAGGAGGTCAGAGTGTGCCCAGGGAATTAAGGACCCCCACAGAAACAAGTGGGGTTGCCTATCCAGAGACAACGGTGTCTGAGAGGGGTTCTCACCAGCATATCATTAAAACAATAGCAAAAGAATCAAGCCAGTGGTTCCGTCTGCCACTCAACCCATGTTCCTCAACTGTCCCTGGCACCCCAGTGCCTGCTGTGCTGGAGAACTTGAGCAGAACACAGGAAGGGAGATCACGCACCAGGCGCATACCTGGTTTCTCACCCCCGCTGGGTTCCTGAGGCTAACTAGTCTGATGTCTCCGTTTCCTCCTTGGTAACAGGAAATAACGCCATTAGCAGCCGTTAGCAGAGCGTGAGGAGCTCTGCTTCCTCTGCCTCAAACTCCCCAGCGATGCCCCACCCACAATTCTAATACAATACTGATTGCTATTTATGACACACATTTATGTGTTCATGGGAGAAATTTTGGAAATGCAGATAGCACAGGGCAAAAAATGGAAATCCACTGCAGGTAGGAAGGAAACCTGCTTTTGAAAGAGGATGGGAGAGCACCTGCTTGTGCGTCTGTCCCTGCTTCTACCTTTAACTCTTGAGTTAGCTCAGCCTCTGTCCCCTTTGGCCTGCCTCTTTCTGTGCCCCATGGAGGCTGGTGGCACAGCGGGAGGCTGAGTAATAATAATGCTGGGGTTGGAAAAACTGGCTTTGGAATCAGACCAGCTGACGCGTAATTTCAGGGTGGCCTACCTGAACCTTGACAACGATATTTCTTTCCCTTTCTTTCTTTCTTCCTTTCTTCCTTCCTTCCTTCCTTCCTTCCTTCCTTCCTTCCTTCCTTCCTTCCTTCCTTCCTTCCTTTCTTTCTTTCTTTCTTTCTTTCTTTCTTTCTTTCTTTCTTTCTTCTTTTTTCTTTCTTTCTTTCTTTCTTTCTTTCTTTCTTTCTTTCTTTCTTTCTTTCTTTCTTCCTTCCTTCCTTCCTTTCTTTTTTTCTTTCTTTCTTTCTCTTTCTTTCTTTCTTTCTTTTCTTTGTTTCTTTCTTTGTTTCTTTGTTTCTTTCTTTCTTTCTTCTTCCTTTTTCTTTTTTTTAAGATTTTATTTATTTATTTGAGAGGAAGAGAGAGAGCACGCAGAGGGAGAGAGAGAAGCAGACTCCCGCTGAGCGGGGAGCCTGATGTGGGGCTCAATCCCAGGACGCTGGGATCATGACCTGAGCCAAAGGCAGATGCTTAACTGACAGCCATCTGGGCGCCCCAACCATGATGTTTCTAAGTGTCTTTTACTCATTTGTAGAATGGAGATGAGAGGACCTTCCTCGAAGCCTGGTGGGGAATTCATTGTATGCCCTGGCACACAGTAATAACCAAATGGATGTTTGCTCTGCATAAGGTCCAGCTCAAGCCTTCTCTTCTTGTGGGTGGGGGATGGGGTAACTGGGTGATGGGCAGAAGGAGGGCACGTGATGTGATGAGCACTGGGTGTTATATGCAACTGATGAATCACTGAACTCTACCTCTGAAACTAATGATGTACTACTATATGTTGGGTAATTGTATTTAAAAAAAAAAAGCCTTCTTTTCTTTAGGTAGCTTTTTCTAATCTGGTCCACACTGACCTCCCAATGACCTCACGGAATTGTTACATGATTTATATTTGGCTTTTTACCTAATCCTGCCTCCTTTCTCCTGGCCAGCCCAAGGGGAATGAACTCCCTCAGCTGTGGACCCTGCTTCTGTTTCTTCTGTTTTCTCCAGGGCATCCACACAAAATGCTTGCCAACAACATTTTTGGAACAATACATTAACACTGATTAGATGTTATGGAATTTGTCCTAGAGCTAAACAAAACTTGGTGAAATCGCCCTTCGCAGGCCATACCCTTGTGCCGGCCACGATGCAGACACTTTGGGGACACCCAGGGACTCCTGAGGTCTGGGATTTGGTGACCACTCAGATCCGCTGCCTGTACGGCTCAGGCGCCCAGGGCTCTCTCCCTCCCAGCCAGGTGGTGTCTGCTTCCTTCCGACGCATGGTGAGTTTGGGAATGGCCGTCTGGGGGCTCAGGAGTGGAGATGCTGAGCTCGGAGAGGCCTGGAGGGGGAAGTGACTTTGGAGTGAAGTCTGTGTGTTTGTTTGCTGTCCATCACTCCCCATGGCTGTGGGAGGGAATGACAGTGGGTGCTTTCCTTCACTATCCCCAGCCTTGTGATAATAGTGGTACCAGAGGCTGGGGGCACCTTTCCCCATGAGCTTTTGTCTTTGGAGCATCACCTCAAAAACACACGTAAGGGGAGAAAGTTCCATTTATTATCCTTGCCATGATAAAAATTCTGCCATTTGTACGGGGAGGGTCTCTTTTGGGACTGACGCAGGAAGACAGCACCCTCTTGCCCCTCCTGGAGCGTGGGGGGAACAGGGAAGAAGACAGCACCCTCTTGCCCCTCCTGGAGCGTGGGGGGAACAGGGAAGAAGACTGCACCCTCTTGCCCCTCCTGGAGCGTGGGGGGAGCAGGAAGAGGCCACGGCAGGAGCAACCACAGAGCTCCTTTGTCACGGACTCTACCAGCCATCGCTTTCGTCCCGAAGTGAGGTTGGCAAGGTGAGTGGTCAGGTGTCGGGGCTGTAGGTGAGGGGAGGCTCTGCACCTGCATTCTGCAGCCCTGGTCTGTGCCCCGTGTTCACTCTGCATCCGATAAGCCTCCCATTAGCCACCTGCTTAAGGATCAAAATCTCACTGTGGACTTCCTCCATGTGGTGTGTATTTGGGTGTCTGGGCAGAAGTTGACCCCAAGCTTGTCCAAGCAGAAGGTTGCCTCCCTCTCTGATCTTGTTCTCTGACAGCTTGGTTGTGTCCCTCTCCCCCACCTCCCTCAGGAGGCCAGGGTGTGCCATATGATTGTTGGCATCTCATTCCTGCTCATCAGATGGGCTCTGTCTGCAGGGTCCATCCATCGCCCCCTGTTGCTGCGTGGAACCTGGAGTTCTCCAAATGCCTGTCATGCGGCTGTCACCAAAGTATTTTCAACCCTGCTCAGTGTGTACCCAAAATCCAGGGAGGGAATCTACACAAAAACATTTGGAGGAACCAGAATGCAAGTGGAATTATTAACATTTGAGGTGGGGTTGGCGATATCTTGGCTCGGGATCTGAGCTTCACAGAACCCCAGGACACGAATGGATTATTTGGTCTCTTAGAGACCCCTCCAGTTTTGCGATGTTCTAAGTTGGATTCAGAATGAGAATGGGAAGGGGCAGGCCAAGCGGGTAGAAATTTGCTCCTGTTTATTATAAGGAAATTCAGAGTTACAGGAGTAAAAGGAGTGTTCTCAGATCACAGTGGCCTGGCTCCCTCAGGCATGCCTGGGAAGGGGGATGATGAAGCTGGAAGACTGTATAGGGCCAGGGGCGCAGAGGGTGGCCTGTGGGTGGGCAGACCAGAGCAGACTAACAGAGGTGGGCTCTAAGGCCCTGACACTAATTCTAGACCTGTCCTCTGGCAGGTCTGAGACCACCTACCTACATATGTACTGTTAGGGCTTGGCTCGGAAGGCTGAATTTTCCAGGGACCTTATTAGCGGTGGCTCCTGGTCACTGTATTAGCTCAAGGCTGTGGGACAGGTGCCATTCATCTTCATACAACGTTCTATTCATACTTTACAACCCTTCAGTTCTCCTAGGTGCCACTTCCAAGGTTTTAATGATCCCATTAGATAAGACAGTCGTTTCTTTCTCCCTTCACTTTTATCTGGATCACTGGGTTTCCTTGTCCATGGAGAATGGTCATGGTGTGAATCTTTGTGCCTGTTGCTGGAAGGCACTGCTTGGTGAGGGATGTGAGGGGTGGATTTTGTTCCTTCGATCTTTTGCAGGAGCTATGTTAGTGTTACAGAGCAAAGGAAATCCTGGAGAAGTGCTCTCAAGAGGAGCTTAGGAAAAGACACCCGCGAGGATTCTGACATGTCCTGCTGAGCAAGGCGGTCTCCTCACTGAGTTACAGAGCTGCAGTGAGCCACTGTCCCTGGAGGATGAGCTAAAGAAGACAGCTGGGAAATATTGTTTAGCCACCTCTGGGGTTAGTGGGGGCTAAGGTCATCTATGCATCACTCCAGGTGCCTCGAGGATATCTTGTCACTGTGTCCACACCTCACTGTGTTTTTAGAGGTTCAAGAGTGAATGGGCTCTAGCACCCAATTGAACATGAAAGCCCAGGAGAGGATTTCTGTCAGGATATACTTTTGCTCCAAGAAGAGTAGCAAGTCTTGAACCCAGGTCACAGGTGTCTTGAGGTGTCAGTTTCTGCCTCTCAAGTTATTAAACATTTTCCACCACTTGTCTTGTACATTTCTTTGCATAATCCCTATAATATAGGGGCAGGTATAATTTTGTATATTCTCTATAAAATGTGTGAAGATACAATTAGCCTTACTTCCTATATGGGGAGACAGAGACTCAGAGCAGAAAAGTTATTCTTTCAAGTCACACATTTCATCGCTGGTGGCGTGTGGGGCATGAGTTCCTATCTCCTGATTCCCAGGTACATGCTGTTTTTGTTAGACTCAAAGTATTAAAGAACCCAGACTCTTTGGAAGTAATGAGGGATTCCAGAAATAGCCTTAGCAGTGCTTAACGATTTGAAAGACCAAAGGAACTGAGGCCAAAGAAGATTGAGATAGGTGAGCTATTTCATTGTATAAATTTCCATTAACTTGGTTAATAATAATTGATGCCCCATTTGTACATTTCTATATATTAATTAAAAACACTTGAGATTTGATACAGGGTCAAAAATGACAGATTGAATTGTCTCTCAAATTGTGCTAATCCCCAAATGGGAATCCCATTGTGACCATGATTTTGTAGAATTGATTAGATGAAGAGAAATGTACTCAAGTGTCAAAGGCTACATTAGGAATGGTGGCTAATGAGCTAGACCTCTCAGAGCTGCCTGGCTGGGTGCATAGTAGGTGCTCAATGAGTGCTGATGGTTGGCTGGATCGATCAGGTTTTCAGTTAGCCTTCCATCCCACGGAGCATGGTGCTTTCATGTGTCAGCTAAAATGATATTCCAAACATATACCAGCCTATAAACTTTAAGACGTGTTTGGAAAATTTTCAAACCTACAAAAGGAAACGAGAATAGTATAATAAACTCTAAGGTATTGTTTTCCAGATTCAGTGCTTATCGATATTCTATTTTTGTTTATTGATTCCCCTTACACACACACACACACACACACACACGCACGCACACGGAGGTGGGGGGGAGACAGGGAAAGAGAGAGAGAGAGAAAGTTTCTTTTTGGATGGGATACTCTAGAAGAAATTCCAAACACCGTATCATTCACCTGTGAATACACCTGTATGTATCTCCAATAGACAACAATTTAAAAAAATATATAACCATAATATCATCATCACAACAAAGTTACATTCATTCCTTCATATCATAGAATACCTCTTTCATGTTTAATGTTCCATGATTGTCTCAAAATGTTGTTCTTTTTGTTACATTCTTCAAATTAGATTTCACACGACATGCACACTGCATTGAGTAGATCCAGCTTTTTTGGTATTTCCTTCCATCTATGATAGTGTCCCCTCCCCTCTAAAGAAAAAAGTTAGGTCAAGAGACTTAACCAGATTCAGGTACTTTCTTTTTCATTTTTGAAAAATACTTCATAGATAAAATCGTGCACTTTCTTTAACCTACAACATTTGGAAAGAATTCTATGTTTCTTGGGTGTGCATTTATTCCAGGTCCTGATCCTTGGACAAAACTGATCATGCGAGCAATGTTTGGGGTAAATGACATGGAGCCATGGTCCTTCACCACGCATCAGAAGTTGGACTCCTACAAATCACAGCCACCCAAGACACTGCCACTGGGTAATGATATAGGTTTCCGGATGCCGGACATAACTGTCACAAACTCCCTCAGGAAGGATTTTAGGGCAGAGCAAACCTCCAATTCAGGACCTATTCTCTCTTGCTTTACACACAACTCTAAGAAGCTTCATTTTATTTTGGCAACTCACAGGAAGTAGGAAATAAAATTAGGAGGAACAGGTGGTCTGGAAACACAGTAAGAGATGGACGACAATTGGCATGAAGGAGGGCACGTGATATGATGAGCACTGGGTGTTATACACAACTGATAAGTCATTGAATACTGCATTTGAAACTAATGATGTACTCTAGGTTGGCTAATTGAATTTACATTAAAAAAAGAGAGAGATGGATGACAACCATGTGATCCAGAAGAAAACAGAAGAAACATGAAAAGCAAAAACAAGAACAAGAGAAGGGACAGAGTCCAGTATAAACTGATAAGAGAGTCCAAGAAACTTCCTCTTCCTCTTAGAGATACATCATGCTAGCCTATTTACTTGCACTATCTAATTTATTATCACATCAACCTTAGGACAGAGGTACTGTTATATCCTTTTTTTTTAAAGATTTATTTATTTATTTTAGAGAGAGAGAGAGAGAGCGCGTGCGTGCACATGAGCGGAGGAGGGGCAGAGGGACAGAGAGACAGAAAGAATCCTCAAGTCAACTCCCCATTGGGCTCAGACCCCCAACGCAGGGCTTGATCCCGGGACCCTGAGATCATGACCTGAGCCAAAACCAAGAGTCAGACACTCAACTGACTAAGCCACCCAGGTGTGCTGGTACTATTATATTCTGTATTTTACAGATAAAAAGCAACATTAAGAAATGTTGCTAACATCACCCAGTTGGGAAGGTAATCCCCAGGAACATTGTCCCATTGTCCCAAGATCTAGTAGTGGCTGTGTGCCTAGGTGTGCATGTGACCCAGGGAGAGGGATAAGCAAGACCCTGCATCTCTTGGTTAAATAGCCAAGAAAGCACACAGTGCATTTTGGAAATTTACCAGCTTCCACACAAGATGGGAAAAATAAAAAGTTTGTAATCACATTAAACAGCTTCAAGTTTCTAGAAAATTTATAGGCATTGAAGTACAGGTATAAATGTTTGGAGCTCCAAGAAATTTTACAAACCAGAAACACAGAGATGTTACAGCAGTAGTTAAATTAATGGATTGATTTATCTTGAAGCATTATGTGGTAACTTTGCGATGATATTGATGTTGCCTATTCTCTCCACTCAGCCTGGATTTTTTTTTTTTCTGTAGTTTTCTAGAATTTTCAGTGAGGCAGTGGACTGCCAGAGCCAGCAAGCTCTACTCAAGAATCTAATTTTCTGTCCTTTTTCCCCCATAACTCAAGATTGGATCAGCTAGGGCTGGGTTTCCCCATCACATCCTATTGATGACAGTGACTAGTAAAGAAACGATGTGTGCATTTGTCTCTTCCTGCAAAAAAAAGAACCTGATGGGAGCCCTTAGAGTGGATAAATTCTCCATGATGAATGTCTCACCTAATTCTTTCTGAGGCTTAGGGATTTGGGGAAGGTAAATGCTTCATCATCAGAAATGACACTTTGGAAGTCACCCGAGGAGCATGTTACCTGTCTGAGACTCTGTCTTCTAAGCCCATCTGAGAGTCAGAAAATAGAGAATCCAAGTTAGGAGTCACCATCAGGCACATCCAGTAAAATCTGGGGCAATTTATGGAGGGACAAATAACCCTGCACAATTCATCAAGTCCTTAGGCCTTTGGTAAATAACTTTTTTTTTGAGAGAGAGAGAGGGGGAGAGAGAGCGAGCAGGTGGGCAGGGACAGAGTGAAAGAGAGAATCTTAAGTAGGCTCCACGATCCCTGAGATCACGACCTGAGCCAAAACCAAGAGTCAGATGCTTAACCGACTGAGCCACCCAGGTGCCCCAGTAAATAACTTTTGGTGCTCATAGTCCTCACTCTGAATGACAAACGATGTTCAATATGGAAACGGTTAAGATAAAGAAAAACTTTTGCTACTCAAAGAACTTACCTTCAGCTCTCCAGAAAACTTAGCTATCCAGCAAAGATTCATATCCTGATCATTCCAACGAACCACAGTTTTATTCTATTGTGCTTTTGGAAGAAAGCATCTTTTGTTGTGCTGGTGGAGAGAATCTGGACCACATGAACTAGTCTCACCTGGCATGACGTTTCTTCTGTGCCTTCAACAATTTCACAGCATATTGATTCTTCATTTCAGCCTCAGACACATCAGTTAATTAGCTAATCTGGGTTTTGATTCACACATATTAAACACCGTCTTTTTTGAGCATCCAGAAACCCCCCTTATGTGAAATAAATGGCATTATGTCCAAAAGAATGGTGTGAGATTGTCTTTTACTTTGGAAGAAAAGGAGGTAATTAGTTTGATATATATTTTTTCATTGGTGAATGTTAATGCCATATTCACTGCTGAATGAAAGGTGAATGGCTGTGCCCGGTCACTGATCCTGGTTTTTGTGGCTCTGACATTATATGAAAGGAGTTTGGGGAAATGAAATGGAATAGAAGGGCCTCTGTTGAATATGTGGATAAGTAGCGTTCTTAATACTTCAACAAAACCTAAAAGACTTTGCAATTCATATAGCTTTTCTGAAAGGCTGCCAAGAGGGATATTTTCAATAGATTGGTGGAATGAGGAATTAAATGTAGATTATTCTGGAAAAGATTGGAATTTAATATAACATTTGAACAGGTTAAATTTATATCAATAAAATACCAGGCAGAGAATGGGACCGTTTAATTTCCAGGACACAGAAGACACATAATGTTTCTAGAAAGGATGAACGCAGCGGAGGTTGCTGCTTAAGCCTTCTGTGTTCATTTTCAAAAGCAGCCTGGGAAATTTCTGCCATTCTTTGGGATTCAAGGCACCGGCAGTACCGTGGTCAGATGTGATGGATTACGCAGCCAATTTGCTTGAAGTTTGTGGTTCATTAATCCAGCTCTTTGAAATTCAAAGAACTGAAGTGATGTCATTTGGAATGTACATCACAGAAAATTAATGGGGTTCTTTGCTCAGAAGTGAGAATGCAGACAATGTGATGGGGGGGAGGTGGGGGAAGGGACTGGTGTTACTGATGGCTGAGGAGTGGGAAGCCTGGTTTCCAAAGGGAAAGCCCGCCTAGCCATTCAGTGCCCCTCCCAGCCCCACCATGTAGGCTCTGAGGGGACCCCTCTTTGTGGGGTTACCCCAGAATTCAGCAGCAGTAGAAGCAGTTAAGAGTCTTAGTCTATCTAATTCAAATCAGCAGATCTGACTTGTCCACCTCCCCCACCCCCAACCCGTCTCCAATCCCCCAGGGTCGCCATTCCTTCTGGGTCTTGCTGGCAGGGCTGGGCTGGGCTGGGCTGAGACTGGTGGGAGCCCTGCCCATCAGGGTGGCATGTTGACACTGGATGCTTCCCCGATGGACCGGGCTTCGAGGCCTGAGACTGAATCACTGCCGAAGAGGCGGGCTGGGAAAGTGGGCTAAGAGGAGGTCTCCGGAAAGATCCAATGAAATAAGTGAATGGGAAAGGAATGGCCATTTAAGGAGCTTGCACTCTGCCAAGCTGGGTGGTAGGTGATGTCACAGTTCATTGGATCATTATAGCCGCTCTCTGTGCTGTCAACAGAAATACAACCCTGGTGCAAAGTGGTTGCTTGACAAATGTTTTTTTGAATAAAAGCAAAAAAATAGGGGCACCTGGGTGGCTCAGTCGTTAAGTGTCTGCCTTCGGCTCAGGTCATGATCCCAGGGTCCTGGAATTGAGCCCCGCATCAGGCTCCCTGCTCTGCGGGAAGCTTGCTTCTCCCTCTCCCATTCCCCCTGCTTGTGTTCCCTCTCTCGCTGTGTCTGTCAAATAAATAAATAAAATCTTAAAAAAAAAAAACCCACCAAAAAACAACAACCCCCCCAAACAAACCCTAAAACCCACAACCCCAAAAACAAAAACAAAAAACCCCAAACCTAAACCCAAACCAAAAACACCCCCAAAACTGTTCAGCTGGATAATAATATTATCCTTCCTTTTCAAAGGAGGATACAGATTCAGAGACTTACTTGGATAGCAAGAGAGTTCTGTTCTTTGTACTTCGTAAACTGCAAAAATGCTCTTCAAATGTTAGCTTTCATTACTGTGTAATGGAATAAGCCCATTTCCTTAAAGCCTTCGCTTCTGGAAGTGCCTGGAACATTGTAGCAATTCAATACCTATTTGTTGATTGAATGACTTGTTGACCATTGGGCAAGAGGGGCTGATGGTACCTTAATGGGACTGTTAGCTCACAGGAAGGGAGATGAAGATTTACACACATAGACACAATCCACTGTGCAGGGTGAGTTTCCAAAACTGTGTAAGAAAGTTGAAGTTAGTTATTTGTTAAAAGAGGCAACATGAAATTTTTCAGAATTATTTTCCCCTTGGAAATCTTAACTTTGGCTTAGACCCCTTGAAAATTCCATTAGGACTCAAAATGTACTAGTATTTTTATTGGGTAACAATATAATCTGAAAAAGTGAAAAATTTTCTGTTTGACAGTGCAATGGTGGTTCTATTTCATATTAATATCCAAATCTAATGTGGATAGTAGTTTTTGTTGCTACATGTTTAACGTTTGAGTGCGATTTGAACTTGATAGCATGTTTTATTGCTTCCTCGACCAGTAACTACTCTTTCACTTTAAATACATTTACGATATTACACATATATTTCAAGACATAATAAAAGTAAATTTATTAAAAAAAAAAATTCCAAACAGCTTTATGCATTCTTATTTCTAGCCTTTACTTCCACTTAGAGTCTGAGAGTCTTCTAAGTAACCACTAAATGTTGGTCAATGAATTGCAGCTTTTAGAATCCAGGGAGACTGAGATTTAAAAGAGAATCTCAGGACTCTGGGATGTTCATTCTCTCCTGGTGCCATCTTTCTCCAGGTGGAAAAAACCCAAGATTTTCTCAGTCCATGTTGGTCTCCCATTTACTGACTGGAGCTGGGATAGGGTAGAATTTACCTGTAGGTAAAAAGTCTCTGTATGTTTTTCACATGTTAAAGCCAACCAGCAAACCAACCAACCCTTTATCATGGAAAATTTTGCTCAATATCAAATGTAGAGAGAATAGATTTATGGACCTCCCCCTTCACCCCAGATCTGACAATTATCATCATTTTGCTCATCTCATTTTACCTCTTTCTCCCATTTATTTATTTTGCATTATTTTAAGACAAATCCGATATCATTTCACCTGTAAATAGTTCAGTATAAATCTCCATTAAGGACTTTTTAAAAACCACCTTGCAATTATCACACCCAAAACAATTAACAGTGGTTCCCATCTACTGTGCTGTTCATATTAAAATTTCCCCGATTGTTTTAAAGGTGTCCTTTGTTTTGTGGTTGGTTTGTTTGAATCAGGATCCAATTACTGAATGTTTTTCCTAAAGCATAGCTACCTCCCTGGGGCTCCCTCAGGTGTCTTTAGAACTAAGGTATTAAGGCAAACTTGGCCTCCATTTGTTAGTCAGGGCCGAGGGGAGGGAGAGGTAGCAAGGGAGGATTAACCTGGCCTCTTAGGCTGGATTGGGTGGGAGAGGACACCCACATGGACCAGCCACAATTCTAAAGGGGCAGAGAAGTCTCATTCCTAATTCTAGAAGTGGTCCATTCCAGGTCATTTTATCCTGTGGCCACAAAGACAGCAGTGGAATTCTTTGGAGCCTGGTGGGAAATATCAGTCATTCCAGGAGATTCGGTTTAAGAAGGCAGCAAAACATCAGGTCTTGTGGGTTGGGGAGGGTGATCCCAGCACCCCAGCCCATTAGTATTTGTAGGGAGTAGGATAGAAGGCAGAGAATGAAGCAGAAGGAACTGGAACAGAGACAGTGGATTTATTACACATGTTGGAGAGAAGAAAGAGTGAGTATGATTGGTTCTATAGCTCTCCTAGGGTCCTAGGTATCAAGTCTGTTTGGAAAACAAGATTATTTGGCTCATATGGTAGGAGACCAACAGTGGGATCTGGCCATCAGATCCCAGTTCTGGGAATATAACTTCCTTTCAAGTCCCATTGGGTGGGAGAAGTAGGAAGTAGGTAATCCACGAATTCCCCTGAGATTGGCTTGGGACCACGTACAAGCCTGCAGGGGTTGGAGTTCTGATTGACCAGCATAGGCAAAGGAGAGCACCCCAGTTGGGGTTTACGTAAGGTGTTATTTGGTACAGAAATATGTATCTCAAACAATATATTCCTAATATGAAAGACTTAGATCTTGTCTCCTCAGATTCATTGACATTCTTTGCCCATATTTCTGACCGTATAAATAATATTACTGAGTATTCAAAGAGTGAAAACCACATTTGGGTAGTATTTCATAGATCTCGACACATTTGAAAAAACAAACATTCTTCCATTATTTCTTTCATCTTCACAAAAGCTTTGTCCTTTCAAAATTGGCCGATGTTTACTGAGCTCTTACTATATGCCATAATCTGTGCCGGGTGGTTTTTTTTTTAAGATTTTATTTTTAAGTCATCTCTACACCCAACGTGGGGCTCGAACCCACAACCCTGAGATCAAGAGTCCTATGCTCCATGGACTGAGCCAGCCAGGCACCCCTGTGCTGGGTGCTTTTATATCTTGTGTGGTCCTCTTCACCTATCCCTTCCTTAAGAGATTTTGTCTTTAAAATCCCTTACTTGTTGCATTGAACGGGGTTCACCTAAAGAATCAGAATAAGTATATAATTTATTTTCCACTGGGAATTGGCTTCTGCAGTTACGGGCATAGGCTGAACAGCCTTCACGTGCTATTTAGTCTAATGCTAGAGCTTGAAGCCCCCAGGCAGGTGGTCAGAAAGGAAAGATCACAAGCTGGCTGGACCCCATGTGCCTAAGCTGGAATCCCATAAAGACTAACCGAACCCCGTGTCTGTCCTTGTTGCCACTAACCTTGGGGATGTGGGTATCCTACAGGAGCCAGAGTGCTCTTCACATAGAGCCGAATACACACACACCTGGCAGTCAGAGAAATGGAAGAAAAATTCAGGGGGAGAAGAGAGCAATTTAAGACCAGCCACTGCTTCAGGTCCAAGGGGCGAGTCAGCAGATCAGCAACAAGGTAAGTGCTACAAAAGAGCTACAAAATACAAGTGGTACAAAAATCCCACCTCCGGAGAGATGCTCTCTTGGAGCCCATGCTGACAAGAAACACGCAGGTGAAGGGAATTCTGGGAAATGTAGTTCAGCCTAGCCCAGTGGGCGCAGAGCGGTCACACCCGTTCTGCGAGGTGGTTGGGGGGTGTGAGGGCAGAGAGTGCGGTTTGACCTGCAGTAGGGAGGGCTGGTCTGCAGCATGCAGAGAGAAGATAAGGTAAACAGACAGACCTTAGTGACCACACTAAACCTTCTACTACTGCATTAGGAGCTTCATTGCTGTAGGGCTCACTTTCCTGATATATTCTGCAAATTTGGAATGAAATGAGGTAGCATGTCCTCAACTTGAATAATTAGCAGGGATACCTGGAGTAGTGGACTACTTACGCCGACGGGTCATTTATTCATTCAGCTGTGTAGTGGTGTGACTCTGTTGTTCTGCTTCTCAGGGGACCATCCAGCATTACATGGAGGAACAGCTGAAGCCTTTGGCATCCCAGTTGTAAGCGGCTAATTGTCGCATACCCCTTCTCCCAGCAGGCCTGTACCTGGCAGACTGTTTGCCTCACCCAGGTGGGCACCTTGCCTGTCGGGGGATGCCGAAAATGTCTTTCCTAGTGACGTAATCTCAGGTAAAACACCACGGGGCCAGCTTAACTCTTATCTATTTAGAATCCAACCCCAACAACTTGGACCTCAGGCGATGTGCTCTTGGGGAATCTATCACTATGCACCCTGCAGCGGGAGGGGAAGGAACTCTGTCTTGGCTGGTCTGAAAGTGTGTGGGATTAACAGTTACTGACAGTCCCTCATCTGTGCGAGTGGGGACAGGCGACATGGAGCCACCTTTGAAATTAAGAACAGAGACTAAATGTCCTGGTGGGCGACCAATCCTGAGGACAAATGCAGGGATGTTCGAATCAGCAGAACCTATTACTTGGTCCAGGAAGCAAATCCGCTGTGCTGCACCTTTGGGCCAATGGCAGCTCTGAGCACCTGGAACAAGATTATAGACCCTGCCCCATGCCTGTGCGTGGGGCTCGGACAGTGTGTTCCCTGGGAATTTCTTGCCCTTAATAAGCTCTGTTCTTTGATCTTTGCTTAATGGAAAAGAAAGCTTCGTGTGTTCACCGGAGACGTGGTAATCCCAGGCTAAGAAGTGGAGCTCAGGCAGGCAGACCCCAAAGACAGTGTCGAACCTGCTCAGGGCTGCTACTTAGTATATTCCCTTCTGCCATCGGGCTTTCTCCTCCAGCCAAGGGCAGGTGACGATTTTCTAGGCTTTTCCCATAAATCAATCTGGATAATTTTATCTCCTGTCTCTCTGTCTCTGTCACAGAGGAAGGCAGGGGTGACTTTTAGAAGTTCAGATTTGTGGTTCAGCCCCTGACAAATAGGCTGATCTTGGTGCCCAGGAGGGGGAAGCTCCAGACACCTATGTGGCTCTGGGGAGGACAAAGGTTTTATCTTAAAAAAAAAAAAAAAAGGATTTCCTTTTCTGAGAGGATCTCGTAAGTTATTCTATGCATTATCTCTGAACTAATCAGCTATGACCCTGGGTCCCTAGAATTGCGTTGAGAACCAGTGGGGACATCTGAGACAGTGAGTTCAATTTGGATCATTTGGGTAGTGGAGCAATTCCAGTTCACTGCAATCAGCTTCTGTGAAGTCGAAGAAGCTTGAGGATTTCCTGACCTTTTAGACCCTTTACTGCTTGTGAGCAATCCCACCTCCCCACCATTCAAAGATATCCCAACCCATCAAGATCTAATAAGTCAGATCTCTCTAAAAAAGTGTGTGTGTGTGTGTGTGTGTTTGTGGTAAATTGATCTTTCCCTTTCCCTGGTGAGCAGGGTGTGTGGCATGGTGATTTTAAGACCCATAGAAGCATGCTCAAAAAGGAACACAATGGAATGCGCTCAGAGAAAAGCATCTGGGTGCATTTGCCTTTTCATCCTGCCAGCCCTGGAAATTCTGATATGGAATATGCTTTCAAAATGTGTTTTGTAAGTCCACTCCAGCAGAGGGCTTTGGCAGAAGAACCCTTGACTCTAAATCAGGAATGCATTCCCCTCTTGCTCCTTAATATAGACAGTGTGTCGTTCACTTTATCTTTCTCTGTGGTCTAGACTTGATCTGCTCTTTCTGAAGTCTGTCCTGTGCATTTTTTCTGTTTCTGGATTTGCTACTCCCGTCCCCACCCTGATGATTCTGAGTCCTGCCATTTTTCTTTGAGGCCAAGATAGAACAGTGGCTCTTATTTTTGGGAAACCAATTCCCTCCCTTCCTTCCTTCTTTCCTTCCTTCCCTCCTTCCTTCCTTCTTTCCTTCCTTCCTTCCTTCCTTCCTTCCTTCCTTCCTTCCTTCCTTC
>NW_022589768.1:9316507-9327255 GCF_004348235.1 Phoca vitulina | reverse complement strand
TTCCTTCCTTCCTTCCTTCCTTCCTTCCTTCCTTCCTTCCTTCCTTCCTTCCTTCTTTCCTTCCTTCCTTCCTTCTTTCCTTCCTTCCTTCCTTCCTTCCCTCCTTCCCTCCATAAACCTCTTCTGAATGCTAAGAACTGTGCCAACCATGGGGATTCAAAGTCAAATATGACATGGTCTGTACTTTGAGGAACTCATAATGTTCTAGGGTTGATAGTCATTTATATTCAGTTTAACAGCTTGTTATACGCATCCAGTCATGTGATTCTCTACCTGCATCAGTAACAAAATTGCTAAATCCCCACAAGCAGAGGCTACAGTTTTGCATGGCTCACAGTGCCTTTCTCAGTGGTACAGATGAGCTTTTGCATCTATAAAATGGAGGTCAAACTGCCTACTTCCTGGTCCTGTGGTGAACTTTAAAGTTACGTGATGTCTCTAAGTGCACAGTCTGGTTCCTGGCCCAGAGTAGGTCTCCATAAGTGGTAGCTATTATGGTCTGTGGTTAGAGCGGCTCAGTAAATACTCCTGCAACTCATTTGAAATGTGTTGACTTGACAGATGGGCAGAAACAGGAGGTGAAATTCAAGCCCGTTGACTTGTTAGCAGAGGAGATCCCAGATTGGATAACAGACAGAGCAGAGAGATCCTAATGCTGTCTTTGTTCTGTGACCAGTTGGAGCACTTATGCAAAGTTGATTTCTCAGGAGAGCGTGGAGAACTATGGGATTTGCTGCTTGTCAACTGCAGGCTCAACCTGAAGCTGGATTTACTGAGATGATCGTATACATGATGATGCACGTATGACATCAGCAATGTTGGAATAACAGGTACACGAGGTACATCTTACTTACACACACACTGCATTACCATAACGGGGGGCGATGGATGAGGTAGCTTTGATAATAGAGATGTGTTATCCCACAGTTCTGGATTTGCAAGTCCAAAACCAAGGTGTCATCAGGATTGGTTCCCTCCAAAGCTGTGGCAGAAGGATCTGTTCCTGGCCTCTCTCCTTGGCCTGTTGATGGCCATGTTCTCCCGCTGTTTCTTCATGTCATCTTCCTTCTATGCATGTCTCCATGTCCAAATTTCCCCTCGGTATAAGGATCACCAGTCAAATTGGGTTAGGTTCCACCTTATGACCTCATTTGAACATGATTACCTCCGTCAAGTTCCTATGCCCAAATAAGGCCACATTTTGAGATGAGGAAGGTCAGGATTTCAACAAATGAATTTTGGAGGCGGGAGAGGGGGAGACACAATTCAGCTGTAATACAGACCGTGATTAGCTATTACTTCCCATCTTTTAGAGAAAGGGAATAAGGGCCCAGAGAACTTTGGGGTGACCTGGTGAATCAGGACTGGGAACAGACCTCAGATTCCTGCTACACTTGTAGGTCGGTGTGTGAAGTAGCTCTGAGGGCTTGTGTTAGTTAGTGTCCCCAAAATGGGCACGGAGTTGGTGTCAGTATTTATCCTATGCAGGTGGTGTTCTTGACTCTCAGGTAACATCTCAAGTGGACATGTTATTCAGATTGAAATGAGGCTTTTCCCTTCTTCCTTAATCCACTTTTAGGGTGATGATGGAGCTGATGGTCACGGTTACAACCACCACAGTCACCACCGTCTACGTCTGGCCAGTGATTTGTTATTCTCCACACTTGCTCATGTGCATTACCACTTTTCCTCCTCACAGCAACCCTGTGGGATGGGTTCGAGTTTATAACCCTTCATCCAAGCCCTTGGGGCCAGATGTATTCCAGAATTCTGAGCTCTGCAGACTTGAGAAAAGCAACCACAGTGCATGTCCTGTGTACAGCAGAACAGTCCTTGTGGGGTCCGGGGCAGCATTTGAAATCAAACAGCAAAACCTATAAATATCCACACCAAATTGGGTCAAGTTCTGTGGTTGACAAGTTTTGGAAAACTTTCAGTTTTCAGAGCTTCATGAATTTCAGGGGATCACAGAGCTGTTGTTATTATGGTCCCTTTTCTTTTTTTTTTTTTTTTTTTTAAAGATTTTATTTATTTATTTGACAGAGAGAGACACAGCGAGAGAAGGAACACAAGCAGGGGGAGTGGGAGAGGGAGAAGCAGGCTTCCCCGCGGAGCAGGGAGCCCGATGCGGGGCTCGATCCCAGGACCCTGCGATCATGACCTGAGCCGAAGGCAGACGCTTAACGACTGAGCCACCCAGGCGCCCCATTATGGTCCCTTTTCCAGACGAGCAGGTCAAGTCCCACGCCTGCCTGCCGACATGAGCCGGGCTGGGCCTTGAGGAGGAAGCCCAAAGCTCCCTGACGGAACTCTGTTGGGAGGACGGGTGTGATGGCTGTGCTGCGTGCTGTGTGTGTAGTGAGGATGGAACCAGCCAAGGAGGTGGCAGGACTGGGAGGATTTGTCTGGGCTCTGTGGGACTTGAAGCTTGTGAGATTTTGAAGGTGCTCTTGAGAAAAACAGTACAGAATGACAAACATAAAATTAGATACAAAGTGACTTTTTCTTTCTTTTTTTTTTTCTTTGAGAAAGAGAGAGAGAGAAAAGTCTGGGTGGGTGGGGGGTGAAGGGAGAGGGAGAGAGAGAATCCTAAGTAGGCTCCATGCCCAGCTCGGAGCCTGGCATGGGGCTCGATCTCACGACCTTGAGATCAGGACCTGAGCCAAAATCAAGAGTCGGATGCTAAACTGATTGAGCCACCCAGGCGCCCCCAAAATGAATTTTTCTTTAGGATGAGGAATCACAACAGATTATAAACTTTAAAAAGCTGCCAAATCAACTGGAGGTGGGAGTGTGTGTGAAGGGGTTTATGGGAACTTTGTGTGCTTTCTGTTCAATTTTTCTGTGGACTTAAAATTGGGAAAAGGTCTATTAATTTAAAAAAAGCTGCTGAAGAGACAGCTTAGACATCACACAATCTAGAAAGGGAACATGATATTCTTTTTTTTTAATTAATTACCTATCTGCACGCCTCTATAATGTTTTTCTTCCCTACCAGTCTTGGCTGTGTATTCTTGTTTTCCTTTTCACAGGACAATGATTTTGGAAGATTTTTAAAGAGAGGCCATAAAATCATATAGAAAGATGATTCAGTCTTCCCTGCTGCAAGGTTGATCAAATTGGCTTTTCATTATTGAGGGTTTAGGAATGTTCCTTTCAACCTGGCAATTCTTTATTGGTAATATCATGCCAATTTTGAAGACTGTTGACAAATTTGAGATCCTCCATCAAGTTCCTTCCAAATACGCACCTTTCTTTAGCCACAGGGTCAGTCTCACTGGGGAGAGAAGATGCGGGGTGCCCACTACAAGTGGCCTGGGGTGTGCTGGACAGATGAGCTAGTTACACCATGTTTGCTTCTCACTGTAATGGTGATGTTGTCTGTCACCCCACTCTAGGGCCAGCCCTGCCCTGGCCTCCACACCATCCTTAGGTGGGAGGTGTTTTCCCAGCCCTGTCTTCCCAAAGCACTGGTTCTCATTTGGGTTCTTGACCTATGTCTCAGATACTGTGCCTGGCATCCCAGCCCTTAGAAGGCAGGCTCTGTCTGATTCCTAAGCCTTCCCTCTCCCTGACCTCCTCCTGGATGACCTCTTTGTGGAGGGTACTCTGAGCTGCCTGCCTGAATTTCTGAGCATGCTTCTCCCTCTCAAATGTGAGCTCCCTGATGGAAGAGGCATGTATTTTGTGACCCTACGTTTGTGACCCCAGCAACCAGAATAGTATCTGGAGTAAAATTGGTACATGGAAAATTTAGGGGAACGAAGGCAGGAATGAGACATAGAGGGCTGGGCTAGCTTGATTGCCAAAGGGCATCTGGGAGCCTTCTGAGCGATAGGTCTAGATGTTTCTGAGTGTGGCAGAGAGGGATTTGAGGGCTGAGGGTGCGGTGTGGGGGGCATCTCTGTATTATCCTGCTGTGGCTGCCATAAGGAAGGGCCACAAACTGGACAGCTTACATAGTAGAAAATTATGGTTTCACAGTTCTGGAGGCTAGAGGTCTGAAATCAAGGTGTCAGCAGGGCCATGCTCCCTCTGAAAACTACAGGGAACCCTTCTTTGCCTCTTGCTACTTCTGGTGGTTTTCTGGCTATCTTTGATCTTCCTTGGCTTGTGAATGATTCACACCAGTCCTCTGTCTTCACCTGGTGTTCTCCCTGCGTCTCTTCACATCATCTTCCCTCCGTGGGTGTCTGTGTCCAAATCTCCCCTTCTTATAAGGACTTCAGTCATAGTGGATTAGGACACACTCTAAGGACCTCATCTTAACTTGGCTAAATTTGCAAAGAATTTATCTCCAAATAAGATCACATCCTGAGTTACTGGGGGTTAGGTTGTTTCTCCAACCCATAACACACCCCCAAAACGTTTACCTGGATGTTTTGGACATTTCCATGGCTTTCATAGGATGGAGTGGGGATGGGATGTCCTCATGGGCAGAAGAGCAAGAATCGTGGGAGGAGTTTCTCAGCATCAGCTGGGACATGGGTTAGCGCTTGTTCAATGAAGGAAAAAAAGAAAGAAAAAAAAGAGAATGAACCTGAAAGAACACCCGAGTGAGCACATTCTGTGGTGCGCCATCCTGTGGAAATATTCTTGTGGCTTCATCTTGGACATGCAGGCTGATGATGAACTTCCTAGACAGGTTGTTTCTGGATGGTTTGGAGATGTTGCTGGCAGACTGAACTCTACTGATGAGTGCAACTGGGAGCCAGACAGACCTGGCTCCGCTATTTTCTCGTTATAGGATGTAGGTCAAGTTACTCAATCTCCAAGAACCTCGGATTTCCCATGTTGGATGAGAATGGTAATAATAATCTTAGAGACTTATTAAGCATAAATATGGTCATGGACATGGTACATGCAGCTCCAAGCAGGTAGAAAGTCAACGCCCAATAATGACAAGCAGTTTGTTGCTGTCACCCAGACTTTGTCTCTTCCGTGGGTCCCCTACTCTTGCCTGTTACTCTGGTTCTGGTTCCTTCCACACTCCCCCTTTCTTCCAGCTGTAGTTTATCAGGCTGTGCTGGCCACTCTCAGAAATAGGGTTATTAGATACATAGCCCCAGGTGAGGCAGGAAGGCTTGCTCCTGGGCCTGATCTTCAATGAAGTGGCTTGTGGACTAAACCATGCATCTTCCTTGTCCCCTGAGTGTCCACATTTGTGAAATGAAAAGGTCATTGATCTAGTCCTCCATATGACCTGTCTGTACCCATATTTTGTGTCCCTATGAATGCAGATGGTATAAATTATCAGTGAGTATTATTCTGGTGTAGGACAGTATTTTTATTTTTTGTCATACTGGTGCTGACATGGAGTTAAGACCTGTAGAATGAAGAGCATTATAAGGAATCATGGATTGTAGCATGCCCCAGAGGAAAAGGAACGAAGTGCCTGAGACTCTGCTCTGTTTCATGCACTTTGCTGTATGCTTCATGTACAATCTCCTATCACTTGCACCCCAGACCCTCAAAGGAAGGAGCTAACACTCCCATTTTACAGGGCAGGAAACTGAGGTCTACAGAAGTTACATAACTCCCCAGAGGTCTCAGTGCTGGTGAGTGGAAAAGCCAGAATTGGAACTGAGGATGGCTGACATTGAGGTCCCTCTGGAAAGGCAGCGGACCCCAGAAGGACAGTCCCAGCCGCGTGCTCATCACGTGCAGGGGTGGGAGCTGCCTTGGGCTTGAGCAGTGGTCCCTGGGAGTAAGTTCCTATGAAAACAACAGTCCCATCCGTGAGTAAGGAAGCACAGACCCTCTGGCCTGCCAAGCTCCTCTGCATGAGAAAACAAGCTTTTAAGAGGATAATGATGAAGTCCCAAAAGTTCATTTTTGCTTTTGTTTCACTAGCTTTTGGAGATGTATCTTGAAAGAAGTTGCTGTGGCCGATGTCAAAGAGGTTACTGCCTGTGTTCTCCTCTAGGATTTTGATGGATTCCTGTCTCACATTGAGGTCTTTCAACCACTTTGAGTTTATCTTTGTGAGTGGTGTTAGAGAATGGTCGAGTTTCATTCTTCTGCATGTGGCTGTCCAATTTTCCCAGCACCATTTATTGAAGAGACTGTCTTTTTTCCATTGCATGTTTTTTCCTATTTGTCAAAGATTATTTGACCATAGAGTTGAGGGTCCATATCTGGGTTCTCTATTCTGTTCCATTGATCTATATGTCTGTTTTTGTGCCAGTACCATGCTGTCTTGGCGATCACAGCTTTGTAATAGAGCTTGAAATCGGGCAACATGATGCCCCCAGCTTTGTTTTTCTTTTTCAACATTTCCTTGGCGATTCGGGGTCTTTTCTGATTCCATACAAATTTTAGGATTGTTTGTTCCAGCACTTTGAAAAATGTCATTGGAATTTTGATCGGGATGGCATTGAAGGTATAGGTTGCTCTGGGTAGCATAGACATTTTAACAATGTTTATTCTTCCGATCCATGAGCATGGAATATTTTTCCATCTTTTTGTGTCTTCTTCAATTTCTTTCATGAGTGTTTTGTAGTTCCTAGAGTATAGATCCTTTACCTCTTTGGTTAGGTTTATTCCGAGGTATCTTATGGTTTTTGGTGCTATTGTAAATGGAATCGTTTCTCTAATTTCTCTTTCTACAGTTGCATTGTTAGTGTATAAGAAAGCAACTGATTTCTGTGCATTGAATGGCAAAAATAGACAGGGAAAGAAACAACAAATGTTGGAGAGGTTGTGGAGAAAGGGGAACCCTCTTGCACTGTTGGTGGGAATGCAAGTTGGTACAGCCACTTTGGAAAACAGTGTGGAGGTTCCTCAAAAATTTAAAAATAGAGCTACCCTATGACCCAGCAATTGCACTCCTGGGTATTTACCCCAAAGACACAGATGTAGTGAAAAGAAGGGCCATATGCACCCCAGTGTTCATAGCAGCAATGTCCACAATAGCCAAACTGTGGAAAGAGCTGAGATGCCCTTCAACAGATGAATGGATAAAGAAGATGTGGTCCATATAGACAATGGAATATTACTCAGCCATCAGAAAGGATGAACACCCAACTTTTACATCAACATGGATGGGACTGGAGGAGATTATGCTAAGTGAAATAAGTCAAGCAGAGAAAGTCAATTATCATATGGTTTCACTTATTTGTGGAACATAAGAAATAGCATGGAAGACATTAAGAGAAAGAAGGGAAAAATGGGGGGGGGGAATTGGAGGGAGAGATGAACCATGAGAGACTAGGGACTCTGAGAAAGAAACAGGGTTTTAGAGGGGAGGGGAGAGGGGGATTGGTTAGCCCGGTGATGGGTATTAAGGAGGGCACGTACTGCATGGAGCACTGGGTGTTATATGAAAATAATGGATCGTGGAACACTACATCAAAAACTAATGATGTACTGTATGGTGACTAACATAACATAATAAAATTAAAAACTCTAAAAAAAAAAAAAAAGAGGATAATGAACTTGCCCTCTAAGGGAAGTTGGCAGGCAGCTGGTGAATGTTCCCATGCAGACTTAGCATCAGCTTCAGTGCCCCTGGCAGCTGGTCGGTTCCTGCTGGTGAGGAAAGAGCCTCACACCAAGGAAGGGATATCCGTCTCCCTGCAGCCCTGAACCCTGGGAGTCATTATGGCCATCCGGTGAGCTTCCCAGGCTATTTTCCGTCAAGTATTTATACGAAACAGGTGCTTTTTGCTTATGAACTCTTTCTCTCAAAAGGATATTAAAATGGATCTCGGCACCTCAATTGGTGTTCTAAGACAACCCAGGCCAGCTCTTCCCATATTGCAAAGTCAGATGCTGCAGGCCTTACGAAAGAGATGGTTGAAGACTGGTTTTGGAACCTTAAACCCTTACCCACTGGGAGGGGGGTGGTGGTCTGAAAAGGGGTATAAAGACAGGACATAAAAACTTGGAAAGGAGGAGAGGGGTGATTAGAATTTCTTTGGAGAGAGTTGTGCATTGACTTTTTACCCTTGATGGCAGAGACCAAGGGAGACTTTCTTTCTGATCCCAAACCTATTGAGAGGGATGTTAATGGGAATTCCCAAAGATCCGGGCAAGCATCTACTGGTGCTTGAGAGACACGGGGGTCTGATATCTATCTCAAATTGGGGAATCTACAGAGCAAAAGCCTGTGGCTGAAGCTGTCCGCAGGTGACTCAGTGAACAGAAGGATGCCTTTGGAAAGTCATGCCACCCCCACCGACTGAGGTCAAATGGGAGTATTTCCTGGGGACTGGAGAAAGAGAGAAAACCCGGTAAAGGGTTGTTACCCTGAAGGGGAAGAGGATAGCTCAGAAGCAAAAGGCTGAAGCTGTACCATGGCATGCCCACGAGTCAACAGAAAAATTATAAGTGGATCAGCCAGGAGGGATGCATTTGCTCACATCAAGGGCCCTGAAGCAATGGTAAGCAGGACCTGTATTTATAATAATAATTCAGACTTGGCTAGAGCTCATCAAGGGCCAAGTGTTCAAGCACTCATTTAGCCCTCAACCACTCTATGAAACAGATACAATTATCATCTCCATTTTACAGATGAAGAAACGGAGGCCCAGAGAGGTCAAGTGACTTGCCCAAGGTTGCACAGGTAGAAAGTGCCAGAGCTGGAATTCAAATCCAGGCAGTCTGGCTCAGGTGCTCACCCTTGTAATCAAAGCACTGATGCTGAATCTTCCAGGAGCAATGAAGCTGTTACACGGTTCTGTAGGGGAACGTGTTCAGTTCCTCTCCTGGAACACTGTGGAGAAGGCTGGGATCCTGGGTAAACTGATCCAGGCCCCACTTGTCTCTCAGAGGCAGTGCATGGAGCCCCTGACTTGTCTCCACTTGCCAACACCCTCCCATATTCTCTCAATGTGTTTTCCTCAAGGCCTGCTCCAGGGACGCTGTCATCCCTCCTCCCAGCCAGCTCTAAACTCAGGTGTCTGCAGAACTGACACCAGCCCCAGAAGCTTCCCGTAGCCACCCGCCCCCCCCCCCCCCCCCCCCCCCCCCCCCCCCCCCACTGGCTACAGGAGCATCTCTGCAAGTCCAGTCTCAGAGAGAGCCTCCGGGAAGGCTCTAGTTTCCTAAGGGAGAAGCTACAGGTTCAAGTGTAATGCTTTTTGTTGCCAAAGTCAGCTGGGGAGGCTCTTTTTTATAAATCCTTTCTCCTCCTTTACTGGCGGGCATCCTGAGCTCTGGACCTGGGAGAATAAGCTGCTCAAGTGCAGACAGAAATGTCGCCCTGCCCCCCCCCAAGTGATGCCCGCTAGAGGTCCTTGATGAAGGAAGCCCTAATGAAAACATTTTTAAGAAGATATAAAAATTTAAAAAAGTGTATATACTTTTTACACTCACATATATACATATATGCACAAATATTTGCATTTATATAAAATTTATATTTATTTGTATATATGTATATACATGTATATGTGTATGTGTATATACATATGTATGCATGTATCTATCATCTATCTATCTACCTTAGACTTTGCAAGATGCTTAGCAGAGAAACAGAGAATTTAAAGTCACTGGTGACTCTATAGATTGTAATCCAACCTCCTGATTAATAAGGTAGAGAACTGAGACCCGGAGATGCCAAGTGATTTGCCCAACATCACACAGCCAGGCACCAGAACTGGGGCTGGTCCAGTCTCCTGCCTCCTTAAAGTGCACTGCTCCTCCCCACTCAGCTCACATCCTGTTTTGCCGATGCCACATATCTGCTTGGGGAGGTCCTTAGCACTTTGGTGTTGCCTCCAGCAGCCTCCGTTTTAAGGGTAGCAGACTGAGGGGCAGAATGGTTAAGGGACCCGGACATACCAGGGGAACTTTCAGGTCTTCCTAACTCCAGGGTCAGAGCTCTTCCCAGGACACACAAGCCTCTGCCTGGCGTGCCAGCCCCCATTGTCTGCTAGCGGCTGCATGGGGGGTTTGGGGTGTCGGCTGACTCGAAGGCAGGCTTCAGTCTTGTGACCCTGGTCTGTATCCTGTTCACCCACCTCCCAGTGGGGAGCCCTTTAGAGTTCTCAACGGAGAGTCCGGACCCTTTTCTGGAGCCTTTGCTGCTTGATGGACTCTGCCTGCCAACTTTATTCCTTCGAAGCTCTTTTTTTTTTTTTTTTAATTAATTTTTTTTTATTGTTATGTTAATCCCCATACATTACATCATTAGTTTTAGATATAGTGTTCCATGATTCATTGTTTGTGCATAACACCCAGTGCTCCATGCAGAACGTGCCCTCCTCAATACCCATCACCAGGCTAACCCATCCTCCCAACCCCCTCCCCTCTAGAACCCTCAGTTTGTTTTTCAGAGTCCATTGTCTCTCATGGTTCTTCTCCCCCTCCGATTTCCCCCCCTTCATTCTTCCCCTGCTGCTACATTCTTCTTCTTTTTTTCTTTCTTAACATATATTGCATTATTTGTTTCAGAGGTACAGATCTGAGATTCAACAGTCTTGCACAATTCACAGCGCTTACCAGAACACATACCCTCCCCAGTGTCCATCACCCAGTCACCCCATCCCTCCCACCCCACCCCCCACTCCAGCAACCCTCAGTTTGTTTCCTGAGATTAAGAATTCCTCATATCAGTGAGGTCATATGATACATGTCTTTCTCTGTTTGACTTATTTCGCTCAGCATAATACCCTCCAGTTCCATCCACGTCGTTGCAAATGGCAAGATCTTATTCCTTTTGATGGCTGCATAATATTCCATTGTATATATATACCCCATCTTCTTTATCCATTCATCTGTTGATGGACATCTTGGCTCTTTCC
>NW_022589768.1:9310241-9316407 GCF_004348235.1 Phoca vitulina | reverse complement strand
TTTCGGGTCCCTACTTTTTTTTTTTTTTTTTAAAGATTTTATTTATTTATTTGAGAGAGAGAGAATGAGAGAGAGAGCATGAGAGGGGGGAGGGTCAGAGGGAGAAGCAGACTCCCTGCTGAGCAGGGAGCCCGATGCGGGACTCGATCCAGGGACTCCAGGATCATGACCTGAGCCGAAGGCAGTCGCTTAACCAACTGAGCCACCCAGGCGCCCTCGGGTCCCTACTTTTGTATCTTTGGGGTAAATACCCAGTAGTGCAATTGCTGGATCATATGGTAGCTCTATTTTCAACTTTTTGAGGAACCTCCATACTGTTTTCCAGAGTGGCTGCACCAGCTTGCATTCCCACCAACAGTGTAGGAGGGTTCCCCTTTCTCCGCACCCCCGCCAACATCTGTCATTTCCTGACTTGTTAATTTTAGCCATTCTGACTGGTGTGAGGTGGTATCTCACTGAGGTTTTGATTTGGATTTCCCTGATGCTGAGCGATATTGAACACTTTTTCATGTGTCTGTTGGCCATTTGGATGTCTTCTTTGGAAAAATGTCTGTTCATGTCTTCTGCCCATTTCTTGATTGGATTCTTTGTTCTTTTGGTGTTGAGTTTGATGAGTTCTTTATAGATTTTGGATACTAGCCCTTTATCTGATATGTCATTTGCAAATATCTTCTCCCATTCTGTCAGTTGTCTTTTGGTTTTGTTGACTGTTTCCTTTGCTTTGCAAAAGCTTTTTATCTTGATGAAGTCCCAATAGTTCATTTTTGCCCTTGCTTCCCTTGCCTTTGGCGATGTTTCTAGGAAGAAGTTGCTGTGGCTGAGGTCAAAGAGGTTGCTGCCTGTGTTCTCCTTTAGGATTTTGATGGACTCCTGTCTCACATTGAGGTCTTTCAACCATTTGGAGTCTATTTTTGTGTGTGGTGTAAGGAAATGGTCCAGTTTCATTCTTCTGCATGTGGCTGTCCAATTTTCCCAACACCATTTGTTGAAGAGACTGTCTTTTTTCCATTGGACATTCTTTCCTGCTTTGTCAAAGATTAGTTGACCATAGAGTTGAGGGTCCATTTCTGGGCTCTCTATTCTGTTCCATTGATCTATGTGTCTGTTTTTGTGCCAGTACCATACTGTCTTGATGATGACAGCTTTGTAGTAGAGCTGGAAGTCCGGAATTGTGATGCCGCCAGCTTTGCTTTTCTTTTTCAACATTCCTCTGGCTATGCGGGGTCTTTTCTGGTTCCATACAAATTTTAGGATTATTTGTTCCATTTCTTTGAAGAAAGTGGATGGTATTTTGATGGGGATTGCATTGAATGTGTAGATTGCTCTTGGTAGGATTGACATCTTCACAATATTTGTTCTTCCAATCCATGAGCATGGAACGTTTTTCCATTTCTTTGTGTCTTCCTCAATTTCTTTCATGAGTATTTTATAGTTTTCTGAGTACAGATCCTTTGCCTCTTTGGTTAGATTTATTCCTAGGTATCTTATGGTTTTGGGTGCAATTGTAAATGGGATCGACTCCTTAATTTCCCTTTCTTCTGACTTGTTGTTGGTGTATAGGAATGCCACTGACTTCTGTGCATTGATTTTATATCCTGCCACTTGACTGAATTCCTGTATGAGTTCTAGCAGTTTTGGGGTGGAGTCTTTGGGATTTTCCACATAAAGTATCATATCATCTGCAAAGAGTGAGAGTTTGACTTCTTCTTTGCCAATTTGGATGCCTTTGATTTCTTTTTGTTGTCTGATTGCTGTGGCTAGGACTTCCAATACTATGTTGAATAGCAGTGGTGATAGTGGACATCCCTGCCGCGTTCCTGACCTTAGGGGGAAAGCTCTCAGTTTTTCCCCATTGAGAATGATATTCGCTGTAGGTTTTTCATAGATGGCTTTTATGATATTGAGGTATGTACCCTCTATCCCTATACTCTGAAGAGTTTTGATCAAGAAAGGATGCTGTACTTTGTCAAATGCTTTTTCTGCATCTATTGAGAGGATCATATGATTCTTGTTCTTTCTTTTGTTAATGTATTGTATCACGTTGATTGATTTGCGGATGTTGAACCAACCTTGCAGCCCAGGGATAAATCCCACTTGGTCGTGGTGAATAATCCTTTTAATGTACTGTTGGGTCCTATTGGCTAGTATTTTGGTGAGAATTTTTGCATCCATGTTCATCAGGGATATTGGTCTGTAATTCTCCTTTTTGATGGGGTCTTTGTCTGGTTTTGGGATCAAGGTAATGCTGGCCTCATAAAATGAGTTTGGAAGTTTTCCTTCCATTTCTATATTTTGGAACAGTTTCAGAAGGATAGGTATTAATTCTTCTTTAAATGTTTGGTAGAATTCCCCTGGGAAGCCATCTGGCCCTGGGCTTTTGTGTTTTGGGAGATTTTTGATGACTGCTTCTATTTCCTTAATGGTTATAGGTCTGTTCAGGTTTTCTATTTCTTCCTGGTTCAGTTTTGGTAGTTGATGCATCTCTAGGAATGCATCCATTACTTCCAGGTTATCTAATTTGCTGGCATAGAGTTGCTCATAATATGTTCTTATAATTGTTTGTATTTCTTTGGTGTTGGTTGTGATTTCTCCTCTTTCATTCATGATTTTGTTGATTTGGGTCATTTCTCTTTTCTTTTTGATAAGTCTGGCCAGGGGCTTATCAATCTTGTTAATTCTTTCAAAGAACCAGCTCCTAGTTTCGTTGATCTGTTCTACTGTTCTTTTGGTTTCTATTTCATTGATTTCTGCTCTGATCTTTATTATTTCTCTTCTCCTGCTGGGTTTAGGCTTTATTTGCTGTTCTTTCTCCAGCTCCTTTAGGTGTAGGGTTAGGTTGTGTACTTGAGACCTTTCTTGTTTCTTGAGAAAGGCTTGTATTGCTATATACTTTCCTCTTAGGACTGCCTTTGCTGTATCCCAAAGATTTTGAATAGTTGTGTTTTCATTTTCATTGGTTTCCATGAATTTTTTTAATTCTTCTTTAATTTCCTGGTTGACCCATTCATTCTTCAGTAGGATGCTCTTTAGCCTCCATGTATTTGAGTTCTTTCCAACTTTCCTCTTGTGATTGAGTTCTAGTTTCAAAGCACTGTGGTCTGTAAATAGGCAGGGAATGATCCCAATCTTCTGGTACCGGTTGAGACCTGATTTATGACCTAGGATGTGATCTATTCTGGAGAATGTTCCATGGGCACTAGAGAAGAATGTGTATTCCATTGCTTTGGGATGGAATGTTCTGAATATGTCTGTGAAGTCCATTTGTTCCAGTGTGTCATTTAAAGTCTTTATTTCCTTGTTGATCTTTTGCTTAGATGATCTGTCCATTTCAGTGAGGGGGGTGTTAAAGTCCCCCACTATTATTGTATTGTTGTCGATGTGTTTCTTTGCTTTTGTTATTAATTGCCTTATATAATTGGATGCTCCCATGTTAGGGGCATAGATATTTACAATTGTTAGATCTTCTTGTTGGATAGACCCTTTAAGTAGGATATAGTGTCCTTCCTCATCTCTTATTACAGTCTTTGGTTTAAAATCTAATTTGTCTGATATAAGGATTGCCACCCCAGCTTTCTTTTGGTGTCCATTAGCATGGTAAATGGTTTTCCACCCCCTCACTTTCAATCTGGGGGTGTCTTTGGGTCTAAAATGAGTCTCTTGCAGACAGCATATCGATGGGTCTTGTTTTTTAATCCAATCTGATAGCCTGTGTCTTTTGATTGGGGCATTTAGCCCATTTACATTCAGGGTAACTATTGAAAGATAGGAATTCAGTGCCATTGTATTGCCTGTAAAGTGACTGTTACTGTATATTGTTTGTGTTCCTTTCTGGTCTATGTTGCTTTTAGGCTCTCTCTTTGCTTAGAGGACCCCTTTCAAGATTTGTTGTAGGGCTGGTTTCGTGTTTGCAAATTCCTTTAGTTTTTGTTTGTCCTGGAAGCTTTTTATCTCTCCTTCAATTTTCAATGACAGCCTAGCTGGATATAGTATTCTTGGCTGCATATTTTTCTCATTTAGTGCTCTGAATATGTCCTGCCAGTCCTTTCTGGCCTGCCAGGTCTCTGTGGATAAGTCTGTTGCCAATCTAATGTTTCTACCATTGTAGGTTACATATCTCTTCTCCCAAGCTGCTTTCAGGATTTTCTCTTTGTCTCTGAGACTCGTAAGTTTTACTATTAGATGTCGGGGTGTTGACCTATTTTTATTGATTTTGAGAGGGGTTCTCTGTGCCTCCTGGATTTTGATGCCTGTTTTCTTCCCCAAATTAGGGAAGTTCTCTGCTATAATTTGCTCCATTATACCTTCTGCCCCTCTCTCTCTTTCTTCTTCTTCTGGGATCCCAATTGTTCTAATGTTGTTTCGTCTTATGGTATCGTTTATCTCTCGAATTCTGCCCTCGTGATCCAGTAGTTGTTTCTCTCTCTTTTTCTCAGCTTCTTTATTTTCCATCATTTGGTCTTCTATCTCACTGATTCTTTCTTCTGCCTCATTTATCCTAGCAGTTAGCGCCCCCATATTTGATTGCACCTCATTGATAGCCTTTTTGATTTCGACTTGGTTAGATTTTAGTTCTTTTACTTCTCCAGAAAGGGTTTCTCTAATAACTTCCATGTTTTTTTCAAGCCCAGCTAGTATCTTTAAAGTGATGATTCTGAACTCTAGATCTGACATCGTACTAATGTCCGTATTGAGTAGGTCCCTGGCAGTCGGTACTACCTCTTGTTCTTTTTGTTGAGGTGATTTTTTCCGTCTTGTCATTTTGTGCAGAGGAGAATAGATTAATGAGAGAACAAAATGCTAGCAGGGTAACAACGTCCCCAGAAAATATACTCTAAACAAATCAGAAAAGACCTGAAGCAGTGGGAAAAGAAAGGGAAAGAGAGAAAAAAGAAAAGGAAAGAAAAAAAGAACAAAGAAAAAGATAAAGATAAAAACAAACAAAAGCAGAACAAAACAAAACAAAACAAAAACAGAATGTGATCAGATATGATCAGGCTGGATTATAGATCAGTGCCACACACTAGATTTTGGGTGTATTTTGGTCTGTTAAAAGAAAGTCCCTCCCAAAATTTTAAAGAAAGAAAAACTTATTTTTTTTTTAAAGATTTTATTTTTTTTATTTATTTATTTGAGAGAGAGAGAATGAGAGAGAGCACATGAGAGGGGGGAGGGTCAGAGGGAGAAGCAGACCCCCTGCCGAGCAGGGAGCCCGATGCGGGACTCGATCCAGGGACTCCAGGATCATGACCTGAGCCGAAGGCAGTCGCTTAACCAACTGAGCCACCCAGGCGCCCAAGAAAGAAAAACTTATATATGTACAAAAGAATGGTTGATATTATGAAGGGATGGAATATGACTGTAAAGATGGAAATTATAAAAATTTTTAAAAAAGGATTTGATAAGTTGTTTGAAAAAAGAAAGAAGAGGATTAAAAAAAAAGAAAGAAAGAAAGAAAAAAGGGAGAGAATGTGATCAGACATGGGAGTAGAAAAAAAACCATACACTAGAGATTTAGAGTATATTTTGATCTGTTAGAAGAAACTATCGCAAGATTTTAAAGAGAGAACAACTTATATATATATGCCAAAAATACAGGTAACTACTATGAAGGGATAGAATATGACTTTAAAAATGAAAAATAAAAATGTTTTTTTTTTAAAAAAGGGATTGATAAAATGTTGGTTGAAAAAGGGAAAAAGAAAAATTCAAAAAAAAAGAAAAAAAGAAAAAAGAAAAAAAGACAGTTAAAAAAAATAATTAACTTTGAAAGACTAAAGAATCATGGTAAAAAAGCCATGAATTCTATGTGCAGTATTCCCCTAGCGCTGGAGTTCTGCCGTTCTCATTGATCGGTAAACTTGGTCTTGGCTGGCTGTTCTCGCTGATCTTCTGGGGGAGGGGCCTGTTGCCGTGGTTCCCAAATGTCTCTGCCGGAGGCAAAATTGCCCCGCCCTTGCCGGTCCGGGCTAAGTAATCTGCTCGGGTTTGCTCTCCGGAGCTTTTGTTCCCTGCAAGCTTTCCGTACAGCTTTGGAGGCGGAGAGTGAAAATGGCAGCCTCCCAGTCTCCGCCCCGGCGGAGCCGAGAACTCGGGGTCCCGCTCCTCAGCGAGCCCCCAGAGAAAAGCAGTCAGTCACTCCCGTCTCCCCGGTCTCCGGCCACACTCC
>NW_022589768.1:8945139-9300241 GCF_004348235.1 Phoca vitulina | reverse complement strand
ATTGACATCTTCACAATATTTGTTCTTCCAATCCATGAGCATGGAACGTTTTTCCATTTCTTTGTGTCTTCCTCAATTTCTTTCATGAGTATTTTATAGTTTTCTGAGTACAGATCCTTTGCCTCTTTGGTTAGATTTATTCCTAGGTATCTTATGGTTTTGGGTGCAATTGTAAATGGGATCGACTCCTTAATTTCCCTTTCTTCTGACTTGTTGTTGGTGTATAGGAATGCCACTGACTTCTGTGCATTGATTTTATATCCTGCCACTTGACTGAATTCCTGTATGAGTTCTAGCAGTTTTGGGGTGGAGTCTTTGGGATTTTCCACATAAAGTATCATATCATCTGCAAAGAGTGAGAGTTTGACTTCTTCTTTGCCAATTTGGATGCCTTTGATTTCTTTTTGTTGTCTGATTGCTGTGGCTAGGACTTCCAATACTATGTTGAATAGCAGTGGTGATAGTGGACATCCCTGCCGCGTTCCTGACCTTAGGGGGAAAGCTCTCAGTTTTTCCCCATTGAGAATGATATTCGCTGTAGGTTTTTCATAGATGGCTTTTATGATATTGAGGTATGTACCCTCTATCCCTATACTCTGAAGAGTTTTGATCAAGAAAGGATGCTGTACTTTGTCAAATGCTTTTTCTGCATCTATTGAGAGGATCATATGATTCTTGTTCTTTCTTTTGTTAATGTATTGTATCACATTGATTGATTTGCGGATGTTGAACCAACCTTGCAGCCCAGGGATAAATCCCACTTGGTCGTGGTGAATAATCCTTTTAATGTACTGTTGGATCCTATTGGCTAGTATTTTGGTGAGAATTTTTGCATCCATGTTCATCAGGGATATTGGTCTGTAATTCTCCTTTTTGATGGGGTCTTTGTCTGGTTTTGGGATCAAGGTAATGCTGGCCTCATAAAATGAGTTTGGAAGTTTTCCTTCCATTTCTATATTTTGGAACAGTTTCAGAAGAATAGGTATTAATTCTTCTTTAAATGTTTGGTAGAATTCCCCTGGGAAGCCATCTGGCCCTGGGCTTTTGTGTTTTGGGAGATTTTTGATGACTGCTTCTATTTCCTTAATGGTTATAGGTCTGTTCAGGTTTTCTATTTCTTCCTGGTTCAGTTTTGGTAGTTGATGCATCTCTAGGAATGCATCCATTACTTCCAGGTTATCTAATTTGCTGGCATAGAGTTGCTCATAATATGTTCTTATAATTGTTTGTATTTCTTTGGTGTTGGTTGTGATTTCTCCTCTTTCATTCATGATTTTGTTGATTTGGGTCATTTCTCTTTTCTTTTTGATAAGTCTGGCCAGGGGCTTATCAATCTTGTTAATTCTTTCAAAGAACCAGCTCCTAGTTTCGTTGATCTGTTCTACTGTTCTTTTGGTTTTTATTTCATTGATTTCTGCTCTGATCTTCATTATTTCTCTTCTCCTGCTGGGTTTAGGCTTTATTTGCTGTTCTTTCTCCAGCTCCTTTAGGTGTAGGGTTAGGTTGTGTACTTGAGACCTTTCTTGTTTCTTGAGAAAGGCTTGTATTGCTATATACTTTCCTCTTAGGACTGCCTTTGCTGTATCCCAAAGATTTTGAATAGTTGTGTTTTCATTTTCATTGGTTTCCATGAATTTTTTTAATTCTTCTTTAATTTCCTGGTTGACCCATTCATTCTTCAGTAGGATGCTCTTTAGCCTCCATGTATTTGAGTTCTTTCCAACTTTCCTCTTGTGATTGAGTTCTAGTTTCAAAGCACTGTGGTCTGTAAATAGGCAGGGAATGATCCCAATCTTCTGGTACCGGTTGAGACCTGATTTATGACCTAGGATGTGATCTATTCTGGAGAATGTTCCATGGGCACTAGAGAAGAATGTGTATTCCATTGCTTTGGGATGGAATGTTCTGAATATGTCTGTGAAGTCCATTTGTTCCAGTGTGTCATTTAAAGTCTTTATTTCCTTGTTGATCTTTTGCTTAGATGATCTGTCCATTTCAGTGAGGGGGGTGTTAAAGTCCCCCACTATTATTGTATTGTTGTCGATGTGTTTCTTTGCTTTTGTTATTAATTGCCTTATATAATTGGCTGCTCCCATGTTAGGGGCATAGATATTTACAATTGTTAGATCTTCTTGTTGGATAGACCCTTTAAGTAGGATATAGTGTCCTTCCTCATCTCTTATTACAGTCTTTGGTTTAAAATCTAATTTGTCTGATATAAGGATTGCCACCCCAGCTTTCTTTTGGTGTCCATTAGCATGGTAAATGGTTTTCCACCCGCTCACCTTTAATCTGGGGGTGTCTTTGGGTCTAAAATGAGTCTCTTGCAGACAGCATATCGATGGGTCTTGTTTTTTAATCCAATCTGATAGCCTGTGTCTTTTGATTGGGGCATTTAGCCCATTTACATTCAGGGTAACTATTGAAAGATAGGAATTCAGTGCCATTGTATTGCCTGTAAAGTGACTGTTACTGTATATTGTTTGTGTTCCTTTCTGGTCTATGTTGCTTTTAGGCTCTCTCTTTGCTTAGAGGACCCCTTTCAATATTTGTTGTAGGGCTGGTTTCGTGTTTGCAAATTCCTTTAGTTTTTGTTTGTCCTGGAAGCTTTTTATCTCTCCTTCAATTTTCAATGACAGCCTAGCTGGATATAGTATTCTTGGCTGCATATTTTTCTCATTTAGTGCTCTGAATATGTCCTGCCAGTCCTTTCTGGCCTGCCAGGTCTCTGTGGATAAGTCTGTTGCCAATCTAATGTTTCTACCATTGTAGGTTACATATCTCTTCTCCCGAGCTGCTTTCAGGATTTTCTCTTTGTCTCTGAGACTCGTAAGTTTTACTATTAGATGTCGGGGTGTTGACCTATTTTTATTGATTTTGAGAGGGGTTCTCTGTGCCTCCTGGATTTTGATGCCTGTTTTCTTCCCCAAATTAGGGAAGTTCTCTGCTATAATTTGCTCCATTATACCTTCTGCCCCTCTCTCTCTTTCTTCTTCTTCTGGGATCCCAATTGTTCTAATGTTGTTTCGTCTTATGGTATCGTTTATCTCTCGAATTCTGCCCTCGTGATCCAGTAGTTGTTTCTCTCTCTTTTTCTCAGCTTCTTTATTTTCCATCATTTGGTCTTCTATCTCACTGATTCTTTCTTCTGCCTCATTTATCCTAGCAGTTAGCGCCCCCATATTTGATTGCACCTCATTGATAGCCTTTTTGATTTCGACTTGGTTAGATTTTAGTTCTTTTACTTCTCCAGAAAGGGTTTCTCTAATAACTTCCATGTTTTTTTCAAGCCCAGCTAGTATCTTTAAAGTGATGATTCTGAACTCTAGATCTGACATCGTACTAATGTCCGTATTGAGTAGGTCCCTGGCAGTCGGTACTACCTCTTGTTCTTTTTGTTGAGGTGATTTTTTCTGTCTTGTCATTTTGTGCAGAGGAGAATAGATTAATGAGAGAACAAAATGCTAGCAGGGTAACAACGTCCCCAGAAAATATACTCTAAACAAATCAGAAAAGACCTGAAGCAGTGGGAAAAGAAAGGGAAAGAGAGAAAAAAGAAAAGGAAAGAAAAAAAGAACAAAGAAAAAGATAAAGATAAAAACAAACAAAAGCAGAACAAAACAAAACAAAACAAAAACAGAATGTGATCAGATATGATCAGGCTGGATTATAGATCAGTGCCACACACTAGATTTTGGGTGTATTTTGGTCTGTTAAAAGAAAGTCCCTCCCAAAATTTTAAAGAAAGAAAAACTTATTTTTTTTTTAAAGATTTTATTTTTTTTATTTATTTATTTGAGAGAGAGAGAATGAGAGAGAGCACATGAGAGGGGGGAGGGTCAGAGGGAGAAGCAGACCCCCTGCCGAGCAGGGAGCCCGATGCGGGACTCGATCCAGGGACTCCAGGATCATGACCTGAGCCGAAGGCAGTCGCTTAACCAACTGAGCCACCCAGGCGCCCAAGAAAGAAAAACTTATATATGTACAAAAGAAGGGTTGATATTATGAAGGGATGGAATATGACTGTAAAGATGGAAATTATAAAAATTTTTAAAAAAGGATTTGATAAGTTGTTTGAAAAAAGAAAGAAGAGGATTAAAAAAAAAGAAAGAAAGAAAGAAAAAAGGGAGAGAATGTGATCAGACATGGGAGTAGAAAAAAAACCATACACTAGAGATTTAGAGTATATTTTGATCTGTTAGAAGAAACTATCGCAAGATTTTAAAGAGAGAACAACTTATATATATATGCCAAAAATACAGGTAACTACTATGAAGGGATAGAATATGACTTTAAAAATGAAAAATAAAAATGTTTTTTTTTTAAAAAAGGGATTGATAAAATGTTGGTTGAAAAAGGGAAAAAGAAAAATTCAAAAAAAAAGAAAAAAAGAAAAAAGAAAAAAAGACAGTTAAAAAAAATAATTAACTTTGAAAGACTAAAGAATCATGGTAAAAAAGCCATGAATTCTATGTGCAGTATTCCCCTAGCGCTGGAGTTCTGCCGTTCTCATTGATCGGTAAACTTGGTCTTGGCTGGCTGTTCTCGCTGATCTTCTGGGGGAGGGGCCTGTTGCCGTGGTTCCCAAATGTCTTTGCCGGAGGCAAAATTGCCCCGCCCTTGCCGGTCCGGGCTAAGTAATCTGCTCGGGTTTGCTCTCCGGAGCTTTTGTTCCCTGCAAGCTTTCCGTACAGCTTTGGAGGCGGAGAGTGAAAATGGCAGCCTCCCAGTCTCCGCCCCGGCGGAGCCGAGAACTCGGGGTCCCGCTCCTCAGCGAGCCCCCAGAGAAAAGCAGTCAGTCACTCCCGTCTCCCCGGTCTCCGGCCACACTCCACGCTCACCCGGCCTGTGACCGCGCCTTTCTATCTGGCCCCCGACCCCGGGTGGAGTCTCCAAACCCAGCAGATCCCCGCGGTGCACTCCCGCACCTCTCCTCCCGGGGGAAGAAGGTGAGTCTCCCCGGATCTGCCGCTTGTTGGGTCCCTGCTGGAGGAGCAGTGGCCCGACTGTGGCGCGGATCACGGTCTATGACAACCCCGAGCTGAGAGCCCGCGCCTGGGCTCCGTCTCTGCAGCCGGCTTCCCCGCTCCGATCCCTGGGAGCTCTGCCGCACTCAGGCACCCCCGGTCTTTCTGTGACCCCGAGGGTCCTGAGACCACACTGTTCCGCGAGGGTTCCACCCCCCACTTCGCCACCAGAGTGACGTCTCTCAGCGGATCAGACTCTGAAAGTTCCGATTTTGTGCTCCGCGGCTCTATCACTTGCCAGAAGCGGCCGACGGAGGCCCCTCCCCCGCCGTCTATCCTCCCGAATAACGCCTCGGATTCACTTCTCCGCACGTCCTACCTTCCAGAAAGTGGTCGCTTTTCTGTTCAGAGAGTTGTTGCTATTCTTTTCTTCGATCTCCTGTTGAGTTTGTAGGTGTTCTGAATGGTTTGATCCCTATCCAGCTGAATTCCTGAGAGGAGACGAAATCCAGGTCTCCTACTCTTCCGCCATCTTGCTCCCTCCTATTCCTTCGAAGCTCTTAAGACACCTAAATTGTGTTCAGCTTTTTGGCCACCAGTCCTTATATTGGAAATGGCAAATGTCACAAGGGGAGAATCTGTGTCACATGATGGTTCACCCCCGTCTCCTCTTCACTCTGCGCTCTTGTATCAAGTCCTTGCCTCCTTGGTAGCTCTCTGATGCCTTCCTGCAGGTATTTTAAGTATCTTTTGTTTTTCTAGTTGCTTCAGCAGGAGGGGCAGTCTGCCACACAAGAAGCCACCCTTCCTTGAAGAAGAACCTCACTACGGTAGGATAGGAAGAAACCAAACCTGGACGTTCAATGCTAATTGCGTTATTTGAGAAACTGGCCTCCTCCCAGAGGCTCTTCCCTGAACTAGACTATACCTCTGAAGCTTCTCCACCCTCCAGCTAAGCCATACTGGCCATTTGGTGATGGAGCTCGGGACAGAGCTGCCTGGCTAAGAGAGTAATTCCCTCTCCTATCATGACTCTGTAGATCCTTGGCTCATAGCAATGTGCTCAATGGCCACAGGGAGGCTCAAATAAAGCCTGTTAGGTCGCACTTGGGTACAGGTTGATCAGGCGGGCTGGACGCTGAGCAGAGCTGAGGATGATAAATATCTGCCCCCGTCTTTCCTCCGTCACCCTGCCAAATCTTCCAAGAATAATCTAAGAGGGGCTACTGCTAGCTGTGGGCTGCGCTCCCATTTCTCAAACAGTTTGCTCTAAATGGTCAGAATAGGTAATGATGTATAAAAGGAATGAAATGCTGACAAAAACGGACCCGTTTGCAAAGTGCTTATATAGTATTTATGACCCAGATACATCATTTAGCACTGTATTTGGAAACTGATGGATGCTTTAACAATACCCAGTGCGTCCCCTTGTAGGAGCTGGTGACAGGTAGGGAAGGCACAGCCTTGCACTCGGGAGGGGCAGGGTAGGTCTCCTCTCAGAGTGGCTGTAGCCCTCACTTGTCCTTCTTGTGACCTTGTGTCTTCGTCATTCTGCAGCTTCTCCTTCCCTTTCAGCTCTGGGCAGCAAAACATCGGAGGAAGGCAAGCCGTCAGGTATCATGTGGGTGTAGTGGAGTTTGCCGGGGTACCGATCCCAGCTCAGGGAACAGGCAGCAGGAGGAAGGCCATGGTCACAGTTAAAGTCAGACCTCCCTGGGTGGAAGCCCAGCTCTGTGCGACTCTCCTGTCCTTGGCCTCCATGTAACCTCTGAGTCTCTCCATCATCTGTGAAAGGTGAATAATCATGCTGACCCAGCAGCTTTGCTTCGAGAAGGAAATAAGGCACTGCCCGTGAAGGGTAACACATTCACAAGCTGGCTTCTCTGTTTCTCCACCTTCTCATCGTTAAAGAACTTGCCCAAGATCTCACAGCTGGTGTGTGATGGCAATGGGAGTCAAACCAGGCAGCCAGCTTGGGGCCGGGGCTTAGCCCCACTGTGAGGCCACCACCATCCTGCAAAATAAACCCCATGGTGCAGCACAGGGCATTTTGACCTTGAAGGCATCCCACCCCAACATGGCTCCTTTGCAGAAAAGCTTAGGCTGCTTCCCCGGCAAAAACCTGTCTTCTGTGTTCGCTCACTGTCTGGTCTCTTGCTACCAGGCTTCTGGTTTACAGCCTCCCCTTTCACCCCCACCAACAATTCTGGGTCCAGCAGCCCTGGGACATAGATGAGATCTTTCTAGCATCTCCATTAGGCTGGGAGAGTTTCATTTACTTGCTCATGCCCAGTCAATGAGAAATAGAACAAGGATTTGATCCCAGAACTTCTGCTCGAAATACTCCATTCCCTGTTGCCACATCATCATGGTCACTTCTGCCTGGATTCTGCAGCAGGAAGGTCCCATAGCCTTCCTCGAGTGTGACGCTGGCAGATTTTTAGCAGTTTTTTGGAGCTCTGTGTTGAGAAGGGCTCTGAGGCTGCATTTAGACCCAACTGGAGTGAGCATCCTGATTAATTAGGGATGTGTCCTAAGTGGGGAGGGAGGGGCATGCATTGGCTGCTTCTGAATTTCTAAATCATCTGTTAGGAAACATGATGTGGAAGCATCTAGTACAGCGTCTGGGATGTAGTAGAAGCTCAGAAAATGTTTGTGAAATATTAGTGGATGCACAGGATTTTTTCTAGGGAGAAGAGCCATGAAACACACCGATTCCCTTAGAATACCCACCTCCTCTCTTGAATTAGATGGGATTCAGAGCTGATTTTAGAAATAGAAACACTAGACTTGGGCAGGGGCGGGGGGTTGTGTCATGTAAAGAATTGAGACTTTGGAGCCAGCATCTCTGGGTTTGAAATCCCTCTTTGTCACATGGTAACTGTGTGACCAAAAGCAAGTTGCTCAATCGTTATAAACCTCAATTTTGGCATCTGTAAAGTGGAGGTAGTAATGGTACTTATTAAATAGGGTTGTCAAGTGGATTAAATGAGATAATGTATATAAAAGTGACCTAGAGAAAGTGTTTCATAGATTTATGGTCATCTAGAAAGCTTTCTTGACATACAGAACATGTGCCATAGATGTTAACTATTAATAACATGCTGCAAGGAACCAGGCAAGGCATTCTCCCTCTCCTGCCCCAGATCCTCCGTCTGCAAAGTGGAATCTGTTGGCATTGTGTTCGGGTCTGTGGGAAGGGGATGCCATGGAGTCATCTGTAAAGCTTGCAGTTGCCCAGATGACAAAGGCAAAGAAAAGATCTGTTCTCTTCTCAAGCCACAACCTTCCTCTTCCAGTGAAAATGCACTTGCAGGTGGTGCCCATGATGGGGGCAACGAGAGGCTGCGCCTTTGCCCTGGGGCTTATCTGAAACGCCAGTGTCCACTGCGCTGTTGCTAAGACCTCTTGGTCTCGCCCGGCATTCTCACCTTTTGCTGATCAACTTGTAGGCAGCGTGGGATTGTGCTTTGGGCAAAACGGAAAGTCTAGGAGAGGTGGACGGGGCATCAAGAAAGGTGACTAATTTGCTGGATGTGGAGTCTTTCAGGAAATATCTGGAGAGTTTGAAAAGTTTTAAAGACTAATGAAACTAAAAAAATACCCAGAAGACTGGAGAGCATCGTCTTGTTAGCCTTCCCTACTTGAAGGGGCTCATACTTGTTTTATTTCCCTGTGATTCTTTTAGACCTTTGTTTTTTGGGTTCTTATTTGGAACTAGATTTGTTTTGAGAAGCATGTGGGTTCTTATTGGAAAACACGGGTTTATTTATCCATTTCGACGTGGGTTCGAATCCTGATGCTCTTACTCTTGCCATTTGACCTTGGGCCAATTAGTTAATCCTTCTCTGTTCTAATCTGTAAAGTGGGACAACAATCCTTCCCTTAGAGCTTATTAGTGAGAAGAGAATAAAAGGATGAATGGAAAGCATGTCTCACAGAGCACAGTCCAGAGCAGGAGAGGGGCTGTGATTGATGTTACTGCCCAAGCAGAGTTTCCAGGCAGAGAGGGAAGAGGTCTCATTTAGGACTCAGAAGGTAAGATCTCTTTCAGGCTGAATGAGCTCAGAAGTCACCAACCTGCCATTGCCTTGTTTCCTATAAAAGTAATACCTTTATAATATATAAATATAATATAATAATACCACTTTGCCAATTTGTTGTGAAATCAACAAAGTAATGGGTGAGGAAGTGCAAGGTTAACTATAAAGCATAATCCAATTGGAAGATGATTTTTTGGGGTGCCTGGGTGGCTCAGTTGGTTGAGCGTCTGCTTTTGGCTTTGGTCGTGATCTCAGGGTCCTGGGATAGAGCCCTGTGTTGGGCTTTCGGCTCAGTGAGGGGTCTGCTCCTCCCTCAGCTCCTCCTCTCTGCTTGTGCTGTCTCTCAAATAAATAAAATAAAATAAATTAAAGAAAAAAGGAAGATGATTTTTTTAGGGGGTCAGGTGTATTAAGGAGTAATTAACATGTAATAAAGTTCACCTTTTTAAAGTGTATACCTAGATAAGTTTTGATAAATACCTTCACTGGTGTAACCATGACCATTGTCAAGATATAAAACAATTCCATCCATTGCTCCAAAAAAATTCCTTTGTGCCCCTTTGTAGTAAATCCTCACCCCCGCCCCCCACCAGCCCCTGGCAGCTTACTGATTGGCTCTCTGGCCCTATAGTTTTTCATTTTGTAGAATGTTGTGTAAATGGAATCATAAAATAGATTTAGCGTTATGCTTTCAAGATTCACCCACAGGGGTGTGTGTATCAGTAGCTTGTTCTTTTTTTTGTTATTGAGTGGTTTCCCAATATGCACTGTAGGAAACAGAATCGTGTTCCCCCCAAATTCATATTTTGAAACTCTAAGCCCCCGTGGAATAGTATGTGGGGATGGGGTCATTGGAAGATAATCAGGTTCACATGAGGTCATGAGGATGGGGCCCTCATGATGGGATTAGTGCCCTTATCAGAAGGGACCCCAGAGAGGGCTCTCTCCCTGCCTCCGTATGTGTGGACATAGAGAGAAGGCAGCTGTCTGCAAGGCAGGAAGTGGGCTCTCACCAGAACCCGAGCATGCCAGCACCCTGATCTTGGATTTCCAGCCCCCAGAACTGTGAGAAAACAAATTTCTGTTGTTTAAGCCATCCGATCTGTGGTATTTTGCTCCAGCAGCCTGAGCTGACTAAGACATATGGGTAGACATTTTTTAAAAATAAATTATGGTATATTTCAAATATTTACATTTCTCATTAATGCCTTTAACACATACCAAAATATTCCATTATAAATGTGCTGTTCACAAGATAATCACAACATGTAAAAGGAGGGATTCGGAGCTCTGTGTGGCAAGACATAACATTTCAAGTGCTGCCGGGGCCTTGACATCTGAGAGCCTCACGGGGCCCCAAAGCCCTCACCAGATATGTCCTTCGGACAGCTGCGAAAGGGTCCCCCCTAGTCCCTGCCCCTACCAGCCTGGTCAGCTGCTCCCTGCAGCATCCCCAGCCCGATGGTCTCACGTTCCTGCCAACCCAAGGAGTTGTTCAAACAAAGCATTCACATCCTCCCACAAGAACCAATGGTCACCTCACCCTCTTGTCACTGCAGAGCTTGCTGCTCACAGTGTGTGGTCGTTCACTCTGTTCCTGAATGTCTCCCCCATGTGGCCCCAGCACGGGGCAGAACCCTCCTCCCCTGGGCTGTGAGTATGTGTGACTCAGAAGCTGCTGCAAACCTCGTGTCAGGTGTTGTGTGTTTGGCCATCTTATATTATGGAGTGCTGGGGATCCCTCTTTTACCAGCAAGGTGAATAAGAGTACATAGCAGATTCTGTGATTTGGCGACAGGATTGGAAGGGTAACATCCTCGCTGGTCCCCTTTCTTCAATCATTTTCTGTGGCTCTGTTATGCTGTGCGTGGTCCCACCTACAGGGAAGGTTAAAGGGGCTTACTTTGTGGACTTCTCGAATAGGGGACCCATAGAAAATGATCCCAAGAGGGGTTGTTTTGAACCATTTTGTATCCCTGCCTTTTCCTGAGATCCACAAAACCTCTGGCTCTGGATTAGCCAGAGGCTGGGAAGATCTCTCCTGAGGGAAGAGGAGAAATGTCTTGATGGTGAAAGGAACATCACAGGTGGAGAGAAATGGGTCCAATCTCCACTCAATACCAGGATGTGATTCCAACCCGGCTTTGCTTTTTCCAGTCCAGTGGTCTCCTTAGCAAATCAAGGTCCTTGTGAATCCAGAGAGTGCATCCCATGAATAAGGGAGTGTTTACTCTAACCACCTGCTTGAAATTCTCCTCATCTCTCTGTCCCTCACTTCTAGCTCTGGATTGGCCTCCACGAGCAACTTGGTTCCTGTATTAGTTAGGGTTTTCCAGAGAAATATAAGCAATACCAAGCATATATATAAAGAGAGAGAGAGAGTGACAGAGAGAGGGAGAGATTGAGAGAGAGATTTTAAGGAACTGGTTGCTGTGATGATGGAGGCTGTCAGCTCCACAGTCTACAAGCTATACCATCACACTGGAGACCTGTGGAAGAGACAATGTTGCAGTTCATTCCAAAGTCAATCTGCTGCAGAATTCCTTCTTGCTCAGAGGACATCAGGCTTTGTTCTGCTCAGGCTTTCAGCTGATTGGATCAGGCCCACCCACGTTATGGAGGACAATTTGCTTTACTCAAAGGCCACTGATTTAAATGTTAATCTCATACCAAAAAAAAAAAAAAAAAAACCTTCATAGAAACATCCAGAATAATATTTGACCAAATATCCGGGCACCATGGCCCAGCCAGGGTGATTCATATAATTACCCATCATCGTCCCCACACTGAGCTGTTGGACATGGCCAGAGGAGGTCACACAACAGTGCTGCCCGGATTCACGTTAACTAATTAATTAACTAATTAATTAATTAAGGATTCACTTTAAATACAAAATCTTCAAATGCTTCTCTATGTCTTCAGAGGAATGCAGACTCTCTTCTTGGGCTGGAAAAAGCAAAGCTGGATTGGATGCTACAGATATTCTGACACCTTATCGATGGGATCTGTGTGTCCCCAGCACGGTCACCTGTCTCCCCACTGTGTGTGCAGAGAACCCTCTCTTACTATTGTAATAAATTACCAAGATGATCTTTGGGATCTCCTGGGACCAGCAGAAGCCACAAAGATTAGTGGTCGTCTACGTTATCCCTGGGGGTATTCAGTAGGAAACCCTTCCCAGGATTCGGGGCCTCAAATCCAAGTGGGCCAGGCTGCTCATATTTGTTACAACGCCCCTCTTAAATCATCATTAATCACAAGGCACATAAAGCTGATGGAAATTTTAGGGACAAGAGACAGGAAAAGCTGGAAAGACAGCAAATGATACCGTTGCTTAGAGAAATGGAAGGATAATCTTCAGAAGTCTCTATGACTGAGAATTAAGAATCAGGGAGAAAAGAATTCTGAATGTGAGAGCAAATGATTTTAATTGAACCTTTCCTTTAGATATTCTTATTTCTGCTAGAGCTTATCATGCTCAAGCAAGTTGTTAAGCACATTCTTTAAAGTTTATATAAGAGCTAAGCTTCCTTTTCAATTTTTCTTGGGGGTGCCATGCAGGATGAATGGGGTTAAGGAGAGGAGGGGTTGAAAGAGTGGGGGAGAGAGGTGTGCTTGCTGGAAAAAAATGGGATCACGTATCAGCCACAAACATTTTGCCAGAGAACTTCAGCCTGGAGTTAAAAGTGGGGGCACAATGATGTTATATAACAGGATTCCCCTAACCCTGCCTTCCTCTGCTAGATGGGAGATCCGGTCCTTCTCAGATTCTGGCCAAGGGGTCATAGGAGTACCTGTGTGCCCCAGAAGTTTTTTGCTCAACTCCTGTCCTGTGCATGCACTCTGGAGGGAGTGACCTTGTCACCTCTCACACCAAAAGAGAACTCTCTGCTGCAGATTCTCACAGAGGTAGAAAAGAAATCATCCCCCTTGCGTGCTGGGACTCAGACCTCCATGAAGGGGCTGGGCCCCGGGACCTCGGGAGTGGCCACGTCCCGGGAATATTTCCCATCTGTTCTCTTTCTTTGCCCCTTTCTTGGCCACGTGCTAGCTGACTCTCTTCCCGAAGAGGTTCTCCAGCCCCTGATGTAGGTCTGGAGTTGCTTCTTCCATTGCTGCCGAGCGACCAGCCAGCTTCTCTTTGAAGCCCCAGCAATCGCAGCTTCAGGTCAAGCTCTGCCCCCCTCCCAGTCACGCTTGTTTGTCTATCCCAGCCTTGCTCAACCTCTCAAAGGTCTGCAGTATCTGGCTCACCTCGCCCCTTCCAGGATTCTTCTCTGGACACCCACTACACTCACGTTATCTGCAAATGTGTCCTGAGCAGCCCCCACTGCCATCTGGGTTCCCTTTATAATTACCCTGTTGCACTTCCTTCATGGAAGGCATGCCTTTCTCCCACCCCTGTCAAAATCCCACTCATTCCACGGGCCGTCCAACTTCAGAGCTTCTGCCATCAAAACGTGTCTCTGCACAGCCAAAAAGTAGTGTCTCCTGCGTCTGTGTCTTCCCATAGCAACCCGTCCTCTCGCCAGGGAAATTGTTTCCCATATGTCATAGTTATTAGTTAATGTGTCCTCTTATCTTCTATTTGTAAAGTCCTTGAGAGTAACTATTGATCTTACTCAGCTTCTTGCAGAATACCTTGTACATTGTTCTGCTCATAGTAGGCACTTAACACATGCCTATTTGGTTGAATAGTTTGCCCCGGGCCATGCAGCTACACTGAATCATGAACAGGCAGGTTGGACCACACAGCGCCCCTGAATGTGCATCATCTTAAGTGGTGCCCAATTAGGGTGGAGACTCCGATTCTGGGAGCAATTCAGACAGCGTCACGAAATGAGTCTGTTTCGTCACAGTCACACAGAGTTAAGCTTTGATCCAATCCTTAAAAAAAAAAAAATAATAGAATACAGAGAGGGAGGTAAAAGAAACTTTTGAGAAATGTTTCAATCATCAATAAGAGTATCTGGGTGGTGAACACTGAAGTCCCAAATGGGATCAAATGCACATCGTTCATTCATCCATAAGGATGCGCTGGACAAATTTTGGTGAGCACCTACTATTCGCTGCGCCTTCCACATGAGGTAGGCGGGGGTGACTGAGGTAGGCATAGACCCTGACCCCTCACCTCACAGGGCACGCTTAGCAGCATTTAGGATGCACTAGGTAGTCGCTGCCTTTGAGTACATGAGGATGGTCAAAGCAAGTTCCAGCCCCCTTGGGCCCTTACCACCGGGTGGGGGTGGGGGCTGCAGGGAGACAGAGAGACGAGTAAACCTATGATTTCACCACCTGTGATAAGGGCTGGGAGAAGAGTAAGCCCAGTTCAAAAAAGGGTGCCAAGGAGCAGAAGTGTGCCCAGAACGTACAGGGTCAGGGAGCTGCTCCTAGACCTTGAGGGATTGGCGGGCGTTCCTGGGGGTCGACATCAAGCGAGCCTGCAGCCTGAGGAAAGGGGCAAAGAAACAGATGCAGCTTACCAGTCAGATAGGCCTGGGTCCGAATCCCAGCTCTGTGGCTACCGTTAGCCATGGTTATTATTTTGATCAACCACAGCACGCTTGGGAGTAGGAGTCAGTAGGGTGCATCTGGGGGTTTCAGCTCAGGGTGGTCAGCGTGAAGTGTCTGAAGGGTTGGAACTGGAAGTTTTGCTGGAGAAATTTAGAGCAGGCAGCGTAACATTCTGCTTTTCTAACATTTCATGGCATCGGCATCAGTATTTTTGGCCACATTGTTTTCTGTAGCATTAGCAGCAATGACAGACAAAGCAGATGTACCCTCTTAAGGACCCAGACCCGAGACCCCCTTGAGCCCCTGAGCTCCCAGTAGCCGAGACCTCCCGGGCCCTGGAGGAGGCATCCGTGAAAACACACCTCACATCCTTCCCCTTTGTTCTGGGTCGTGGGAGGCAGAAAGGATCTGCCCTTGGTATGTCATTATTACCTTTCAGAGCCTGGCTGTGAACGCCACACTCGGTGGGGGTGGGGGTGGGTTCGCCCTGAGGACACTGCATTGCTCTTCAGCTGTTTTTGTCTCCTGGCTTTTTATTGAGGGGGCCGGGCTGGTATCGCTGCAGCCAACCCACAACTCACAGGGCTCTCCACTCTCCTGCACATCTGAAATCTTGTGGGGTCGTTTGTGCCCTGGGGAGTGGCATGGTGGCATTGGGGGGTCACTGCCAGCCCAGAAATAGTCAAACCCCAAATGAGGGTTAGTTTGGGCTAAGATGAGAGCTTTGAGAGTTCAGGGAGGGGTGGGGGATGGAGAAGGCAGGAGGTTATTTGGCCCTGGTAATGTCAGAAAGAAATTTCACATTTATGACTTTGGATGATTTCTTTGTGATTAAAGAATAATGAATGTGTTGGCCTATTGTTTATTATTATTTATTTTTGTAGGCTCCCTCTGCCCCTTCTCCCCTCCAAATGGAAGTGGCCCAAAACTCCCCAATCAGTGCATGGTTCTTTCAGGCTGACAGGTGCACCTGCTGGGTCTAGGGCATGGCCAGGTGAGCGATCACATCAGTACACAGGTGAAACACCTGGAGGAACCTCAAGTCAGGGTTGAAAAGTCATTGAAGAGCAACGAGGCCGGATGAGGAATGAGGAGGAAATTGCTCAGGCCAATCTTTTCTGCTTGTTTCTGTCTGAAGATGCCCAAGCCGTCCATCATGGCTGTCTGCCTCTGCTGTTCCTGAAGGACAATTCTTGGGGTATCTGGGCTTGGAGGAGATCTGCTCAAGCCTAACAGAGCATTTGGCCATTCACTAGATGTTGGGAGTGGATATCAGTGCATCTCCGGACCATGCACATTGCTGTGGTTCAGCCTTGACCATTTATATTTAAAGCTGAATATTTGAAATGGGTGCAAGGGTAGCCCCTCACCCAGCACCAGAAAGAAAAAGCAGTCTTGTCTTACTTTGACGAACCCAGCATGCAAATCACTGATTTTAAAGCCATCAATCTTGGTACCCAGAAAGCTAAGGGAAATTTTGGCCTTCTCACTTGCCTATTTGTGGGGGCTGCAGCTGGGAATGAGGACCAAGGAGCCCAGTCCTGGTGAGAGGCCTCTCACAGTTGGCCAGGACCAACGCCCAGCTGAGGAAGGGGCAGAATGAGTAACTGTCCCAGTTTGCCTGGGCCTGAGGGGGTTCATGGTAGACAAGACCCTCAGGGCTAACGCCAGGGAAGTCCCAGGCAAACTGGGATAAGGTGGTCACCCTGAGGGACTGATCCGGCCTCGTCAGCTCCGGGGTGATGGGACACATCATGTGGCCTAACCGGGAGGCCTCCCTCTGAGGGTGTGGGGAGCGCTTTACCACAGACTATGGTGGACTCAACCCAGTTTTCCAGAGTAAGTTGTTTATATCTCATAATTAAAATAGTTTTGGTTTGTTTATGGCATCTAATGTTCTGGAATGCATCTATGGGCCTCCTTTGTGATTTCTTCCTCCTGTAGTATTTTCTACGGACAAGATGTATACTGGGCACTTCTAAACAAGATTCCTCATCATTTTCCCCATTTGAACAGATGGTGGCCTGCCATGCCCTGCTCTCTGTAAGCCAGGATGTTCCTCACTTTATTGCCACTGACCTCCAGCCCTCCACAGAGAAGAACATCTATTTAAGTCTTAAAGATAAAAAGATTTCCTTAATTTAGTTTCCTTGCCTTCCAGAGGGGAAAGGGGATATAGAGAGGAAAACAACTGGGGGAGGGGGTGAGGGAGAAAGCGAGACCAAGGTCTTCTGAGGAGTGTACCCACCAGCGGGCAGGAAGTACACACATGGGATCAGTAAGCTTTTGGGAGACAGAGTCCAAATGCACATCATAAGGCTGTTTTGACATCCTTTCTTTGCCCTAATTCCCTTCCTTCCTTCCTTCCTTCCCTCCCTCCTTCCTTCCTTCCTTCCTTCCAAAGCCTTTAACTTTAACATACTTCCTCTGTCTTCCTTTCCTTCCATTTGTCAGTTGTGAGTATTTTGGTTTAACTCAAGAGAAACAGACAGCTGGTGCGGCCTGCATTGCTTCGGTAACACCAGGGTGTTTATGCTCACACTTTCCATCTGATGAGTGGAGTGGGTGTGCAGGAAAGCAGCTCGGTGTTCTGAGCCTTTGCGGGTGGGTGGGGGATGGACCGTGGCAGCAATGGCCAGGTTCAACTTCAGGGTCATATTGGTGAGCCCTAGGGAGGTGTGAGTGGTGAATGGGGTGTATAAAGGAGGAGAGGGCATGGAAATCATTCGCTATCTGGCATTATGCCAGGTGGCTACTTTGTAGGGAGCCCGGCCGCCATGATTTTGTAGGTGGTAGTGGGTTAACAGGGAGAGTGATGATTTTGGGGGGAACTTCCAACAAGGATGAAGTGAATGATGAAATTCACCCACCTCAGCAGCAAATTGAGACCTGGCTTCCCCCTCCCACTATTCTGAGGACTTCTTATGACGCCAGAGCAGTATTTTCAGTCTTGGCTGCATATTGGGACTATTGGGAACTCTAACAACTCCTGATACCCGGACACCTGCCCACCCCTGGAGATTTTTATTTATTTGGTAGGGGCTGAGGCCCATGCATCGGGATATTTAAAAGCTCCCCAGGTGCAGCAAAATTTGAGAACTTCTGTCTCAAGGTGTGGCCAGGGAGCCAGCACCTAGCATCGCCTGGAAACTTGTCGGGAACACAGAAGCTCAGGCCCCACCCCAGACAAATCAGAATCTGCATTTTATTAAGATCCCCACGTGGCTCATGAGCTCGGTAAAGACTGGGAAGCTTGTGTCAGATACTGTGTCCCGAGGCAGGCGGGGCAGGCCAGCGGCTTAGCTGAGCTCTTGTACTAGTTATAGAACAGTTTTGCTGAGCTGTTGTATTAGTTAGAAGCCATGGAGTGGTTGAAAGCATGGTTTTTAAGGTTAACCACACCTGAATTCAAACCCTTGCTCTTCTGCTGATTAGTTGTGAGAATCGGGCAAGGCAGTAATCGCTTGGGACTTTGGTGTTCTCATCTGTAAAATGGGGACAATATGCATACCTGTCTCGCAGGATGGCTGTGAAGGAAACTCCCTGTGACATGTTCTCCATGGTGCCTGGCGCGTAGCAAGGGCTGTGGGTTAGCTGCCACCACTACTGTGAAGATGTGCTGATTTCATCGTTAGGACTGAAGGATTTTTATCAAACTTCAGCTCCTTATACAGCGAGGTGGATGGGAGAGGAGGTCGACATGAGTTAAACTATAACAATATTTTGTTTTGATTTTCGAATCAACCCTCCTAAAGAATTTCTAGCAAGCATTATCCAAGACCAGCAGTTACTAAAAATGCGACCCTTTCTTCTTCCTGATAGTTTCAGAGATGGATTCTGGGAACTGGGTGTTGGGACATCAGAGACAAATCACCTCCTTTGAGCTGTCCAGGTTACAGCCCCTTGTTGAACCCATTCCCCCATCCCCAGGGCCAGCCAGTCTGCTTCTGGGAAGTTGCAGACATGCTTCACTATATGGGAGCAGGCCCGGAGCCAGCCTGGAGGTTCTTGGCCCAATAAAAAAAATGCAATCCTCAGCAGAGCCTGGCCTCAATGACTCACTGCTCTAAAGAATATAATTCATATATCTAGATGAGAGGCTCATATATTTGCTGGACACTATTGCAATGGTGGAGTGTTACTGACAGCCAATCAGGACCATTAGTCAAAAGCATGACCTCAATTCCACCCAATCAGGCTATTCCCAGAAGAGCTGGACCTTCCACAGATTTCCTGTTATTTGTAACTCACTCGGAAGCCACGGGTCAGGGAGTCAGAACAACCTGCTGGGGACTCTAGGTTCCTTTGCTTTGTAAACTTAGGTCCATAAATGTTTGGAGAAGGGTTTTTGCAAAGTGGGGCCAGGAGCTACTACTGGAGAAAAAAAAAAAAAAAAGAGGTTTTGTGGTTACATAAGTTGAGGATGGTTGCCTCTGCCATCCTTCTCTTGGAGACCCAGCACGCAATTAGCATGTTATAAACTTGGAGCCCATGCACTACCATGAAAACTCTGCTACTTTGTTTTACTCAAGTTTTTATAAGGATATGTGCTATGGATTCATATTTTTAAATAATGTCTATGTAACATCTGGCTATGCTAATGTTTCACAGAACAAATTTTGGGACCTGCATAAGAGAATTCTGATTCTGCAGCAGCTTTCTCCTCTTTATATTGCTTTCAGTCAATCAAGCCGATCATTTAATTTAACTCTGGGTTCTGGGGCTACTTTGCAGGGCATCGGTAGGGAGGGCTTCTCGGAGGTTACATTTAAGAGAACCTTGAAGGGCGAGAAGAAGCCAGCCTTCTGAGGAGCTGGGGAGGGAGCACTGCAGCTGGAGGGAGGGAGTGAGCAAGACAAAGGCAGGTATGTAGAGCTAGAATATGCAGGCCCTTCCGGGCTGTGGTAAAATGCCTGGCTTTTCCCCCCAGTGTGATGAGAAGCCACTGAAGCATTTCCAGTAAGGATGTGACAGAACCTGGTTAATTTTAGAAATGTATAACTTTACCTACTGAATGGAAAATGGTCCATAGAGCAACAAAACTAAAAGGGAGTGGGACAGATTATATTCTCCAAATATGGCCGCCAACAGTAACTCCCTTCCCCTATGTTCTTCTAGAACTTTCAAAGATTCCATCAAGAGAAGAAGTCTGAAAAACAAATGAGAGAGAAGACGTCTGACTGCACTCCTCTGGAAACTGAGCAGGTTGTGACTGGCTCATAATTAATAGAATGCAGTGGAAGAAGTAGGACTCCCTTCCCCCCCAAGGCTGCCATGCTATGGGGAAGCCAAAACACGTGGAGAGGCTCCACGGAGGTGCTCCGGTCGGCAACCTCAGTGTCTGAGTTCTCCCAGCTCATGTGCCAGACATGGGAATGAACAAGCTTCTAGATGCTTCTAGCTTCCAGCCATCAAGACACCCTTAGCCTTTGCATCTTCCCAGCGGAGCCTCAGACATCAGGGAACAGAGACAGGTGTCCCTGCTGTGCCCTTTCCAAATTCCTGATCGACAGAATCATGAGCAAGTTAAAGGGGTTGTTTTAAGTGGCTGGGTGTTGGGATAATTTGTTATGCAGCAGAATAGGGAACACAGGTAGGGGGAACATAGGTAGTGGTTTGGGCAGGAGAAGGTAATGTCTTGAATTTAGGATGGTCAGATCCCATCATCTGTAGATCACACAAGGAACACAGCTGTACTACAAAAAAGTTAGATTTATTACTTGCTGCAGCAAGGGGGCCCACACGCCATGGGGAATCACAAGTACTCAAAAGTACCCCCTAGGGAAGGGCTGATAAGGAAAATCTGTGTCCTAAGATGGCCGACCGAGCCAGCAAGAGAGTCCCAGTCCTTGCCCTGGGGCTCTTCCAGGTTCTTCTCCCTGCTCTGCTTCCCGTGTGCACCAATCCAGGTCCTTCTCCCTGCCCCGCTTCATGAACGTACCAAAAGTTCCAAATATGTGGAAGTAGAAGTGTATAAATTGCCCCCTTTATTTGTGCTCAGGGCTCATACCTTTGGAGACCACTCTCCTCTGAGCTCCCAGCATTAAATAAACTTCTGATCCTCCAGGATCTCCGAGTGCTGCTTGGTTCTTCCATGGGGCGACCCAGTCCAGGTTCTGTAACAGGGGTACTTAGAAAGTTTGGGGGTCTAGAGTTAATCATAGATGCCCTTAACAGGAATTGACCAGAATTTTGTTATTTTGGAAGCTCCCGCCACAGCGAGAGATCTTATCTTTATTTTTTTTAATTTTAAATTTTTTTTTAAGTAAACGCTATACTCAACACAGGGCTTGAACTCACAACCCTAAGATCAAGAGTCCTATACTCTACTGACGGAGCCAGCCAGGCACCCTAAGAGGTCTTATCTTTAGAACTCATGAATCTGTGTGCAGATTAGTTTGTCTCCAAGATCAGTGTACCTGGTCTTGCCTGGAAGATAGGAGACTGAAAGAACTGGTGTTGAAAGGGTTTGTGCTCTAGATAGTCTAGGACACACACTGTGGCTTGGTGTAGCACAGAGTATCTGTTGGTGAGTCAGGGTATATTTTGCAAGTTGCGGCTTCTGTTTTAATTCTAAATTCTCCTCGACATCTTTGTTGCCAGCTATTCATTTGAAGAGTGAGATTGTGATTCTGTTAAAAAAAAAAAAAAGACTCCTGATATTTAAGAGATCCAAATGGAAATATTGACGGTACAAATCAGCAGTTTCTCAAATGTTTTGGTCTCAGAACATGGATCTACTTAAAAATTATTGAAGACCCCAAAGGACATTTTCAATGTGAGTTTAGCCATTGATGTTTACTATGTTGGAAATTAAACCCTAAAAAAAGTAAAATATTTAATTAATAACATTTGTTTATATGTATTTATTTGTAACACAAGTGACATTTTTGTGAAAAATAACTATATTTCAAAAGTTAGCAAGTGGAGTGCTATTGTTTTACGTTTTTGCAAATCTCTGATATTCTGGCTTAACCGAAGATGGTTGGGTTCTCTCATTTCTGCTTCTGAATTTAGTCTGTTGCAATATGTTGTTTTGGTTGGAGCATATGAAAAAAATTTGACCTCACACAAGTACATAGTTGGTAAAGGGAAGAGTATTTTAAAGATTTATTTATTTATTAGAGAGAGAGAGAGTGAGCACAGTGGGGGGAGGGGCAGGGGGTGAGAATCTTTGAGCAGACTTCCCACCGAGCATGGAGCAGGATGCAGAGCTTGATCTCATGACTCTGAGATCATGACTTGAGTCGAAACCAAGAGTTGGTCGCTTAACGGACTGTGCCACCCCGGTGCCCCAAGGCAGGAGTATTTTAATAGACTTTCTCATATCATTGTGAATACTCCTTGATATTATATCAAAAGTGCTAGCTTCTATTTGTAATAGTCTACATGAACTTTTTGTACTCTGCTATATTACAATCCACCAGTCTGTCTTATACTTTAAAATAGGTTTTTTGCCTACGTGGGATTTTATATTATTCTTCATTGGTCATTTGCAAATACCAGGTTACTGGATACGCATATCTTCCAAATGTTGGCACATATCACTGCATGATATTTTAAAAATCACATGTATTAATATCACCACCGATCTGGAAGCTGTCAAACTCAGGGTGCCAGATATAATTTTTCCAAAATTCTAATGTTTGTATTAAAGGTTGAATTTTATCATTGACAACAAGGGCTGTCAATTGCTTTCCTTGAAATGACAAGCTCCCTTTATTCACTTTTGAGGAAAATTTGTGTCAAATACCCACGTCTATCTAACCAGAGTTTGTCTATTAGTCACACTTTGGAGTGGAAATGGTGTTCCATGAACAAAAGCGGCTAGTTTAGCTGGTCATGGGAACATCTGTGCAAGTGTTTCTCCTTGAGGCAACTATTAAACTTTGGTGTGTAGAAGAAGCACTATATGGGTACATACTTCCATTTTGTAGCACACCATAGGAAAAAGATGTAAACTCTAAAGTTGAGGTTTAATAAAATGATGACTTCTTTATATCACTACTTTTTCAAGGGCTTCTTAAGCACAACTGGTGTTCATTTTAATGCAAGTGAATGGTTGTCAAGAAAGCAATGCCGCCATGCTACCTGGATTCACGTTTGGGCACCAGCAGGTTTACCTGCCACGGCTTTTGCACCATTAGCGCAAGTGTCAACACAGTGAAAAAGGTAAATAATGTGTTAGCATGATGATGTTGAAGTTTCTCTAAAATGGTCTTAGAGACTCCCAGGAGTCCATGGACCACAAAGACCATGGACCACAAAGATGAAAACTTTGAAAGGGAGGAAGGGGACAGGACTATCGATGAAATGAGTGGCCATGAGTTGGTAATCGTTGAAAGTTGGGCCATGGGTACAAGGGGGTTCATTATACTATTCTGTTCACTTTTATGTATTTGAACTTTTTCATAATGAGAAGTTGAATTAGAAAGATTGAATCCTAGGATTCTAGCTTTAGTAACTGGGTGAACAGGAGTGTTGTTCCTGATGGGGAAGGCTGGGGGAGCAGGGACAGGTTTGGACGGGGAAATGTCATAATTCTGTTGAGGACACATTACATTTGAGATGTCAGTGGTGGGACATCCACTTTGGATATGTGTGTCTGGAGCCTAGAATCTCCAGCACGTAGCCGGTATTTTAAGCCATGGAACCAGCTCTTAGGGTGAGAGTGTGAAGAGAAGGGAAGCCCTAGTTGGGCAACCTCCTTCATGTTTTGACTTTGCCCATTGGGCTTTGGCTGATTGCATCCAACTCTGAGAGTCTGCATTGGACTTCCTCAGCCCTCGGAACTTGGCACTGCCCCTTGGAATTCAACCTCATCCTCTGGTGTTCTGATTATCTCTGGGATTAGGGGGCATTAGGAGAGTAGAGGAGGAGAAGGCAGCTTTTGGATTTCCTTGGAAAACTCCAAGCGGATCTTATCCCCTCCTCATCTATTATGATGGGAGTTAACGGGAGGGGTGAGATCCCAAGAGAGTCATTTCATAGAGACTCTTTCAAACTAATTTGGACTAATGTCTGTAAACTCCACCCACCAGAATATTTGCTGGAGCTGTTGAAAGTTTAGATATTGTCATATATGAGGCTAGTCTGATGGTGAAGAATTTAACCTCTGGAATTCAATCAACCTGGATTCAAGTCCCTGCTCCTCCCCCTTCCTGGTCGTATGACCTGGGGTGAATTGCTAAAGTCCTCCAAGTCCTAATTCCCTCAGGTCTACAATGGAGTGTGAAAACAGCACTTCTTCATTGGTTTGGAGGGAGGAATAATGAAGCGATGCATTCAAAGGGTTTCGCACTCAGCAAGTTTTCAGCTAGCATGGGTTTGTTTTCCCACCTTTACTCTAGCCTTGCTCCTCCCTTGGGTAGACTTGATGTCAAGCCACCGCTTACATCTTGCTGTCAGAGGGAATGAAGTGACTCTGCAGGTGACCAGATGGCTTTAGGTGTGGTTGTTTTTATTGGTCTTGGATCTTCCTTTCCATTCTTTTAGCCAAGAGTTCCCAGATCCAGCTCTCAATGACTTATCAAAGACGAAAACCAGATCCATCTGGAGCCAACTGAGGTCCTTCTATCTAGAACATTTGGGAAGCCCTAGTGCCCTGAAGAGCCTCACTGCTGTCCAGGGACAGGATGAATGAGGCGAGGCAGTGCCTTGCTGCTCCCCACTTTGCCCCACCTGATTGCAGCCCTGCAATGTCCCACTTCCACACCATGTTGGAACCGACTTTACAGGGGCTGTCTCAGGCTCCACGTGTACTCCTCCTCGTTTGGTCACTACCATTAAAAATTTGCCCTTGAGGACAACTAGACATTTGTTTGGTAGCTCTCAGAGACACCAGTCCCAATTTGTGCCTCAATGGTCTCTTGTCCTGGCATCTTGCTGTGCATGGTGGGCTTTGTCTGATGCAAAGTCCATTACTCCACATCTCCTGCTAATTGCTGCTCAGCAACAAGGATATCCTCAAGGCTTATTTTCCAGGCATAAGTCCTGGGGTAGGCCTGATCCCAGGCAGCACAGCAGTGGGTGGCCTGATAATCAAGGAAGGCATCAAAGAAATAACTGTTTGGTAGCTGTATTTGGTCAGACAGGGGAAGGTGTCAAGGTAACTGCTGTTCAAGCTCACCTGGGGTCACTTTCCCCTAATTGAACCTAGATCCCCTAAGCAGTCTCCAAGTTATACTTTTAATTCATTCGATTTCACTGACACTTAGTGTGTATCTTCCCATGTCTGTATTTCTATTTGCTAAGAATCTACTTAATGATAGATGCTGACATAAACACAGAGAATACAAAGATAAATTAAGGAAATCTTTTTATCTTTTTTTAAAAAAGATTTTATTTACTTATTTGAGAGAGAGAGCATGAGCTGGGGTGGGGGGCAGAGGGAGAGGGAGAAGCAGATGCCCTGCTGAGCAGGGAGCCCGATGCGGGGCTTGATCCCAGGACCCCAAGATCAATGACCTGAGCCGAAGGTAGATGCTTAACCGACTGAGTCACCCAGGTGCCCCCAAGGAGGGGTTCCTTAGAGATGGTGTCTGCAGGGATGAGAGGGCAGGAACAAAACCATCAAAATGCAAGTTGGCCCTGCTTCCCAGAGCCCTTTGAGTACCGAGGCTGAGGCCGGCATGACGGGGCAACTCCAAGTAGTGAAACTAAGTAGTGTGTGAAGAGCAGGAATGCTGGTGGGCAGGACTCCAGCTGGGCACCCTGAGGGAGCTATATTTACATCAGCACTCACAAGGCAGCCCTGCAGCGTCATGGGACAAGATGACAGCAGGTCCCTTGGGGAGTGTCTGAGGTCGCTGGTCCTTGGCTGGGTTCGCATGCAGGAGCATTTGCTCACCCAACCATCTGCAGGAAAGGTGGCCTCAGAGCATGTGCCCAGCCTCCAGGCCCCAGGATGGAAGTGAGTGCATTCGCCAGGACTCTGTGTCTGGAAAGACTGATGAAGCTGCTGGAATTTTCCCGAACACCATGCTGTGTTAATTTCAGGCCGCCTGTGGCTTAGAATTGCACAGCCCAGGGTTGAGGGAGGGGATCAAACTTGTCTCCTCTCATTGCCTACAGGCAGGCAACGAGGATGGGGTAGAGGCTATCCATGGCCTCCCGAAGTCCACAGGTGCGGTCAGGCAGGCTGGAGGGGGGGACACTAGGGACGGCCCCTCTGACTGGTCAGCAGGGTTGGTGAGGATGATCCGTTCAACAGATGGAGTGTTAGTTCAACACCAGCCAGCAGGCAAGATCCTGGCATTGATTCTCATCTCTATTACAACTGACTGGGGCCTAATCCCAGAGGCTCAATTACTCCCAGCCTTGTCTGCCTCAGTGCAGAAAAGCATCTGCAAGCTGTCTTTCATTCCTGTGGTGCTGAGCACGATGTTTGATACATAGTGCATATGCAACATTCAAAAATGAATGAACACTATTCAGCGCTCACCATGCACCAGGACCTGTGGTTGGCACATGGCATCCTTTGTGTCATTTAACTGACACAGCTGTCCCGGGAAGTAACTGTTACTACCCCATTCTACAGAGGAGGAAGCAGAGGCTCCCAGAGATTAAATACGTTTTCACCGTTGGGACAATGTTGAATTTTACTGGAGCCCTGGAGCCCTGTGATCCTGGAAAATAGTGAGGATTCAAGAAATACCCTCCCCCCCTCCACCTTGTCTCTAATTTACTGTCAGATCCAGACACCTCTACCCATTCCTCCTGTTCATCCTATTTCCCCATGCCTGGTTTTTCCTAGCCTGGTTCGTTCTATCTTTTTTTTTTTTTTAAGATTTTATTTATTCATTTGAGAGCGAGAGCATGAGCAGAGTGTGTGTGGGGGGGTTACAGAGACAGAGGGAGAAGCAGGCTCCCCACTGAGCAGGGAGCCCAACAAGGGGCTTGATCCCAGGACCCTGAGATCATGACCTGAGCCGAAGGCAGATGCTTCACTGACTGAGCCACCCAGGAGGCCCTCATTCCATCCAATAAAAGAAAAGCTTCTTTTCTACCCAACCCTTGGGATATTTGTAGACCTCATGGTTGGAATGTTCTCTCAATTGAATAGTCTCTTTTCTGTCTTACAATAATCCTTTCAAATAAAGTCTCCCCTTACCTAAGTCCAGAGTTGTTTTTCATTTGGCAGTAACATTTATTGAGTGCCTATTTAGGACCAGCCCTGTCCTAAACACTTAATAGGTCATATCTCATTTAATTCTTAAAATAAAGCTATGTGTTAGTCTCTTATTGCACATTAGAGACAAAGGCTAGATAGAGCCCATGGTGCTTCAATCAGGGATTTTAGAACCAAAGCAGTCTAGCTTTTCAATTCCACTCATCATGCCTAATGATCACCCACAGTGCATTCTTGATCTGAAGATCAAATGATGGTAATGATCTTAACTCTCTGATTTTGATAATTTTATCATGGCTATGTGGTATCCTTTTGCACAGGAAACTCAACACAAAAGAATTTGGAGATGATGGGGCTTCCAATCAAATGGTTCAGGAAAAAACTATACTTGTAACTTTTCTGTAAGTTTGTGGTTGTTTCTAAATAAAAATTATTTAAAAGACGTGGAAGAAAACATGAGATCCTGTATGTAGGGCATCTCGCACAGGGTTGGGAGTGAGAACCTAGGACTCACTTTGATTTTACCTTCCTTTATCTCTCGCACAAAGAGCTCTTCCTCACGCACCGTGTTCATCATTTCCCCTCCTTGCTTAGACTCCCGCCATGGCTCCATGCAAACGAACCAAGCCCAAACTCCCTGGGCTGCTTTTGAAGCTGCTTCATCATCATTCCTTAATCTGTCCTGCTAGTCTTCTCTCACCTATGTGCCTTGGATATCCTTGCTCATCTCCAGCTTGCTACTTTTGCTTTTTTTCAATCTTGACGATCCCTGGTGGTCTAGTGGTGAGGATTAGGTGCTCTCAATTTGCCTTCCTGGCAAGCCCTCTCCATTCATCCTCCTTAGCCAAAAGTTTCTATCCTCTAAGACTCTGTTCCACTTCCACTGTCTTCCGGAAGTCTTCCACACCTGGGTGATCACACCATGGATGGGTGCTAATGCTTTTACCGCCTGAACCTTTGGGCAGACATTTAATCATATGCTCTGGTCTCTGGGGATTTCATCCTTCATATTAATTACTATCCTTTCCATGACCCGATCTACAAGACTATGGAGCTGAGGGCCCAGAGCTACTAGAATATACACTCTATAAAGGCTGGGATTTTTGTTTGTCTTGCTCACTGATGAAACTCAGAGCCTAGAATCCTGGCATCTCTTAGTTGTTCAATGAATGTGTACGAATTTTGCATGAACGTCATATACCTCATTATATATCCCGCAGTGTGGAGCATAGCGATCTGCAGATGGGTGCTCAGGAAATGCATGTTGAACAAATTAATGGATGGATTAGATTGGCCAGTATGAGCATCACCAGCTCTCACAGATGGTTTACTGTCTCTGCTGCAGGAAAGGGGGATGAATGATCAGTAACCACATTTGTTTGGTAGCACTAGGATATTGACTGTAAAATTCTTACAGGAGGGGCAGTAGAGTCTGTGGCTGAGGATGACAGCCCTCACTGCAGTATTTATGGGTCTCTCACATACCCGCCCTGGCAGGGCTCTTTCCAAGTCATTTGTACATGATTAATTTCCTCTCCTTGGATAAGGCGTCATCTAGCCTTTAGTGGTGGCCAGCCTGATGAGACATCTATCCGACAGGGCTATAGGAGGTGAATGGATGTGCAGGCAAACCTTGCAGTTCTGTCAGTTTCCCCCAGGGCCAAGGTCAAGACAAAAGGACTTTAATACTAGAATCTGACACGGAGCCCTGACAAGTTGTCAGAAAGGCATCTTTGTGGAAAATGGCAGACATTCAATGCAGGTGGATTAAAAGGATAGGAATTTATATTTTTGAGCACCTACTAGATCAAGAGCTATGATAGACTCTTCACTAATATTCTCTCATAAACATTATGAACTAACAATAAGTTTTGGGTCCTGTGTCCCTTGAAGCCAGGCATTGTGTCCATGCTTGCTGTCCCCACCTCCCCATTTCCAAGTATCTCATCTGTTCACTCCAATCAGGCTTTTCCCCATCGCTCCCTTAAATAGTTTTTTATCAAGGTCACTAATGATGTAACTTGCCCAGGTGAATTCTCCTCCCACATGTGACTCTCTTTCTCAGCGGCAGTGGACCAGCTGACAACTGCCTCCTTGAAACCCTCCTTCCGGTGCGTCTCTGAGAGTCACGTGCTTCTCTCCCTACCTCACCGGGCATTCCTTCTCAGTCTGTGTAGAATCCTCCTTTTCTTTCCACCCAAAGTCTAAATGTGGGAATCCCTCTGGCCCTCTTCTCTAGCTACATTTTCTCCTCAGGGGACCTTACCAGGTCTCATTTGTTTATTGATGACTCCCAAATTTATTTCTTCTACCCAGACATATGCCTTGGGTGCTGGACTTACATATCAACCCATTTCTATCTGGGTGTTGAATTGACGTCTAACACTCAACTTGGCCAAAATGGAAGTATCAATTTCCACCTTGTATCTGACACCCCACTAGTAGAGAGATAAGAGTGTTTGATCAGCTTTTACCCACTTCTCTCCTTCCCTTCTTTTCACTCAATTCAGTGCAACGCATGTTAGACTTCAGAATCCTGAACTTAGAAGTGGTTTGGAGATTTGCTACTCAGATGGGGGCACCGATGGGGTCAAAGTCTTACAGTTAATTAACCACAGGGCTGAGACGGTTTCCTGACTAGTGTTCATTTTATTGAGACTTTTCACTTTCTCCTTTGAGTATCTGAATTTGAGAAAACAATGTCCTTGGCTGCTTACTTTGTTAGTTGGTTTTCCAGCCTCATGCACTGGCTTCTCTCTGGCCCCGACAATTGCTAAGCCCGACTTTATTTTGTAGAATCCCACAGTCTAGATCACAGATGGTAAACACTTGGCCCATGTGTAGCCACTCCTGAGTTAGTGTCCACGGCAGACATCATTAATCGATTATGATACTTTATCCTGCTGAGCCCTCAGACAACCTCAGAAGGCTTCACAACGTAGTGCTCCAGGCAACTATGATCAATTGATCAGAGCTGACCTTCAGGATAAGACTTACTTGTTACTGATGGCCTGAATCTTTTCCTCTGTACAACTTCAAATTCTATCCATTCCTGTTTGGTCTCATTTTTTCCCCTGAATCTGTCTTTGGAGGTGAGGTAATTTGATCTAGGGTGTTAGAGAATGCTAGTGAGATATTACATTTTAGCAGTAATACCTGGAAGCGATGCTGACCCAAAGATATAATGTTTTAATGGTAATAACACAAGGACCTCAGGCCAGCAGTCTGTATCTCTCCAGTTACACCAGGAGGACAAATGGCTTCTGTTTCCAAGGTCAGCTCCAAGCAACTTACCAGCAGTGTGACTTTGGATGAGTTGCTTAATCTCTCTGAGCCTTTCTTTCTCTACTGAATGTAAGTAACAGCTGACATAAACTATTGTGGTTGCATAATTGCTCTGCATAAATTGCTTAGACCCCAAAGCAATTTATCCCAAGAAAGCCATTACCTTCCCCAAGTTCTCCTTAGTTTCGGGGTGGTTTGAGGCTGTATGTGGCCAAGAGGTTGTGGTCCCTTAGAAAGAGGACGGCTTTGGAGTCAGACAGACCTGTTTGGTCTTGCATCTGCCATCGACTGCTTGTGTAATGATCTTGGGCAAATCACTCAGTCTCTCTGAGATTCCATCAGATCTCAGTGTCCTTAAAAGTTTTTAGTGCATGGTGGCTGGCATGTAGTGGATGCATACCAATGAATGAATGAGTAAAAATAAATAAATCCAACTAATATTTACTGAGCATCCACTATGTGCCTGAGCTGGTGTTGGTGATAAGGCAATAAGCACAGCAAGTAGAGAGAGATCCTGTCTTCATGGAACTTAGGAGCCAGCTCAGGCTGATAATGATGATTTAATGACTCTTTCTCCCAGGCTGACACAGAACTCTTGCCTTACTCAGGACTTCAAGCTCTTCCAGTGCATGGCATCCCTGGGTAGGTACTGCATCAGGAGAGAAAGAGCATGATGTCTAGCACACCTCTACAGCATGGTTCTGGAGAAGGACGGAGGAATTTGCCCAGATGTCTTTGTGCTGGACTGGAGTCGGGCTATAGAGGTGCTGCCCTGGTCTGGCAAAGGACGCATGCCCCGGAGGCTCTGTTATATCTGTGCCCAGCTTTGGCCAAATCCTGGCTCTCTCGGAGGCACACGGCCCTGGGAATTTCTGCCAACTTGAAAGCCATCCAAGCAAAAAGCAGAACTTCCCAGGAATGACTGTAATTTCTTGATGGGGAGCTTAATTCTGTGGAACGAATATCATGTCAATGCTATTTAATAATATGGTAACCACTGACCATTTAATTACATGGTAATTGTCACTTAGTGGCTGGAAAATTGCATACTAAGTTCCATCTAATTTCAGGGTAAAGGGTAAATACATGATTATTTCAGGCTCCTTAGGCACAGTATAGGTCACCCAGGAATTAGGTTTGGATTGACTAAGTATAAATTACCTAGAAATCTGTTTTCGGGTGATTACTCCTGTCATCCTTCCCCGACAAATCCCCTAATGATTACCATACAATTAAAGAGAGATTTCAAGGTTTGGGGCCTCAGGAACTTAAAGGGACACGGCTTCATTTATAGTCAATCATTGCCTACTGTGCAAGAGATGTTGCTTGGTTTGGGAGACACGGAGAGCGAAGCTTACTGTTCTCTGTCCTTTTCCAACTGGCAGCAGACTTTTCTTCATTTGATGTGGGCGATTCAACACTTGGTGCCAAAACTTGGGATAAGTGATGCCGCAAGATGTGACTCTAACATCTGTCTCCATTGTCTCTTGTCGTGAGCCCTGGGCTGGAAGGAGGGATATCTCTATGGTGGGCTAAACGGTTAACTCTCCCCAAAGATATGTGCACATCTGAATTCCCTGCATGTGACCTTACTTGGAAAAAGAGTCTTGTAGATGTCATTAAATTAAGGGTCCGAAGACAAGATCGTCCTGGATTATCCAGGTGGGGCCTAAATCCAATGACAAGTGTCCTTCGAAGAGACACACAGAGGAGAGATAGAGACGAGAGGAGGCAGAGGAAGACGCGGGGTGATGTGACATCAGTACCACCAGGGGCTGGAAGAGGCGAAGGATGGAATGTCCCCTAGAGCCTCTGGAGGGAGCAGGGCCCTGCTGACGCCTTGATTTCGGAAAGGATCAATTTCTGTTGTTTTTCAGCCACCTGGTTTGTGTTAATTTCTTAGGGCAGGAAATGAATACAGTCCCCAAGGGATTGTGGGGCAGCAGGAGCTGCTGGCCTTGTTTCCCTCTGGTGCTAGTCTGGCTGGAGCTGGTAAGCAGCCCACGAGGGATGAAGAGACATCTGAACGACTCAAGTCTCATCTCTTGTGGTGGATAAGCAGCCCACCTCATGCGGACCACAGAGTGGGGACGCTTCAGCTCTCAGCCCGCAGCCCCAGGCAGGAATCAGGGTCTGCCTTGAGGTCCATCAGACGCCTCCTGTTTGCTGGGATGTCCTGTGGGAAGGGACTTTACCAAACCAGGGTTAATGTTCTTCATTAGGAAAGAAATGTACGATCCTTCTGGACAAATACAAAATACCTTTTAAAAATGCCCAAACTCCCCGAAAGCAGATGCAATCCCAGTGATCTATTTCCTTCCATCCTTTTGTTTTGGCCATCACGGGCTGCTCCCATTGTGGCAGAAAAGAAAACGCGGGCTTTGGAGTCAGATGGGTTGGGCTCTAAACCCTGGTTCTACGCTTAGTCTTTGGACCAGTGACTTAGCTTCTCTGAATCTCGATTTCTCCACCTTCCCGGCTGGAATAATAATAAAACTTGGGGTGTAGGGTGTTGGTTTAATAAGATTTATATATATAAAATAAGGAGCGGGGGAGTTTGTGCTCAGTCAGGTGGAGGTATTATTTCTGTACTGAGTGTGTACAGTGGTGTGAAATAAGCATTTCCCGTGTTATTGTGAGCTCTCCGTGGACGTTTGTAAATGGCTGCATCACACACACCATCACATAGACAAAAATGATGATGGTGGTCACATTGCCTCCCCAGAGACCCTTAATGAGCTTCCTGCTAATTGCTCAGTCCACCACCCCACCTCCGGGCTTCCCTGGCTGCCCCTCCTCTCTCCCTCCGCTACCTTCTCTCCCCGCACCCCCGCCAGAAGCTCCTGGGTTTGGGGAGGCATAGAAATCCGCTACCCTGCATACACACGTTAGGTACCTTGGGCACTCAGGTTTAGACAAACAAGTGCTTGGAGGCGGAGAATAAGGCCCCCAAATAGCCCGTCCGAGATTGCACCTAGCTTTATGATCCTACAAGAAGGAGCTATCCAGCCAATAGGAGGATTAACCAATAAAGGATTTAAAAGACCCTCACTAAATAAAAATAACACGAACCATTCTCCAGGAGGCCTCCCGAGTCCTCATTGCGTTTAAGTGCTGCAAGCAAAGTCGGGTTTATTTTTACAGGTTTTGAGTCATTTGCTCCCAAATCTGTCCTCATTCTTGTAAGACTATGCTCTGCTCTGTTACACGTGGCATTTTGCATACTTGCCCCTCCATCTCCCCAGTGGGCCGTGGGAAAGACACCATTACCAAGGGCTGGTGGTAGCCAGGGGGGCACACACTGTGATCCAGCATTTCAGCGTTTACCTTGTAATCAGGGAGGGTGCCTTGGGGTGTAGTCACAGAAAAAGGGTATTTCCTAAAAGAAAATTAAGCAACAGAAATTTCCTTTATTGGATTTTTCTACCGCACATGCACTTTGCTAAGACTTTCACATATCCCATCTTATTTAATCATTATAACACATTTATGTGACTGGTCTTGTCATCCCCGTCTCTCTAGGCCATATGAGGCCTAGAGAGGTCCCCTGACCCAACTAAGGGCCACGTGGATAATAAATGGAGGGGTTGGGATGCAAACCAAGCCCTGAGCCCCACTGGGCATGTGGAGGGGTAGGTGAGAAGTCACTCCAGCCCCAGGACTCAACCATTTTGGTTGATGCTTATCTACATTGACACACTGAGGAAACCCATAATTGGCTGGGTTGGGGGGTATCTCAACTTGACTTCTCTTTTGTCCAAGAGTTATCAAAGTCAGGACAGAGAGAAATATGCCTATATATCAGGAGGCTTGCTTGAGGCTATGCACTTGATCATCCTCCAGATGACCTGACTGGACACCAGAATTGTCCAATGAATCAGATTCCCAGGGACAGGGCCCAGACATACGTATCTTTTTAAAGGTGATTCCCCAGGTGATCTTGATGCATCTAGTATGTGGGCTAGCGTTTGGGAACTACAGCCTAAAATATTATAAATTTTGTCTCTGGATTAAGCCTCATTGTTAGAGAGCTATAAACCAGTTGCAATCCTTTTAGCTTTGAAAATCACAGCTTTTGCCAGGCTGCATGGTCATTGGCTAAAAATGAAGGATATTATAAGATATAGCCCTGTATGAGTCAGAACTAAAGAGTGTGTTTATGGGATGAAGGATATTGCTGAGGATATAATTCAGTAATCAGACAAGTCTCTTAATTAACTTTCTCTTAGGCTTCAGTACCAGAAATAGCTTTGCTTCTCCTGATAACTGTTCTTTCTTCCTCCATTTGGAAATTGTGTTATGTAACTGATTTGGTTTTTCTTTCTTTCTTTCTCTTTCTTTCTTTCTTTCTTTCTTTCTTTCTTTCTTTCTTTTTCTTTCTTTCTTCTTCTTTCTTTCTTTCTTTCTTTCTTTCTTTCTTTCTTTCTTTCTTTCTTTCTTTCTTTCTCTTTCTTTCTTTCTTTCTTTCTTTCTTTCTTTCTTTCTTCTTTCTTTCTTTCTTTCTTTCTTCTTTCTTTCTCTCTCTCTCCCTCTCTCCCTCCCTCCATTCCTTCTTCCTTCCTTCCTTCCTTCCTCCCTCCCTCCCTCCCTCCCTCCCTCCCTTCCTTCCTTCCTTCCTTCCTTCCTTCCTTCCTTCCTTCCTTCCTTCCTTCCTTCCTTCCTCCCTCCCTCCCTTCCAGAAAGGCAGGCCACCACATGCAGTGCCTCATTTGGATGTGTCTGGAGTCTTGGAAGCTTGGCTACCCCACATTCCCTTACAAATGGACCTTGAGAGCTTGTTTGGAGGTTCCAGCAGGGAAGCACATCTACCCTTGACTGAAGAACGGTCTTCCTGTATCAGGGAAGATTGTTTATTTCTACTGAGCACACAGCTTCAGGAGGGACTCATATGGAGCAGTGAGGGAGGAATGGGACACCTGCCTAACCAGCCAGATCAACCAAATCAACCCTGGCGATCAATGGGGTGACAGAGGTCGCAGCCAGAAGGCTCTACACTCTTGGTTTCTTTCTTTAAATTGGTCACTAGGAAGCCCAGAACAAAATTTATATCCCTGTAGCAAACCATGAAGAATCTTAGATATTCTGTTTCCAACTTTACTTCTGGATTTTTTTTTTCTTCTGTCTTTCCTTCTGTTCTTAATGTTCCCACAGTTGCCTTACCAAACATACTATTAAAAAAAAAAATCTGTATGATGTGGTTATTCTAATGATGTGCCTTCATTAGATGTAGATTTCTTTCACACTTAATTTTTTCAGAAATTAGGATAAGACCTATAATTCATGTATGCGTCAGATATAATAGTGTGTTAGTTTCCCAGGGCTGCCAGTAAGAAGGAGCCCAAGCTGGATGGCTTAAAACAACAGAAATTTATTGTCTCACAGTTTTGGAGCCTAGAAGTCTGAAATTGAAGTGTTGGTAGGGCCATTCTCTCTCTGATGGCTCTGTAGAGAATCCTTCCTTGTCTCTAACGTTTGACCATTTGCTGGAAATCCTCAGCATTTCTTAGCTTGTAGGTAGATGCATCCCTCCAGTCACATGGCTCTCTTCTCCCTGTGTCTTCACATTGTCTTCCTTCTGCATGTATCTGTCTTTGTCTTTAAATTTCTGTTTTTTTAGAAGTACACCAGTCATATTGGATTAAGACCCACCCTGATGACCTCAATTTGATTATTGTTGTAAAAACCCCTTTCCCCCCCCAGTCAGGTCACATTCTGAAGTACTGAGGAATAGGACTTCAGCATGTCTTCTTTGAAGGGACACAATTTATCCCATGACAGTATTGCTTTTCGTCTTCATTTTTTCCCTTGATCTTTTGTTGAATATTTCCTAAGGGTCACTTGATAGGGAGAGACTGTTGAATGTCAGTATCATTTTTTAAAAAATGAGTCTAATTGCCCTGACTCTTCCTGGTCGCAATAGCCTGAATAATTAGTTAATAATTGATTGTACGTAATATTCTTTTTAACTCTGCCATTAATATCAGATCAACTCATGAATCTTAGCACACCCTAAGGGCAAGAACCATCCCTTTTCTGTCTCCCTTTTATCTATAGGGGTCATTTTTATTTCCAGAAGAGAGGATTGAATCACTATAGTAGGACTCTGTTTCTGTGTCATCTCTGGTCCATATTCTGCCCACAAACCTATGCCCCTTCCACAGTGCCCTAGAGCAATGGAAACTATGGCAAGAAAACTTATTTGAAAGAGCAAGTTCCTACCACCCAGTGTCTCAAGGATTTTAGAGTAATGGGGGAAGAGCTTCCAGGTAACAATAATATTCAAGACTTCTTTTCCCCACTAACACCAGGGAAGTCTGAACTACCCACCCACCATAGCTGGAGATGGTATCTATCGGACACTTCCATAGGCTTTTCTGGAGGGTGTTGGCAAGAGCCTCCACCTTTGGTTGCTTCAGCATTTGCATGGGACAAGACAGAGCAAAGCCCTACTGTTACTTAGATGTTGGGAGCAATACAGAAACAGAACCCTTAGTAAATGCTGGTTTGACTCTGGTATGAGCAAGTGGCTGGTCCATCACAGACTGTCATGGGTCAGCAATGATCTCAGACTGGCATGAGGCATAGAGATGGAGTAGGGATGATGAAGCCAAGAGGCTACAAAGCAGTAGTAAAGCCAGACCAGAGGGTCAGCAAGAAGAAGCTCCTCAAGCTACTGCTGGTAGAATTTCATCAATACCTGAGAGAGGGGCAGGAGCAGTTAACGCCAAACCCACACCCATAACGTAATGCTCATTTTTACATAAATCAATGTCTAAGTTACCAGTTTAATAAATGGTATACTGTGAATACTATTAATCCTAAAGAGATGAGCATTATAGCACAAGAAGCACCCTTTGGAATACTGCTAAGAGGAGGTACTTAAAGTGAGGGATCTTTCATATGTAATAGCAGCCTGGGTCTCTGGGGTGTGCAGAGCAGGGCAGCATCCATCTGCACACTGATAACTCTTCATTCCTCTGGACACCTCATGCGGGCTTCCATCTCTGTCACTCCACCAAAACAATGATCACTGAGGTCACTTGAGTGCTCCCTGATGTTGGAAATCATCCTGTCCACTTTCCCGGTGGTCCTCCTCTTTCATTACCTCTTAGCAGCAATGGATGTCCTTGAAACCTTTACCTTCCATGACACTCTTGTCTTCTACCCTTCTCTTCTCCATGTCTGTTGCAGGCTCATCCTCCTTTACTGGGTTGTTAAGTGTTGGGATAATTCAAAAACCAGGCACTATTTTCTGCAGCTGCTATTTATGTGCCAGTCATCATGTGGTGAGTTGCTGGGTACACTGTATTTAAAGAGCTGGGGATGGGGGAGCCTGAGATATTTCTGAGTTTTCAGAGGAAGTGATCAGTGATTGCTGATAGTGCTCTGATTCTGGGATGCCCTCCTGAGACTTCAATTCTTGTCAACTACCATCTTGCCTGTTCTCGGAGGAAGAAGGATCCTGAGATCAATGTTTAACCAGAATGCAATAGCAAAAGGAGAGACAGTGCATCCATTTCAGAGATTGGAAAGAAATCGAGTGGGTCGAGTGCTTGGAGATCATCCAGAAAGGAAGATGCAACAAAAACACCAATTATTCCTGCTGCTCTTCTAGTTATTATCTGTGTTAGTCTGCTTGGGCTGATAGAACCAAATACCAAAGACTGGGCAGCTTCAATATTTATTTTCTCACAGTCCTGGAGGCTGGGACATTCACAGTCAAGGTGTTAGCAGATTCGGTTCTGGAGAGGGCTTGTAGACAGCCACTTTCTTACTATGTGCTACGATGGCCTTTCCTTGGTGTGTATGTGCAGAGGGAGAAATCTCTCTTCTTCTTCTTATAAGGACACTAATCCCATCATGAGGGTCCAATCCTCATGACCTCATCTGATCCTAATCACCTCCCAAAGGCCCCACCTCCAAATACCATCACTTTGGGGGTTAGGGCTTCAAGATAAGAATTTTGGGGGACACAGACATTTATTCCATAACATTATGCTTCTGGTGTTGTTTGCTTGGTGACCTCGTTAAATCATCACTGTAAAGCACCAATTATTACTCGGACCATCTTTACAATGGATGGGTATGCCCTTTGGTTTTTTTCCTAGGCTGAAGAGCCAGGCAAGAAATTGAGTTGCTTGAAATTTTAAGCTCCCCATCCTGCATGCTTTATGATTGCTAAATAAAAGTTGCCTTCATTGCTTGCTGCAGTATATAAACAAGTGTCAGCCATCTTAGTGAAGAGGTGTCATTTGATTTAATTGCAAATTAAAAAACATAAACCACCTTAAACATGGAGCTAATGCCGCATCAAATCAATACAATAATTGCACCAGGGCAATTGAGAGGTGCACGGGGTTTACGCACCTTGAATACTAAAAGAAGCCAGTCATTAGGGGAGTTGGTAAGTCTTAGTGAATGGTGGGTGATCGTGGTAAATTGCCCTGACCGGCTTTATCTTTGAGGGTGGACTAGACGGGCTGAGTTCTTCATTGTCTGTGGCAACACAAAGGAAGAGGCTTTGTCCTTGAAAAGTAATTAATAGTTCTTTCAGTGGGTTGAGTTGGACAAGTTCTCATAGTTTCACAGTGGGGGGAAGAAAGGGATGTTCCCGGGCCCTTGTAATGCTTTGTGCTGAGCATTGATTGTCTCGGGATCCAGCAATTATTTCTTTATAGACCTGACATATTGTGGCAGCTAAATTATGCCAGTGGAATATGTCTGAGTGACAGACCCCAAGTCCATTGTGTTTTGTGAGCCTCTCAGGTGACAGAGTGTCCAGGGAGCTTTGTTTCGCCCTGGAGCAGACAGCAGGACCTGGCAAGCTCCACTCTAAGTGGCTTTTGTCTCCTGAAAGTGGTCCCCAGTCTTATTCCAGGGGTGACCCGGTATGAAAGGTGGGTGCATCGGGTCATCCCCCTTTGTCATGGAGCTTGAAGGGTACAAGAGAAGGCCTCTTGTCCCAAATAACTCTCTTCTATCATCTTGCCACAGTCTTGAAATAAATTCCATAGACCCACATTCCTCTGAGTGTCTGAAGTGCCAGTTAAACTGCAATTGCCCCTGGGAAGGATGAACAAATTAGACAATTGACAGCTATTAATACTGCAATGTCAAGCTGATTCAAGAGGAAACATCCTCTGTGCCCCCATGAGGTATTCATGAAATGATGCCTGATAATGTGTCTCGATTAGTTTACCAAATTAGCCAGTCACCTAGCAAGAAGTTGAAGGAATGAGACATTGCATGAGCACAGACGGTCATCCACTCCCTGGCCTTCCGATCTTGCTGGCCTTGTTGGGGGACATGCTCTCTCTCCAGCAGGTGCTAAGGTATATGGGCTTGTGGAGGCTGGCCGGGCCTCCGTGCCCCAGAGCCTTAACCATCTTCCTCAGGTCCCCACTACTCCCATGTGACCCCCATGCAAGCTACGCCTGCAGTCCTCTATGTCTCCCCTGTTCCTTCCTGGAGCCTCACTTCTGCTCTCAGCGCACATGGCGACACCAACAACTACCTAAATAGCTTTTATCATTCCTTTTTTAGGGCCAGCTTCTGCTTCTGTGTTCCCAGCTGTACTTAGTATCTGAGCCCCAAATGAAGAGATCTCTGCCTGGCTACACACCGTCAGCTCCGGACACGCTTCCTTCTCTGCACCAGATGGTAACCTTCCCTTGAGCTCCTCATTAGTCTAAGTGGAGCTAAACTGGTCACAAACCTTTGAATCCTATTACTATTATTTAACATTTTGATTTGCTTTTTTATAATTTGTTTATATGGTACATAATTCAAAAGGCACAGAGAGATAAACAGTGGAAAGTATGTCTCCTTTTGTCTTCTGCCCCAGTGGCCCAATTTCTGTTTTTGAGGCAAACACTGTTACTACTTTTTCATATATCCTTCTGGAAATATTACACGTATACATATATGTGTGTACGTGTGTGCATACACATATATATGTGTGTATGCCGTTTCTCTCCTTCCCACCATGAGAGTTATAAAGGAACATTATTCTGATCTTGCTTTTTCTAGACTCATTTATTTATTCATTTATTCATTTTTAAATAGACTTTATGTTTCAGAGTAGTTTTAGGTTCACAACAAAATTGAAAGGAAGGTACAGAGATTTCCATTTATACTCCCTGCGCCTACCCCCCACACATACACAGCCTCCCCCAAGACCAACACCTACCACTAGAGGGGTATATTTGATTTTTTAAAAGCTTTTATTTATTTAATTATTTGAGATGGGGAGGGGCTGAGGAAGAGGGAGAGGAAGAGGGGAAAGAATCCCTAGCAGACTCTATGCTGAGTGGAAAGCCTGATGTGTTGCTCGATCTCATGACCCTGAGATCATGATCTGAGCCAAAACCAAGAGTCGGACACTTATCTGACTGAGCCACTCACATGCCCCAAGGGGTACATTTGTTATGATTGATGAGCCTACAATGACATGTCATAAACACTCAAAGTCTGCAGTTCATATGGTTCACTCTTGGTGTTGTACATTCTATGGGTTCAGACAAATGTGTGATGACATAGATCCATTGTTATAGGATCACACAGAGTGTTTTCATTGCCTAAAAATCCTCTGTGCCCCACTTGTTCATTCTTCCTTTCCTGACCATTGTTTTTTCACTTAAAATTGTATCTGGGAGATCAGTCCATATCAGCATACAAAGAGCTGCCTCATTATTTTTAATGACTGCATAGTATTTCATTACATGGATGTGCCATGAAGTGTAGGCTGTTTCAATCTGTTGCTTTAGTAAACAATGCTGGAATGAATATCCTTTTCATGCATCATTTGGCACATAGACCAGATGTTTAGGATAAACATCTAGAAGTAGAATTACCATCCAAAGAACATAGACATTTTTAACTTGTAATTGAAATATTGCCAAATTGTCCTCTGAACCTTATGGTTTTTAATGCTGTGCACACCAAACCCATTGGGATATTCCCAGGCAAGATTCACATCCCTGACCCATTCCCTGCCTCTTTTCCATTTGGGCTCTGATTGTATTATGCCTGTGGCTAGATCCGTGATTCAGCAGGCAGACAATTTGTATCTGAATAGGGGCAAAACTTTCCCCAAAGCTGGAAAGAGGTCAAGGGAGAAGGCAGGAAGTCATGGAGAGAGAGGAGGCGACTAGTGTGCACTGAACATTCCCTGGGGATCTTGCCCGAGCTTCACATCAGGTCACAGCCCTGTTTCCTTCAGCTGAGGCTCAGAGAGGCTGATGAGTTTGCCAAACTACTGTTAGGGGTTGAATCGTGTCTCCTCGAAAACATCCATTGAGGCCCTAACCTCCCTCTCTCCAGTGTCTCAGCATGTGACCCTATTTAAAAATAGGGTTGCTGCAGATATAATTAGTTAAGATGAGGTCATTCTGGAGTGAAGTGGGCCATAAGTCCAGCAGGACTGGTGTCGTTATGAGAAGAGAGAGACTTGGACACGGGCCCAGACACGGAGGGAAGACAGCAGTGTGGAGGAGGAGTCAGAGATGGGGGTTGGGCTGCTCTCCGCCGTGGGACTCCTGGGGCTACCAGCAGCTTTGAGGAGGCATGGGAAGATCCTCCCCTAGAGTCTTTGGAGGGAGCACGACTCTGCCAACAACTTGATTTCAGCACTCCAGCCCACGAAGCTTCAGTGGGCTCTGAGGTCAAGGACTTCCCTACAACAGTGCCCGTCCGTCCCCCATGACTCACATGTGGGAGAAGTGATTGGAAGCCAAGGTCCCATTCTGGCCATGTGGTGGCTCCTCAGCCTCATGGCAGGCGTATTTCATGGGAGCTCCAGAATAGTGGGAAGTTACTCTGTTTCAAATTCCTTTCTGGTCAGGACAGGACTCCCAATAAACAAATCCACCTGCTATAGGATGGCGTCAGGATTATCAAACTTAATCCAGGCATTGCTAATGTGATATGAGAGGAACAAATGGGCCCCCATTCCTACCGCCTGTCCATCAAGGGTAGGCTATGCCCTTTAGAGATGGGGCCTCGGGACTGGCAAGTCTGTTTTGTTACTGTTTACATCGTTGCCACTAGAGGAAAACAATCCCTGACTTCCACGTTTCCATGGCAACGGGAGGATGTGGTCTGACTTCTGCCAGCACGCCTCTGTCCTCTGGCCTCGGGAACAGTGTGGGGCCTTTGCAGGGCCGAGGTGGGACTCAACCCAAGAGGGGGCCCCAGAATAGGGAAGGGCAGGACCAGACAGAGAAGGTCAGAGACACCGACTTCCAAAGTCCCGGCTCCTGATTTCAACTGGCATGGAGTTCATTGGCATATCAGAGATCGCCCCCAGCTTTTGAAGGAAGGGAACATGGCGAGTCTCAGAGGGCAGGATCTGGGTTGGAGGCATCTGGATCAGTGTTTGTAAGACAGTCCATCGGAGTGCAAGCAGAAAATAATAGAATTTTGAATTGGATTTCTCTCTTACCTCTTTAAAATTTTTACTTTTTGTATTTGCTTTATAAAGTTCATAATATATTAATAAATTCAGACATGCAGAAAATAAACAAGTGATGTACTAGAGGGCATACTCAAGTTCTGAAAACTGAGAAAGGTATAGGATCAGAGAAATTTGGAGACCTCATTTTAGAAGATCATGTCTGACAGGTCCCATCCCTCCTCTCTGGCACCAGTCCAAGTTCTCTTCTCCACTGACACTGAAACTTAGCCTTTGGGTTTTGATTCATGGGTCGTCCATCTCCCTCAGTGTTGTACACATATGTGTATAATACAAAGCCTGGCTTTGGTTGCAGAGATTTAAAAGTGCACATCTTGCCTTCTCTGCATACTAGCTGTGGGACTTACGGAAAGTTCCCTATTGATATCTCTGAGCCTCAGTTTTCTCCTCTGAAAAATGGGAATAACAATTTTTACCTTTGTAATGTTGGTAGGAGGCCTGAAAGACACAATGTGTATGAAGTGCTTGGTGCTGTCGAGTAGGGGCTCAAAAAGTACTATTATTATTAGCATCATGATTATTTATCTGATTATTTAATGGTGCAGATTCTACTTGATCTTCAAAGACGCTTGAAGGATCTTCAAGGATACTCTGAGATACTCTCCTGCCTTGTGTTCTCTCTGTTCTAAACCCCCTTCTCCCCACTTGGAAAGCATTTGTCTGTAGAACAAACTCAGCACTTACTTGTATATTGTTTTATGTTATTGATCAGTTTGAATTTGTTGATAGCCTTGTCTGCTTTTCCAGGGACTGGGCCCTATCTCATGTCTGGTCTAGGAGATTGTTGATGGTTCTCAGGTGCAGAGGCTTGAGTTAATCCTATTCCCCAGTTAGCAGCCCGTTACTGCCATGGGCCCTTACGACGTCCTTTGCGTGTATTCCCTTACTTTCCCCACTTACCCCTATTCCCAACTCTTATCATCTCCCATAGATGCTCACTTTTATGGGTTTGAAATATGCTTAAACATGCTTTTATCCTTGCAAAATATGTAGTGGTGCTTTGTTAATTTACATAATTTTGTTCATATTGCTGATTCACATAAAACAGTATTATGCCAAAATGTCTTATTTTCTTTCTCAAATTTTTCCCTCACTGTTTTTAAGCTCTATCCATGTTCCTACATATACATCTAGTTTGGGTGTTTCTAAATGCTCCAGGCAGTTCCTTAATATGCATTTGTCACATTTTATGTGTTGAATCCCCTGGTGATAGACACAGACTTTGCTTTTACCTCCTTGCTTCTGCAATGCCATGATGAGCTTCCTTATCTCAATGGACAAGGATCTGTGAGAATCTTAAGGATGGGACATGTCCCTTAGGGTCTGTGTGATTCTTTCTCTGAGATATAGACCCAGGAATGGGATTGCTGGGTTATAGGGTAGGGACAAACTCAGCAGAGCTGGGACAAGGGTGGGTTGACCAAGGGCACACAATTTAAGGTGGCAATCACTCTGTGGGACATGCATGTTCACAGGTGTATGAAACTCTTCTTGTCTGTTTTCCAGAATGGCTGATCTCATCATCAGTGCATGAGAGTCACTCAGTTACCACACCTTCGCCAGCACTAGGTCTTATCCACCTTTCTAATTTTTGTCAGTATGATGGGAATACAGTGGCATTTCATCACTGTTTCATCTCCTGCTTTTTATTCTTTTATAGGGTCTCTGCTGGTTTGGGCAGAGTGTGGGCACCTGCTAAGTGAGTGCAGGATGGCTTTGATGGAATATTCAAGGTGGTTCTGACTGATCTATGATGCAATTGCAGCCAACACAAGGCAGAACTGAGCGCCAAAAGGTCTTTTGACATTCGGTGTTCTTCTCACTAGACTGTGAGTGTGTGTTTCCATTTGCACTGATGATTTTATTATGGTGTACACTCTGAACTGCACAGAAATGCATGTTTCAGAATGTCAGCTCATCATCATGATGACGAAAGCCATTGTGTATTTGCTTTCAAATAGTAGTGATGACAACAACAAAACCAAAACCACCACCAACTAACCCTTCCACAGAATTTTTTTTTTTTTTTTTTAATGAGCAGGGCTCTGTACTAAGCACTGAAAGTATTTTAGCTTTTTTAATGCTTGCGACAATTTTATGGGGCTATGTTCTACTATTATACTCATTCTATAGACAGTGAAACCAAGGCACAGAGAATTTAAAACTTCTTTAATATCATACAGCTTGTAAATGGTAGAGTCAGGAAAAATTCAGTCACTTGTTTGGGTGCTCAGGTGACAAATATCTGGATCAGAACACGTTGGAATTTTGGCTTTATGAAGACAGGTGTAGGGAGTGAGTTATCCAGATCTGTGAAGGCCACAAGTAATTCCCTTGTAGCAAAGTGAGATCCAATCGAAGTGCAGCAGATACAACCCAATCCCACTGCTCACACTACACCTAAGGCTGCCATCCTGAAGTGCTGTCTTACCTAGCAGCCTTATCAAATTCCAAATATTTTTGGCTGAGAAAGCAATGTGTGTTTTGGGATCAAAAGTTATCATATCAATCATTTGAAATGGAGGTATGTGAGACATCAGAAGCAGAGTTCATACGTGGTATTGCTCCAGTGTTTCTCCTTCCCATCAGTTTAAAATGGCCTTTCTGGGGCACCTGGGTGGCTCAGTTGGTTAAATGTGTGCCTTCGACTCAGGTAATGATCCCAGGGTCTTGGGATCAAGTCCCGCATCTGGCTCCTTGCTCAGCAGGGAGCCTGCTTCTCCCTCTGCCTCTGCCGTTCCCCCTGCTTGTACTCTCTCTCTCTGACAAATAAAAAAAAAAATCTTTAAAATGACCTTCCCTCTTGGGAGTGTTCCTATCTCTGCAGCAGTGACCGGGGTCTTTACTGATGAATTTAGGACCTCAATCCTCTCTAAAATCACTTTCTCCAGTTGAACTTTTTGATGATGGTGCCATAAAAGAGAAGTTTGATGTTAAACAGGTGGGTCAGGGATAAAGTCTGATCCTTAGATTTATTTTGTTTGACCTGAATAGTGTTTTCTTCTATTAGGAATTTCACATTAAGATACAGATTTCCAGATTCCTTTGAAAAATTACAAGGGTTGGCAATTTGGGTCTGCATTCCTGAATGAATCCATCCCTCTGAAGATGAATGGAAGCAATTCTGTTAGGTGGGACCTGTAGCCTCTACTTTCTCAAGTCCCCACCAAACCCCCTTATTTTTAATTTTTTTAGAGAGAGAGAGGGTAGGAGGAGGGAGAAAGGGCAGAGGAGAGAGAGAGAGAGAGAGAATCTTAAGTATGCTCCACGCCCAGCATGGAGCCCAACTTGGGGCTTGATCTCACAACTCTGAGATCATGACCTGAGCGGAACGAAATCAAGAGTTGGATGCTTAACCCACTGAGCCACCCAGGTGTCCTGCATTTGCATTTCTAACTGATGTGGTTTTGGAGTATCGGTGAGGTGAGGTCCGGAGCCGACGACCCAAGAAGGAATTCTTGAGATGTCTTTGGTACAAATAGGTGGTTTATTAAAGACGGGGACAGGACCCGTGGACAGAAAGAGCTGCTGCCCCGGGGTTGTGAGGGGTGGCTGATTAAAAACTATGGGATTGGGGGAAGTAAGGAAAAAGGGAGGTTTCTAGAAAGATCTTTCATATGTTAAAGAAGATTCACAGGTTACTGGAGGCCTTGCCATTGTCAGGTTAAGGTTGTTTTCCCCCTAGCAAGGCATTAACATGAAGATAGTTGGGAACTTCCTGGAGGAACATTGCACTCTGCCCCGCTTCCAGTATCTGTCAATGGCTTATAAGGACATTTAATTGTATCTACATTTCCTTCTGGAAGCTAGGCCACTGATAGAAATGCTTTGTTCTTGTAAATTCCTAAGACATTTGTAAACTGAGTCTTGCAGGATTGTGATCTCTATAAGTTAACTATTTGTTTTTCCTTTAGGACAGCCAGGAGTGCATGAGGAATGTCACATATATCCCATGGTTGGGGCAGGGGGTTGTGGGGTGTCAGCTTCTGCTTTGTCCTCAGCTTGCCTTCTGTTCCCTCATCATAACCTCTGTTTTAAGGGATATTTTGAAGATGGGAATTAGGAAATTGTTTGGAAGTTAATAAGCCCCTCATCCCTCAAATAAGGTTGGATATGGACTGTGGGGCTATCTTCCTCAGCTTGGGCTGCTATAACAAAAATAACAGAGACTGGGGGCCTTATAAACAGTGGGAATTTATTTCTCACAGTGCTGGAGATTGGGAGTTTAAGATCAGGATGCCAGCACGTTTGGGTTCTGGTGAAGGCCCTCTTCTGAGTTGTAAACTGCTGACTTCTGGTTATATCCTTACAGGACAGAGAGCAGACCTGGGAAGCAAGCACTCTCACTCATCTTGTTCAGGAGGGCTCCACATTCATGACTTGATCCCAAAGGCTCCACCTCCTCACACCATCACGCTGGGGATAAGGGTTTCAGTATAAGAATTTGGAGGTGACACAACGGGGAGCATGGGAACGATGGAGAAGGTGTGGGGTAGTTGAAGCAGGATGGGGTGGGGCATTCTTTAAAGTGAAGCTCCTTGCAACTTACCCTGCTTTCTATCAAGGAGGGGGATTTTGCTGGAGCTGTCTTCCGATGGGAGTGGTGAATGAGAAGGCTGACCCCTGAGGGCAGATTTGAACTGGAGACATTCAGGGCTAGAGGTGGGGAGTCTGGTTAGGAGGAGATGATGTGGACTTCCCATTTTGGAGAGAAAGATGATTTTATTTTTTAATTTTTAAATTAACATATAATGTATTATTTGTTTCAGGGGTACAGGTCTGTAATTCATCAGTCTTACACAATTCACAGCACTCACCATAGCACAGACCCACCCCAATGTCTATCACCCAGGCACCCCATCCTTCCCACCCCCTCCACTCCAGCAACTCTCTGTTTCCTGAGATTAAGAGTCTCTTATGATTTGTCTCCCTCTCTGGTTTCATCTTATTTCATTTTTCCCTCCCTTCCCTTATGATCCCCTGTCTTGTTTCTCAGATTCCTCATATCAGTGAGATCGTATGATACTTGTCTTTCTCTGATTGACTTATTTCACTTAGCATAATACCCTCTAGTTCCATCCACATCGTTGCAAATGGCAAGATTTCATCTTTTTGATGGCTGCATAATATTCCATCGTATATATATACCACATCTTCTTTATCCATTCATCTGTTGTTGGGCATCTAGGCTCTTTCCATAGTTTCGCTATTGTGGACATTGGTGCTATAAACATTGGGGTGCAGGTGCCCCTTCGGATCACTACATTCGTATCTTTGGGGTAAATACCCAGTAATGCAATTGCTGGGTTGTAGGGTAGTTCTATTTTCAACTTTTTGAGGAACCTCCATACTGTTTTCCAGAGTGGCTGCACCAGCTTGCATTCCCACCAACAGTGTAGGAGGGTTCCCCTTTCTCCACATCCTCGCCAACATCTGTCATTTCCTGACTTGTTAATTTTAGCCATTCTGACTGGTGTGAGGTGGTATCTCATTGAGGTTTTGATTTGTATTTCCCTGATGCCAAGTGATGTTGAGCACTTTTTCATGTGTCTGTTGGCCATTTGGATGTCTTCTTTGCAGAAATGTCTGTTCATGTCTTCTGCTTATTGAGAAAGATGATTCTGCTCTTGGATGTTGCAAAGGGCCCAGTGAGGGACCCCTCCACCACACCCCTCCCCAGGGCTCGGTGCCACCTCTCTTCAGCGAGTTGAAAGAGAGGAGCTGCCTCTTCTGACTGGCCTCCTTGGAGCCATGAGCCCTTGATTTGGAGGTTTACTCTCCTGCACACTGGAATAAGCAATATTCCTGGCTGTGGTGTTCATGAAGGTTCTGCTCTAAGTTTTATTTTGCTGCGTCAGACTCCCAAAGGTGATTATGTACTGAGAGCCCCGAGACATCTTTGGAGATGTCACAGGTGGAGGTAAGTATCAGGTTTTCTTCCACTCAGGACTGTTCCCTGACCAGTGAGTCACAGCAGTGCACACACATCAAGAGTCATATTTGATGTGGGAAATTTAGGATTAGGGTTCATAGCCGACAGCCAAGAAAGAATTCTTGAGATGTCTTTGGTGCAAAAAGGTGATTTTATTAAAGCACGGGGACAGGACCCGTGGGCAGAATGAGCTGCAATGGGGTCATGAGGAGTGGCCCATTATATACTTTCAAGTTGGGAGGGGTTGGGGAGAGCGTAAGTCTCTAAGGAATTTTGGAAGCAAGGTTTCCAGGACCTTGAGAGGGCTGGCTATTTTTGGGAAAAGGTCATTTATTACCGTCTAATAAAACCTTAGTCATGAGAACCTTCAGATGTATATCGGTGGGCCATATGCTTGGGGGATGATTGCCAACAATCTTGGAGGGTTTAGAGATAAAGAAAGTTTCCAAAGGAATTCTTATACGTTAAAGTAGACTTACAGGATTGGGGGGGCAGGGGTCAGACTGGAATTGCCTTTTGCCCTTAGCAAAGTATTAACATCGAGGCAGTTGAGTCCCTAGAGGAATGTCCCTCTGCCTGTTTCAAGGAATTGTCAGTGGGCTCTAGGCAGTAAGGAAATTCAATAATTTTTCTTCTGCCTTTGTTTTCCCACATCAATATTTACTATTATAGCCAGGGACTCCTTCATAACACTTACAGGGCTCCACCTTAGAAGCTAGTGTCCAATGTAACCATAATAACAGAATAAGCAATGGGCTATCTTATTTTAGAGATTAGACAAAGTCTTTTCAAATAGGGTTTTGCTGGTAGAAAATTCTATCTTGGCTCAGGCCAGTGGTCCTTTTGGAACCTGACCGAATCAGGCTACCATCCAGCTTCACATCACATCCCTTTATTAGTACATTTTTCATGACTCCTTGCCATAGAACCTTTGTGTTTCGATGGCATTTTGTAATTTGTGGGTGAAATGGTGGTTTCTGGCATCATATTACAGCTGCAAGGTCTTTTGCTTAAAGCCACAGGAGTGGGACATTCATTACCCTGAAAAGTGTAAGGAAGGACTTGTACCACCCGGCTTCTGCGTCTCTGAGCAAGCAATGTCATTCGCTCTGCCTACAGTTTCCTCCTCCGTTCTGCATCAGGATGACTTCTATTTGTCCTTCAAAAATCCACCTAGGTGTCCCCTGGTCTACAAACCTTCCTGACCTTCCAGTGCTCCCCCGCTCCATTCCCACATTCCTCTAGAACCAAGCGCTTCTTTCTAATTTTACATTGATTAATCTAATTGTCTAAGTGCCTCCCCAACCCACCTGTAAGCCCCTGAGGGTGGGTGGGACTCCATCTTGTCCTTTCATGAAGGATTTTCCTGACCAGATCATCCCCCCCCAACCCTTTCCCCCCTACCTCTGCCTGGGTCAGATGCCTCTTCTCATCTTCCCTCAATTCTACTGACCCTGATCAGAATCATCTGTTTAAGTGTTTCCATCCAGACACACCTCTCTTGTTCCTCTTTGTATCTGAGCACCTCGTGGGGTGTCCTAATGCTTGACACATTGAAGGTAGGTGACCAGCTCATCTTGGTTTGCCTGAGCGTTTCTAGGTTTTAAAATGGAAAGCCTCACAACACAATGGTGTCCCTGGATATATACCTAAAAAAAATCGAAAGCTTATACTCAAACAAGTAGCATTATTCATAACAGTGAATTTATAATAACAACTTATTCACAACAGTCAAAAATTGGAAACAGCCCAAGCGTCCATCAACTGATGGATGGCTAAACAAAATGTGGTAGAGCCATTGGATGGACTATGATTCAGCCATAAAAAGGAACAAAGTACTGATACATGCTATGGTGTGGATGAAACTCAAAAAAGTTATGCTAAGATCCAGGAAGTCATATATAAAATGTCACATTTTATATGATTGCATTTATATGAAATGTCCAGAGCTGGCAAATCCAGAGTCAGAACACAGGTGGGGGGCTGGGAGGAGGGGGGAGAATGGAGAGTTAACAGCTTAATGGGTACAGAGTTTCCTTTGGAGGTGGTGAGAATATTTTGTAACTGGATAGAGGTGGTGATTGCACAACATTGTGACTATATTAGAGGCCCCCGAAATGTTCCCTTTAAAATGGTTAATTTTATGTTATGTGGATTTCATCTCAGAAAACAAACACACAAAAAGTCTTGCAAACTGGGATGGTTCTGTGCCTGTCTCTTGAAAAAGAAATTAAGAGGAGAAGGGAATGGTGCTTCCATTATGAAGTCAAACCCAAATTTTCAAAGGTTTTAAAGTAGAATCTGCTGGCAGGGGTGGAAGGTCAGGCCACCCTGGCTTCCCCTTTGGGGTACACTCCCTGACAGTCACTGTAACTTGCATCCTGGGTCCTGAGGGGCCTCGAGCCTCCTTTCACACGTGGGCCCAGAATGGACAAAGTTCCCTCTGGTTTCCCACAGCCCAGCCTAGGAGCTTGGATCTTTAAAGACAGGCTTTAGAGGACAATGAAAGGGAAACATACTCCATGAGTACAAGAGCACTTTAGAGAGCACAGACTTCTGCTCTTGTCATAGTTACCTTCCTGGGGCAGGTCTGAAGGCTCATGTTGGCTCCATGTTATCCCAGAGAAATAAGCATATGCCCCAGAAATTCCTAACACTTAATCCTATCATATCAGAATAAGTGCGTTAGAAAGGTTTCCTTTTTCTTTTTTCAGACTGGATGTCCCCCACCTCTGGGAAGCAAGACCCTGATGAAGACCCTCAAGGCATGTGTGGGGGAGGTGGATGGGGGCTAATGGCTCTTCTGACCTCTTTGGGACCCCCAGATTCCCTTGTGGAGATTTTTCTTTATAGGATTTTACTTTCCAGGTTGGTGGATTGACTGGGAATGGCAGGTGAGGACCCTGGAATGAGAACCACATGAGTGTGGCAGATTCTGGAGGGAAGCTGGTGTGCGGGGTCTGGGGCCCTGGGGAGTAAGAGGACTCCTGCCTGTGTGGAGGACCAGCTGGGCTGCCCGCTCCTGGTAAGGTCGCAGGAATGGAGGCTTCTCTGCCCTTGAGACTGAGTACCGGACTCTGTCTGCCTCGTCAAACACCTGCCAGCCCAGCTGTGCACACCGGAGGGTGGGCCATGTCTTTGTCACTCACAGCAGCTCCGACTTAGTCCCTGTGAGCAGAGGAGGGAAAGCCGACAGCGTGTGCCAAGGAGGACTTTGTAAAACATCCAGAAGTGGTGCCTGAAATACACAGGCTGGAAAAGATTTCAGCAAGAATTATGACCATGTATCATAGTTTTTGGTGGCCGAAGTAACAAGTCACCAAAAAGTTGGTGGCTTAAAACAACAGACATTTATTCTCTCATGGGTCTGGAGGCCAGAAGTGCAAAAGCAAGATGTCGGCAGGGCCATGCTCTCTTTCTGAAGGATCTAGGGGAGAATCCACTTCTGCGTCTTCAGCTTCTGGTGGCTCCTGGGACTCTGGTGTTCCCTGGCTTGTGGATGGGTAATTCCAATCTCTTCCCCCATTGTCACATGGACTTCTTCTCTGTGTGTCCTTCCTTTTTTTCTATTTTTTTTCTTTAAATGAGGACACCAGTCCTTGGATTAGGGCCCATCCTCATCCAGTATGACCTCATCTAAATTAATTATATCTGCAGACACTCTATTTTCAAACCAGGTCATATTCCAAGTTTCTGGGTGGGCATAAATTCTGGAGAGAGGCTACTCAACCCACCAGCTCATGAAAGGAGATTTAGGCATAACAGAAGAATACTTTCTGGTACTAAAAAAGTGTAGCTTGCCAGCTAAGAAATTCAACAGATAAATGGAACAGGAAGATGCAGACCTGAATTAATGGACGGGAGATCAAGAGGAAGAAATCACTGGAATGGAGCAAAAAATTCAGAGAAGGAATTCTCATGGGACAAGATAAGCAGCTCGAAGGATGGATCCAGGGGCCCGACGTCAGTTCCACAAGGCAAAAAGGAACAAAAGGAGGTGAGTTAGAAATGAAGCAAATAACAGAAAAAGAAAACATTTCTTAAGCGGAAGCAAATTCTTTGAATCTTCAAATAGAAAGATTATGCCAAACTCCAGCTGAGATTATGTGGAATTGAGACAGACTCATGAATAATCTGGGAAAATCCTGGTAAACTTCAAGGATAAAGAAAATCCCACCAGCTAACAGACATAAGCATTCAGCCTGAGGACTCTTTTCTCATACATTTTCAATTTCTCTATTGATTGGTTTGCTAAGCCATTTGTTGTTATTTAACTTTCCGTGTTTCCCTGACATGTTTGCAAGTTCTTGATAGTCGGGATGATGTTTTATTCATATTTCTATCTGTCTTAACATCTGGCCGTCCAAAAAATGGATGCATAAGACCAGGGAACTAAGACACCCTAAAATTCAATTTACGATAGTCCAAGAGGCACCTGGGAGGCTTTGCAGAAGCACCTGGGCTACGGATGTGGCTGGTACTCTCGTGCTTTTGCAACGGCCTCAGGGGAGTCTCAGCTTTGGTCCAGGAAGTCCTGAGGCTGGTGAGAATCTTAGGGTTGGGATGATGATGGAAGGGAAGAAAGTCCTGTAGAGCAGAGCAGGGCCAGGGAAACCGACCTGTCATCCCCCAGTCTCCTCAATACTGACTCGGGGGTGAGCATCACTGTGAGACAACTATGTCAGCCTTGGGCTTCACTCCCAACGTCAAGGCCTGAGAGATGGGGTCCAGCCTCCTAGGAAGAGAGATTTTCGAGGGCTAAGCAGGAATGGTCAGCTTTCTAGCCTCCGAGGTATGACCCAACTCTTGGTGTATATAGGAGTTAGTCAGGAAATGGGCACAAGCCCAGGCACAAAGATGGGGTAAAAAGGGTATAAAGGCAGGGATGGGAGAGACCGTAGTTTGGTTGGCAAAGTAGGTGCTGAAGTTCACACCAGTTTGAGTCAGTGCTTTGGGAGTCGGGCAGGCCTGCGTTTGACCCCTAGCTGCTCTACCCACTGGCTGTGTAATATTGGACAAGTGCTGATGTTCTCCAAGAATTGTCGTGAGGATAAAAAGACTCTTGAATAAATAAAATATAAAAATAAATCAAAGTGTTGGTGCAGTTACAGGTACACAGCAAGGACTCTGGAAGCGGTATTGGTTCATTATTAGTGTTTGTTTCTCTGCTTTTTTTTAAAAGAAGATTTTATTTATTTGAAAGAGAGAGAGAGGGTGAGCAAGGGGAGGAGCAGAGGGGGAGGGAGAGAGAGGGGAAAGAAACTCAAGCAGACTCTGCGCTGAGCATGGAGCCCAATGCGGGGCTTGATCTCGCGACCTTGAGATCATGACCTGAGCTGGAACCAACTGAGCCACCCAGGCGCCCCTCTTTCTCTCTCTCTCCTTTTTAATAGTTACAACGCCTTTTCTAGATCTCATATCTGGTGGGCTGGGAAGGCTCGTGTATCCTCTGTCCAGGTTGGGCTGACTCAGGACATCTGAGGTTTGGTGATTTCCGTTGTGTGGGGTGTTGGCAGAGTTTGACAACTGCGCACTGCTCTGAAGACACCCTTGTTGAGCCGCATCTCAGAGCAGATAGAAAAGCTAGAATCCCCACTCCTTTTTTTTTTGGCTCTTTATTTTGAAATAAAGTGGTCACCATCATCTCCTAAGTTTGTTCCCTTTGAAGGGCTTTGCAAACCATTCTTTCATCATCTCTCCTTTTAAAGAAAATAAACTCCAAGCTCACAAGGGATGTGTCAATGTGCATGTCTTTCCCCCACGCGAACATGAAGTGATAGCTTCCGTCCTCCCTCTCTGCCTCCTTCCCTCCTTCCTTTCCCCTTCCTGCTTTCCTCCCTCCCTCCCTTCTTTCCTTCCTTCTCTTAATTACATGTATTCGTTTAATAAATACTGAATTTTTGCCTGGTGAAGTACACTGAAATCAATTTTGTGTGAGACCTTGAAATGAGTAAGATGTGATCTTTACTCTCAAGGTAGTCACTGATTGCTAGAGGAAGATTAAAAACATGCAGAAAGAGAGAAAGTGATGATTGATGATGATGATAGATAGATGGATAGATAGGTAGGTAGAAAGGCTATGAGATGTACGAGATGTTGCTAAGAGACGCTAGAGGCAGGAGCAATCCCTTCCGCCTAAGTAGAATCCAGGAGCTGAAACTTTAATGTCACACCTGCCATATGCTTGTTGGCCTAGAGATTGGGTTCTTGCTCTTGCATACTGTACATTATCCTTTTATTTATTGGAGAGCCCAAGGAGGTAGGTCCTAAATGTAAGGCTTTGTGAGATTAAGGACTTGCCCAAGGACACATCATTTGCAAGGGGCTGAGATGGAATTCTCACCCAGGGTCATGTCACTTCTCTCCTAAAAACCCTCTAATGGTGTCACTTCACACTTCAAGTAGAAGTGAAATTCTTCTCCCTGGCCTGCAAGTTTCTACCTGGCCAGGCCCCTCTCAAACCTCATGTGCTCCAGACACCCCCATGTTCCTGAAGTTTCTCAGATCCCCAAGCTCATCTGTGCCCTAAGCCTTTGCTCCTTGGGTTCCCTCTCCTTGAAATGCTTTTCCTCCTTGTAGGTCTCAGCTGAAAGCCCCCTTTCAGAGAGACCTTTGCAGACCACCTGAGCTTCCTTGTTACACTCTTGTCTAGACCATATTTTATTTTCTTCCCAGCCCCCATCATCTCTGGATATTTTACACCAGATGTAGGATAGTCCCAGCTCACGGGACTCTCAATGAAGAGATGTCAGGGGAAAAAAATAAGTGTCAGGTCCTAGAATTGGATGTGGAGGGCATTTAAGAACAGACAGAGACAGAGAGAAAGAGAATTCATAGGGAGGATCCAATCTGACCGGAGTACAAGACCAATATGCAGTGGCAGAGCTAGAAAGGCACATTTGGAATAAGGGGCCACCTCTCTTTCTCGGTGAACCTGAGCCTTCGATGTCAGGTTAAAGAGTTTACACTTGATTTGCTAAAGTGCAGTTTTGGCAGGGGAATTAAACCTGTGAGAACGAGCTTTATATCATTTTGGCATGGGGGTAATTGCAACCAGCGTTTTAAAAATATCTTATGAATCTTGAATGGAAGGTCCATTTTGCTTTTTTAGACATTTTCATGGGTCATGCACAATTCCCTTCTCTTGATGGAAAAGGCAGGGCGAAGGGAAGTCCAGGCGTGTGTGGTCCCACAGGACAGACCACGTGTGGTGGGATGATATGCTGCTCGTCTATGGTGCCCTGGCCAGAATTCAAGTAGGGAAAACCATCCTTCAGAGAGCGCACCCAAGTTTGACCCGACTGTCCAAACCAGGGAGGGGAAGAGACCAGATTACTCCCGGGGGTCATGGCACAACAGGGAAATTACATTGATTCTGGGGCACCTGCTCGTTGTGCTCAAGAAGGTACCACAGTTCCCGGGGAGGGGAGACGGGCTTTCCTAGGAGCAGAGCTGACACTACCTGTAAGAGTCTTTTTCTCTCACTCTGATGTGCCTACAATTCCTCCAGGCTGCGGCAGAAAGATGGCAGCCCTGGCCTTGGCATTATTTCCCCTAAACCAGCATTTCTCAGACATTTCCATCAAAGGTGCCACCCCCTTAGAAGAACCCGACACAGTTCACTCCAAGCATGAACTTTCTGTGAATATTTTTATGTTTTTTAATTTATTTTTAAAATTTTTGTTTTATTTGAAAACTATATGAATTTTGCATTTTATATTCATGTCTAATATCGAATAATGCTTTAAATTATTATCAGGTAAAAAAATATATATGTTTCTTTTTTTTCTAACTAAATCATTGAATAAAATGGATTTTCCCAGAAAATAGGCTCTGCGTACATGGAGGCTTTTATGAGTCCACGTTCCATGGAAAGAGGTGAGGTGGGCAGCAAGAACCACTCCAAGCAGCTGTTGGCTCTGGAGGTCCACAGAGCTGGGGGATTTCATGTTGCAGGACTTGGCCATTGTGTCCACTAACCGACGGGAACTCTTCCCCGATGGAGACGGCTCATTTCCTGGGAGTTGAGAGGCGTGAAATGGCAGTGGGAGAAACTGTGGACTAGGTTGACTCTTGTCAGCGTCTTTATGAGCCTAGCTGGGGCTGGCAGATGCCTCGCATTAGCATTATTTAGACATTAAGAGATTCTAATTGGAGACTAACATGTGTCCTCATCACAGTTGACCTTATTCATGGAGTGGCTGACGTCTGAAGGTCAAATTTGCATCAGTGAATTCTCTCCTTTAATAACCACTTTAATATGTAAATCACTGATTTGCAGCAGGGAAGAATGTACGTGATATTCTGATGATTGCTTGAAAGACGCAGCTTCCTTCCATACACAGAGACGGAAGGACTGGTAGGTTCCTCCCTGCAGTTGTGAGCCATTGGCCAAAGGACTGAGCTGGAAAGAAACACATTTTACCTCAAATCAGCAGATATGTAGAGAGTTCCCACTTTGTGGACATATTTGGCGAAGTGCTGAGGGAGACCAAGGTGAGGAAGACAGGTTCTTCCCCCAGAACGCTTGAAGCTGTTACAAGGTGGGATTAGAAAGGTGCACAAATCAGTACCTTTCACAATGTCATAGGAGAAATTATAAGGGAGAAACACAAGCAACACTACTTTGCCACTCTCTCTTTCGGGGTCGGGGTGGCAGGCATCTGAAAAGGTGTTATATTAATTAGGGATGTGATTAGCTCCCAAACCCAGCAAGCCCTATGGCTCTGAATTAAATGGATAAGCTGGAGTTGACTCATGTCATGAGAAGTTTGGGGAGGTAGTTCAGGGCAGGCGCAGTGACTCAGCAGGGCCTCAGGCTCTTTCTAGCTTTTCCACTTCACCAGCCCTAGTGTGGAGGCCTTGGTATTATGCTGGTTGCCTCATGGTTACAAAATGCCTGCTTCATCTCCTAGGCCTCAGGTCCACATCCTAGGCAGCGAGAAGGAAGCGGGAGGGGCAAAGGGGAAAAAGAGCTTCTCTTGAAGAAGCTTTTCTTCTTTTTAAAAAAATCCTGGAAGGAAAGCCTTTCTCAGCACACTTATGACTGTATCCAAACTGGCCATCCACGGTTGGAAGGCACCCAAGGAGGAGAGGATTGTGGATGAGGGTTGGGACACACAGTGGTGTCCACCACGGTATGTTGGAGAAGACAATGATGCTTTGGTACAGGTAGAGATTTTGACCAATGTGTATGTGTGTGTAGGGGGAGGGATTAGCATGAGGGAAGATAGAACAACATGATGGATAATTAATAAAGAAGCTGGGAGAGACACCGAAGCAGGAGCCTGTGACTTTGCAGTGTCTTTGGGGAAGAAGAGGAAGCAGGATTGTTCTCCACTGTGTGTTGGTGGCAGGGAGAGGAGATGTGTGCAGACAGGCTGTGGAGCTGGGTCAGAGCACCCTGATGCAGCCTGACCTGACCCCACCACGGGCAGGGCTGGGGATCTAGAATCCCTTCGTTTGGAGAGACGGATGGGGATTGTCGAGCCTGGGTGCACGGGAGCTGGGTTCCCACAGAACTGTCACATCGAGTGTGGGATAAAGGTCTCACCGATTTCCAGCTTGTTCATCTGCATTACTAACGAAGTGGGGCAGAGCTGAACAAACAGTGTTGTTGATCAGGGCAAGCTGACTGCTAGCGTGTTCAGTTATTTGTTTAGCAATGCTTCCTGAGTGCATACTATATGTCTGCTGCTGGGCTTCATGTGAAATTAGTACCACTGAGGCAGGTCTCTGCCTGCCAAGGGCTGTCATTCTGAAAGGGAAGACAGGATAGAATTAGTGAGCACTCTGGGCAGTGCTATCCCCAAATGGGTGGTTCAGACACGATGTGCACGTAAGGAAGTTCAGAAAATTGGGTCACTGTGTCAGCTGACACGGTAAGTAAGGCCTCAAAGAGGAGATGTTTAATATGTGGATCTTGAAAAGATGGTAGAATGTCGATGGAAAGTGGGGAGAAGGGAGCATTCTGGGGCAGCGAAGGAGGTGATGCAGGGCAGGGTCATCACCCACGTAGGAGAGGGAGAGGGACTGGTCCAGCCCAGTGTTGGGGCGGGATGGGTGAGAACCTTCTCAGAAGCTTAGAAGTATCAGTAAAATGAAAGCAATAAGACTGACCTGGGAGGAGTGTGGCATGGTCCATTGTGGCAATGTTTTATACTAAGAGCTGGTGTTCTGGGGTCAAAGAGGTCAAGGTTTCATCCTGATAAGTATGTGACCTTGGGCAAATAACCTAATTTCTCTGAGGCTTTGTGTCCTCATTTATAAAATGGGGATATCAATAGCATGTTTATACATTGCAATCATTTCACGTGTCAGGGTTCTGAGGTTTTTGGAAATCACAGAAACATACTCTGGGGGTTAAGCCTAAGAGGAGATTGGTAAAGAATGTTCAGTAGTGCCTGGCTTTCTCAGGAGGACCAGAGAGCCAAGGTTGGAAGGCATGCAGGCTACAGTGGGGCCTGCCTTTCTCTGTAGGCCTGCTCCAGGACAGACACTCCTATGACCGCCGCTGGGCTGGGCCCTGCTGCTCGCCCTGCCAGGCTGGCCCTGGACACCATCACTTGCATCCCTGCCCCTGGATAGGGATGTCTCTGACATGCCTGTGATCTAGTTGCCCTGAAGGCTGGGAAGGTGAGTTCCAGTGCTCCAGCTTGGGGAGGAGAATTCTCAGAAGGTGGGGAAGTCCCTGAACATAGAAAGGAAATGTGTTCAAAGGTGTTGGGCGACAGAAGCATGACCTCGTACCCTCCAAGACAGCTCATCAGGGTCCTGTGAGGACGAAATGATTCAATGCAAGTCAAGCACTTAACATGGTGCCCGTGCAGTAAGCAAGCAGTAAATGCTAGCTGCTAGCATTACTGATTATTACTAGCAAGTGTGGAGATGCCGAGGAGAAGCATGCAGGACATGTGGCTTTAAGTGCAGAGGCCGGGGCGCCTGGGTGGCTCAGTCGGTTAAGTGTCTGTCTTCGGCTCAGGTCATGATCCCGCGGTCCTGGGATTGAGCCCCGCATCGGGCTCCCTGCTCAGCGGGAAGCCTGCTTCTCCCTCTCCCACTCCCCCTGCTTGTGTTCCCTCTCTCGCTGTGTCTCTCTCTGTCAAATAAATAAATAAAATCTTAAAATAATAATAATAATAATAATAAACTTATTAAAAAAAAAAGAAAGTTGACTCAACAGCATGTGGAAATTGAACTTGTCTCAGGAGCACCCCCCCCGCATTTAGTAATTTTAATTTATTGAATTATAGTGAGAAGTGTGACTACCCTATCTGTCTTTCCCCTGATGGGCCATTCATCACACAGACCTGTCCCTTTGGGAAAGATCCATGTGAAGGTGTCTGAATCAGAAGTTTGTGTGCTGAGCATGAACTCAGAGCCTGCAATTGAGGCATGGCCCATTCAGGCGGATAGCGAGGATTCAGGGGTCCCCTGAGCCTGGACCTGTTTCGTACCTGACCAACAAAACCCCTGGACCGGGTGGTGTACTGGTAAGTGATTCAGAAAGGAAGACCCTGATTTGGGACATTTGTCCATTTCCCTAGTGTAAATACTGCCTCCACAGCTAATTTCAAGCTATGAACTTGAAGTGATATCATTGAACGCAGTTGGGTAAAGCACCGGGTATGCTCTTGTGAGCCGGCAGAAGCTTCTAGCACATGGCTCCCCTGGACGGAACTGGGGTCAACTCTGCAGAGCGTGGCTTCCTGAAATTTCACTTTTTCTTCTTTTTAAATTACACTTTTCTCCCCCTCTAGCGGCAAAAGGCCTTTTGTAAGACCTTGGAATAAAGAGAGATGAAAAAGAAAAGAAAAGAAAAGAAAACTCGACAGAGTAAACCACAACTTACAATTTAAATTTTTTCGTTTATAGTATTCTTTTCTCCTTTGACTCACATCATATAAAATTGATGACATTCAACCGTTTTGACCTATAAAAAAAGGAAATTTTATATGTGATTCAACATAATGCATTTCACAATGTATATAAAGTCTTATGGCTTACTCTGCATATACTGTTAGATCATAAACATTTCTCCATGTCATTAAATTTTCTTTGAAGGCATGGTTTTTAACGGTTGTCTTCTAGTAAATTGGATGTGTGGCCATAATTTATTTAACCATTTATATCATTGGAGGATATTTGAATTTTTTTTTCCTCCTCTCTTTCTTTCCCTTCCCTTCACCTCTTTTTTTGCTATTATAAATAATGCTGGTATAAACATTCTTATAACATGAATTTTTGTGCTTATCTCTGATTATATCCTTAGGATACAAACTTAGAAGGGGAATTATTTAGAAGAAAGTCAAAGGGTTTGAGCAATTACAAAAATCTGGATACATTAATGCCAAAACGCTTTCCCCCCAAAATAGTAATTTATCATCTAAGTAGCCACATATGAAAGTGCAGTTTCCACCGTAAAACTGTCGCCAACGAATATTGCCTTTTATTTTATTTTTGTCTTTCCCAAGAGCCTTGGAGAAACGTGGTAGTTAGAGGAAGTTTATTTCACAAAGTGAAGATTTGCAGCAACGAGGAGAGAAGAAATGAAGGGAGATTTTCGTCTGAACCTCTGTTCTGACCATCTGTCCTCAGCTTCCACGCTTATTTCAGAAAGATGGGACAGAAGCCAAGTCATCGACCCGTGGCCTAAAGCCATTCAGCGCCATCCCTCCACCCACCCACCTTCCACGACCTTTTCTGCCAACAGTGTGTCAACGGGTGGCTCTAACAGGTGAGTAAGCCTGCGGCCAGATGGCTGCTCATTTTTTATTTTTGTCATGATTGAGCTGAATTACTATCATTTGGTGTAGGTGACTCAGCTACGCAATCATAACACATTGTCAGAAGCAGAAAGAGCTGGTGTGGGTGGTTGTCAGGCCTTGGGCACAGGGCCCTGTCATGTTGCTGCAGCTTGCTTGTTTCCATTTATTTCCAACTTCGATCCATGACTTCTAGCATTGCCAGACCCGGCCTTTCACAACCCCCCTCCCCCGCCCCTGTGTGTCAGTGTGGGGGCTGGGCAGGGGCGGGAGGAAAGGCACGTGGGACAGGAATGTCATTACCTTGGCTTGGCAGGGAGAGAGTGAGAATATGGTTGGTGGGTGGAGGGAGGCATGAGTGGGGAGATACTAATTCTTCTAGTTCGGTGCCACTGGTCAAAGCTGGGGAGTCCGATTGAACACGGCGTTGTGTTTGTCCCACCACCAGTGAGGAATACCAACAGCTAATTGTGCATTCAAGCCCCAGAGGGGCAGGACTGTGAGCTATTAGGGAAGAAAAGGATCATCCAAACCAGATTTTCCAGCCTCTGAGTGGTCCATGTGAGGTAGGAAAGATGACGTTAGGGTTCGAAGCCGATGGCCAAAAAAGAATTCTTAAGACATCTTTGGTGCAAAATGGTGGTTTTATTAAAGCACGGGGACAGGACCCGTGGGCAGAAAGAGCTACACTGTGGTCATGAGGAGTGGCCCATTATATACTTTCAAGTTGGGAGGGGGTTAGGGATAGTGTTAAGTCTCTAAGGAGTTTTAGAAGCAAGGTTTCCAGGACCTTGAGGGGACTAACTGTTGTTGGGAAAATGTCATTTATTACTGTCTAATAAAAGCTCAGTCATGAGATCCTTCAGATGTATATTGGTGGGCCATATGCTTGGGGGATGATGCCAACACTTTATCTCTAAAGGAAATTTCTAAAGGAATTTTTATATGTCAAAGTAGACTTGCAGGATCTGGGAGGGGTGGGGGTCAGGCTAGGATTGCCTTTTGCCCTTAGCAAAGTGTCAACATCCAGGCAGCTGAGTCCCTAGAGGAAGGTCACTCTGCCCATTTCAAGGACTTGTCAACAGGCTGTAGGTAGGAAGGAAATTTAATAATTTTTCTTCTGCCTTTTTTTCCCACATCACATGGACCCACGAGAGGATTTTTTTCTTGTTTTGCAATGTCCACCCTAGCTTGTATCTTCTGTTCTCTGGTCTCTGATTGCCAACGGTGGGTGCTTACGGCTCCTTGCCATAATCCTGGCTAGACCTTGCTGGGGAGAGATGTTTGCCATGTGCAGTGGCTGGCTGAGTCCGTCACATAGGGTGACACGAGAGGTGCTGGCCAGGTACGGTAGCTGGTGTCTCCATACACTGAGCATGATAGTCACCTTATATGGCTTCTGTGAGGATTAAGACATTATGCTTCTTTGAAGCCTTTTGGAAATAAGATATAAATACATATTTTTTTTGTTTATTTTTTTGTTGTGAAGATAACATAAAATTTACCAGCTTAATCATTTTTGAGCGTGCAGTTCTGTGGCATTAAGCACATTCACGTTGTTGTGCAACCATCCCTACCGTCCGTCTCCAGAACTTCCTCATCTTCCCAAACTGAAACTCTGTCCCCATTAAACACTGACGCCAATTCCCAACTGCTACCCTACCCCCTGGTAAACACTTTTTTTTTACCTTCTATCTCTATGAATTTGATCATTCGAGGTAGTTCATATAAATGGAATCATATAATGTTTGTCCTTTTGTGCCTGGTTTATTTCATTTAGCGGGATGTTTTCAAGGTCATCCATGTTGTAGCAGATATTGCAATTTCTTTCCTTTTGAAGGGTTGAATAATATTCCCCTCTATGTGTATACCACATTTTGTTGATCTATTCATCCATCCATGAACATTTGGATTGTTGCCATCTTTTTTTAAAAAGATTTTATTTATTTATTTATTTATTTATTTATTTATTTATTTATTTATTTATCAGAGGGAATGAGAGAGAGAGCACAAGCAGGGGGAGTGGCAAGCAGAGGGAGAAGCAGGCTCCCTGCCCAGCAAGGAGCCCGAGGCAGGGCTCGATCCCAGGACCCTGGGATCATGACCTGAGACAAAGGCAGACACTTAACTGACTGAGCTACCTAGGTGTCCCTGGATTGTTTCCATCTTTTATTTTTATTTTTTTTAAGATTTTATTTATTTATTTGACAGAGAGAGAGACAGCGAGAGAGGGAACACAAGCAGGGGGAGTAGGAGAGGGAGAAGCGGGCTTCCTGCGGAGCTGGGAACCCGATGCGGGGCTCGATCCCAGGACGCTGGGATCATGACCTGAGCTGAAGGCAGACGCTTAACGACTGAGCCACCCAGGCACCCCTGTTTCCATCTTTTAACTATTGTGAATAATGCTGCTATGAACATGTGTGTTCTATTTGAGTGTGTTTGTGTGTATACACAGATACATGTGTGTATCTATTTGAGTCTCTGCTTTCAACTCTGTTGGGTATACATCTAGAAGTCTAGTTGCTGAATCATATGGCAATTACATGTTTATAAATATGTATGTTTTAAAGATGAGATTGTAGGGCAGTGTCTTAGTCTGTTTAAGATGTTATAACAAAAATACCATAGACGGGGTGGCTTACAAACAACAGAAATTCATTTTTCATGGTTGTGGAAACTGGGAACCCCAAGATCAAGTCATCAGCAGATTCAGTGTCTGGCAAGAGCCCGCTTCCTGGTTTATAGATGGTTGTTTTCTTGCTGTGTGCTCACATGGTGGCAAGCGCAAGGAGGCTTTCTGGGGTTTCTTTTGTAAAAACACTAATCCCATTGTGAAGACCATCCCTTTAAGGGCTCCCCTTGACCTAATCACCTCCCAAGGCCTGATCTCCAAATACTGTTACATTGGGGATTAGATTTCAATGTATGAATGGGGGGGCACAAATATTCAGTCCATGGCAGGGAGTGAAACTGTTCTGTATGATACCATAATGGTGGATACATGACGTTAAGCCTTTGTCCAAACCCACAGAATGTACAACACAAAGAATGAGCTCTAATGTAAACTGTGGACTTTAATAATAATGTCTATTGGGTGAGGTCAAGAAGATGTCACTGCTCATTGACCCGTGAGTTGGACCTGGGCAATTGGAGGCTCCTCACCCTCTCCCTGTCCTTGGAATGTGCATTTTGCTTGCCTTCCCCCCTCCCAGAAGCCGCCCCAAGAATGTAGCCTTGAGAGAAGGATGTGGTGTTGAGATTACCTGGATGGTATATGTGACTGAACACAGTTAAGGCCTTTCTAGAAACTTTTAAGATTTGGTGGGCAGGTGCAGAGATGCCGTCTTAATGTCACCCAAGACAAGCGTTGTATGCAAGTCCCCTTGCTTATTAAACCTTCCATCTTCCAATTTGGAGTGGCTGCTTATTCTTCAGTCTCTCTCTGATTTCCAAGTATGGGGCCCTGTTTCAGATGTCACCTGGAAACTCCCTAGTAGCTTGCAAACCAACAATATTTTAATATTGGCTCATTAACTGTGACAATTGTGACAAACCAAAGCAAGATGTTGACATTAGGGGAGACTATGGAGGGGATAGGTGGGAGCTGGGGTATATGGGAATTCTTTGTACTTTGGGCTCAACTTTTCTGTAAGCGTAAAACTGCTGTAAAAATAAAGTTCACTAATGAGAGAGAGAGCACATGCAAGAGTGAGCACATCATGGAACACTTCATGGAACACTCATGGAACACTGAGTAGGTCCCACATAAATGCTTACTCCTCTTCCTTCACTTTCTCTGGCAATCAGACAGCCTTGTCTGGCCATTACACATCGTGGGCATTGACCTCTTCTAGGAGCCTGGGAAGGCACACCAGGGGCAGGACGGTGCTCTCACTCACCAGCTTGTTCCCTTGGGGTCCACTCTCTGGTACCCAATGCCTTGTCTTTGTCCATCGCTCCTAGTATCTGAACTTTCTCCTTATTTCTGGAGACTTCCGTGAACTCTCTCACCCTTGCTCATGTCACACAGAAGAGGAGCTTTGCTCATGAGGGAGAAGGACATGGAGCTCTGGAGAAATCTAGTGACCCCATCAGGGTCCCAGAGTGTGGCCAGAGCACACGTAGGACCAGCTGCCACCTCCAGGGCACCTGCTGGGTGCCCCGCTTTGCAGCATTTTCTGGAGAGCAACATTGTCAGTGAAAGAGGTCACTGTGGAACCTTCTAGGTCTCCGGCTTTTCCTCAGGAATAAATAAAAATGACTTATTATGGTTTCTAGGTCTCCACTTGGGGCTTCCAGCCACACAGTGCCAGTTTGTCTGCTCCAAGACACAGATACTCTGTACAAAATAAAAAAAGAAAAAGAGAAGAAAGAGAAGGGAAACCCCCAGGTGTCATAAGGTGAAAGGTGGTTGGAGTCAGAATGGTAGAGATTTTACTGCTGATGGCTGACTGGGATTTTTGACTGGATAGAGGTTTTGTGTCCTCAAGACTGAGACTCTATTCAGTGATAACAGATCTAGCTGAAGGAAAGTTAAAGCAGGAAGGGAATAGCTAGAAGCCACCTACCCTTCATAAAGCCCAGAGCCTCAAAGAGCCCATGAGTTCTGGGGACTAGGGAAGCTCTTCTCACCTGAGTAAAGGTTCTTGAATGAAAATCTGCATCCAAACTGGGTGTGGGGTCCAAGTTCACTGAAAGGCAAGGGATTCATATAAAAGTGGTCCAGACTGTTGAAGGTCCAGGAGCCTAACAAAAGCAAACCCAAGCTACTCTGTAATGATGTTTTACAACCCAGAGTACATCAAAATCCTATAGGGTATACAATACTTGCTGAGAATGAGCTAAAGCAACCATAATAATAATAAAAAAAATAAGCAAACTAACCACCAAGAAAAACAGTCTGCTGAAACAACAAACAAAAATTAGTACCTCAAGACATAAAAATGATAGAATAAGCTGAAAAAAAAAAACCCAACCCTGTAAAATAAGTATATAAGTATGTTTGAAACAATAAGCAAGAAAAAATAAGGAGTAACAGGGAGAAGAGAATCATAGTAAAATAACAAGACTATCTATCTATTTTCCTCACAGATTGAACACTTTGAGACAAGGGATCATCTTATTTCATTCATTCGGTGCCCCCAGAGCCCAGGATCCAGTACGACTCAATGGATGTTAGCTGAAGAAATGGCTATCTCCTCATCTCCGCCTTTGGAGAGTACAGCTGATACGTGTACTTTCTATTCTCTGTGTGCCAAGGTAGGACTGGCAAGTGGTCTGAGGGAATAATTCCAGGGTCTCCTGTCTGGAGACCTGGTCTTCCTTTTCCTTCAATGGTATAAGGGTATTAACCACAGAATCTAGCATATGCCCATTTCATAAGCTGGCACAAGGGTGAAAGAAACAGAGTAAAAGTAACTTTCTGTTCAGAATGACCATCGGTACCAGAAAGTCCAATTTTTCCCCTCAAAAGCCTATGACAGAGAACCCTTTAGGACTCCATGCCATATGCCCACAGAGCTCCCTACGGTCCAGCAAATCCTGTGGGCAGCCTGGTGAGGTGGGTAGACCTTGGACTTGTACCAGAAGCCTTGGGTTCAAGTTATGCCCAAGCATCTTTAGCTTAGTTTTTGTGTGAATCTTTCAACTTTTCTGAGCTTCAGCTTATATCATTGAATGGGGTGGATAAGACATGGCCACTTGACCTTTCAGTACTGCTGGGAAGCTGAAATAACAGAGTGAGAACACTTTATAAAAATTGAAGGGTGATATAAAATGAGGGAGGCTGGTCCCTGACATAGAAGAAAATGCTTCATGCGGTAGCATACAGTATGTGACAGTGTTAGATTGGGGGTGAGGGTGCTGTGGTTTGTAGGGATAGATCCCTGGAGGAGGTAACATACAGTAAGATTAGATGGAAGACTAGAAGTGGCCAAGAAAATGGGGAGGGGGGAGAAAAAACCATTGCTGGCAGAGTGAAGAGCACACACAAAGAGAAAAAAGCTCATGGCACTTTGGAAAAAAGACCAATGGGGTTGGATCATGTTCTGTTCACCCTGGCTGCCTTCCCGAAGTCTGTACCATGGAACTTTCTAGGTTTTGTCCCTCTAAGCTGTTGATCAATGACAGTGCCTCCCCTACCGCCCCCCCCCCCACCCCCACAGTCTGCTCCGTACCCTGCGTCCCTGCCCACTCAGCCTTTTTGGTACTAAGCTGTCCTTGACCTCACATCAACCCTTGCTCTATCATCTTCTGTTAAATTCAGATATCCCCAGTGCCGGGGGCTATGTCTCTCTCCTTTCAACACTCTCTCCTCTTTCCCAGGTGCCCCCAAACCTTCTATACCTAGCTCTTTTTATGATCCTCTTCCCATTCATTTTCTTTTTCTCAGCTACCAGTTTATTTTATATAAGAGGTGAGCTGATGTTAAACAAGGTTAATTTCACAACCAATCAGCACAACACACTTGACAAGTATCTGTGAAAACAAGCATCTCAGGAAGGTTAAATCAGGCTCAGAAAAGGACTTTCTAATGTCAGGCTTGGAAGCGTTGAATCTGGAAGGAGACAGATAATGGAATCAAACCAACACAAGAACAAGGTCCTAAATGAGTCAGCCATTCAACATGTTTTTTTACTCATCAGGCATAGTGTTGGAGATAGAGGGACACACTGAAATGTCTAAGATTCGGTCCTTGCCAGAAGGATGTTCTAATTTATTTTAGAGAGATAAGAGGAAATTAGAAAGAAAATAGAAAGAGCAAACAGCCAACATTTTAGACAGTTTATTAACTTCCCTTTCATACACTTGACTCCGAGCTAAAGAGAGATTATTTTCTTCAACCTTGTTGTTGAGTTTTTTTTTCAGGAGATGGAGTTGGTGAGTATGTCGTGGGCTGTGTTGAGAGTGTGGAGTCAACAGATGACATTGTATATGGTGCTCAGAAAGTCTGGACAAAGAGGGGCACTGGGTTTGCTGTGACTGAAGGATCTGGCTTCTTTGGAGTTTGATGGGTAGATTCTTACCATCATCTGTGGGGAGATACTTACAGTGATGGAAACTTGGAACTTCAAGAGACTATGAAACCATCTGGTATATCCTCCCACTTAAGGATGGAATCCCTTCCATGGTGACCCTCTCAGGAAAACAGAACAGCTCAGGAGATAAAACATGGGGTTTTTGGAGTCACATGGATCTGGTCCAGTTCCAGTTCTGTCACTTATTAGCTGTGTGACCATGGGTGAGTTGCTAAAATTTTCTAAGCCTGGGATTCTTGAGTTGATCAGAAGTGTTGGTTGCAAGTAACAGAAAATCCCATTGGAATGGGTTTGCATGGTGTTTTCTTCTGACAGCAAATGTGTGGCTTTTTTCCCATCCCAACAACCCATTCTCCAATTATCTGACATCAACTGGGTGTCCAACAAATCAAGTCAACTCTGACACTATAGGGAGTTAGTACAGACCCCCTGGTTAAGGGTTCAGTTCCACAAGACCACGCTACTTCATTTGCCAGTCAAAAATGGAGGCAGTCTGGGCTTCTGACCTACCAGCTATAAATCCAAAGGTTCCCACAGCTTCCCTTCGCAGGCTCAGTAATTTGCCAGAATGACTCACAGAATTTAGGAAAGCGCTTTACTTATACTGCCAGTTTATTACAAAGGATACAGCTGAGGAAAACCAAGTGGAAGAGCTGCGGTGCGCGTGCGTGGTGCGCGTGCGTGTGTGTGTGCGTGTGTATGGTTTCCATGCCTTCCTCAGATGGGCCACCTTCTCAACAATTCAACGTGTGCACTAACTTGGAAGCTCTCCAAACCTAGTTATTCAAGAATTTTTTATAGAACTCAATCTCCAGCTCCCTCCTCCCCTGCTCCCTTCCCCAGGAGGTCTTTCCGGTGAGCAGCCCCATCCTGAGGCTATCCAGGTGCTCCACCCTAAATCATTCATTAGCATAAACTCAGGTGCAACCCAAAGTGACTGTTACAAGTAACAAAAGACACTCCTACCACTCAAGAAATGCCAAGGGTTTTAGGGACTCTGTGCTAGCAACTAGGGACAAAGACCAAATATAGGCACTTTATTATACCACAGGGTTTAATTATGACAAGGGTTTCGGGAATGTTTGTCTTGTGTAATGGACATGTGCAGCGCTTGTTCTAGCTGCAGACATGGCTGGTTTGGGAATTCATTTCCCTCCATTGCTCAGGCTCATCCTCCCTTCATGGTGGCTACATTCTTGGTCAGGATCTCTGCAAGAGAAAGAAAACAGATGGTCGGCAGCCTGCGACTTTTCTTCTTAGAGCTTAGCAACCTCTACATCAGAAAACGGCTCTTTCCCGATAATTTCGGCAAAAGAATCTCAGAGTTTCTCTCTTTTGTCTGGCACAGGCCACATGTTCATCCCTGAGCTAACCATGTGGCCAGATGGGCTCCCCTCAAAATACAAGAACCAAGAGTGGGGAATGAGTGGTTCCTCAGAAGAAAGGAGAGCTTCTGTCACCAGAAGGAAGGAACATGGTGGGTGGCAGGAGTTAGCTCTCCGGTTCCTTTCCTTCTCTGTAAAATCGGGCAATCACCTCTTCCCATGGGTCAGCAGTTTGCTTTGATGCCTCTTCTGCCATAATCTGCACCCCCAGGACTTCCTCCAGGGCTCTCGGAGTCTTTGTCCAGCTGTTTGTGATGGAGCCTCCAGCAGTTCCTTCAGGGAGATGAAACCAGAGTTTAATCAAGGTTCCCATTGGACAAAGGTACTCCACCTTTTTTTCTAGACTTAAATGTATCCATTCCTCATCCTGGTTATACCCCGAGAATTTACAGAATGCGATATTCTTCCCTGGCCCGTATCATCTCACTACTTTATGTGTTTTTTATTCGAGCCTGTATTTCATCTGAAAATGTCAAAACATTGCCCACACATGGCCAGCACCCCGCCAAGAAGATAGAGTCACTTGATAAGGCCTGCCAAATGGGGTTCAGTGCTTATCTGATCATGAATCACGAATGCTTTTTGGACAGATGGTGTAATCATATCTGAGAATAATGACCTTTCAAGAGCGATGCTAATTGGATCACATGGCATGAGAATTTCACATCTGTTACAAGAGCACTCACACATGACAGAGACTAAGTTTCCTTAAACTTTGGTTTGCTTCTATTTCCAGAAGTGAGTATAGCTTACTTCGCTGTGTTCAGTAAATACTTGCTGCGTGCTAACTACATCGATTCGCTCTCTCCCTCCTTCACTCATTCATTCATTTGTCCTTCGGCCCAAATCTTCTCACTTCCTCCTACTCAACAGACACTGTTCAACATGTTTTCACTCCGTGAAGCTTTCTTTCCAGTTAGGGGAAGGTGAGTAACAACCAAGTAGAGCAATAAATAAATAATATGAATGCACTAACGAGAAACACTATGAGCATGACCAATAGGGGAATCACGAGTGTGTGTGTATGTGTGCGTGTGTGTGCGCATGTGCGTGCAGGAGATGGACATGGGAAAGCTGATGGGGACTAGGCAGTGAGTGACATTTCTGCTCATGTCTGAATGATGAGAGGGACCATGTGGTGACCTGGGGACAAGGATGCCTGGAAGAGAGAACAGAGAACAGTAAATGCAAAAGTCCTGAGCTCCAACTTGGTTTGTTTAAAGATCAAGAAGGGCAGTGTGGCTATGACCTAGGGAGGGAGGGGCAGAGTAGATCAGAATGAGGTCAGACATAGAGGGAGGGGCCCTGGTAAGGAGATTGGGTTTTATTTTCTTAAAACCTAGTACCGGTGAAGGCTGACTCTATGCCACTTAACGGAGAGTAACTCATGTGATCCTCTTGAAAATTATATGGGGTGGGTACAGTTCTTAACCTCACTTACAGAGCAGGGCACCGAAGCACAAGGTAGTTCAGGTTCGAACTGAGATCCAAACCCAGTACTTGGGTCCAGAATGGAAGCCACTGTGTGGTTTAACGCCGGGATGACATATCCACCTTACATTTTGCAAAGGTCTCTCTGGCTGGGACGGACGACAGAGAACAAGAGGAAAGCAAGGACAAGAGTTAGGAGGCTGTTGTATTGACGAAGGTGACAACTGGCTCTGTTGAGGGCTGTGGCCCAGGGAGAGAAGTGGAGAGATTTGGGGTATGTTTTTGGCGTCATGACTTCAGATGGACTGGCTGTGCCTCGTGACAGAAATCAAGCATGACTCAGATTTCAGAGAAGGCAGTTCTGTCTCTGCTCTCACAAACTTACTGGGGGACGGTCCAGGCAAATGCATGTTTGTTATTTATGTTGAGGGCCGAATTCGGTGGTGATCTTGGCTTGTTCATCCATGCAATCGTGGGAATGAGTTTATGCCAGAGAGAGAGGGGTACATCGTCATCAAGGAGGGCCTGGGGTAGAAACACACATGTTTATTTTCCTTGATCCTCTGCCCTTGGATTCTGGATCTACAAATGTAGAGTGAAGTCATGTTTTATTTCCTCTTCCTCCAGCCCCAGTGACCCAGGGAAAGTGCCGGGGGCTCAGTTAGAGTCGTTAGCCATGGCCCAAGCTGACAGGAGCCAGATGGCTTTGTTCTCTGGACGTCCTGAGCTCACAGTGTCCTGAACGTGCCAGGCTGCTCGCCCCTTCAGCCCTCCTGCCCCTGTGCTTCTCCTCTGCTGTCTGCCCTCCTCCTCACCCTTCAGATTTCCCCTCAGCATCTAACTCCTCGGAGGGGCCATCCCTGACGCTTCCCAGCAAGCCAGCCCCAAGCCCCACTCCCCTCTTGCATTTCCACTTTGCTTTGGGTGTAACTGCACGCTAGCGATTATTTGGGTGAATGCTTACAGTCCCACTGGACTGCAAGCTTCTCAAGAGTTGGATATGTGTGTGTGTGATTGTGTTTGTGTATGCACACATGCCTGTGTGTGGATTTGTGTGCATGTTTGTGCGGCTGTGTTTTTATGCGCGTGTCTGTGTGCATAGGTGTATTGGTATCCCCATGTCTGGCCGAACACCTGTCATACACGAGCAAGGACTGTAAAAATGAGGTTTTAGGTTTTAAACAAAGAAGTCAAGGAAGCATCGTGAAGAAGCAGAGAGAGAAGGAGCCACAGAGATACAAGTCATGCTTCAGCCTCTGTAATCGGAGCTAGGACGGCTTCCTTGTGCCCTTGGCTCCCCAAGTAGGAATGGCGTGTGGGAAATCAGAGTAAAGACATTAACGCTGCAGAATCTGGCTCTTCCTCGGGGCAAAAATCCCTTGGCATACTGGCAAGTCAGGTTGTGTGGATCTTTGCTTCCATTGTAGCTCGTGGTGAGCAGGCTTTTCCAGTTGAAACGTTCAATCATTTTTCTTCTGTTATTTTGCCTCCCCTGGGCAAATTTACCTTCACACAATAATTACCTTATTCAGATTCTTTGAAAATGTCATTGGGTTTGATAGCTCCTCCACTTGGATTTGCCCTCGTAGGCAGACGGGAGGGTTATGACAGTATTTACATTCCATTATGCAGAGTGGGCAGAACAGAGAAAAATGGGGAAAAAAGAGGTAGGCTTGGAGAGATGGTTACTTGGAAGAAAGCAACAGTTTTGAAGAACAGAAAAAACAAGAGAGCCATCAAGTATGTTATTAAATATATTACAAAATTTTGTGTTTTCAAATGCATTCTTCTTTTTAGCTGTCCTTAGTTCATTCATTCATTCATGCATTCATCATTTTCCTCACTAGACTTCCACAGTGCATAGCCCACATGCTGTAAGAGAAAGGACCACAGACCTAGAATTCAGAAACAAGACGTCACTGTGTATAAGATCTGCATTGCTGGGAAGGAGGGGGAGTGTGCCCACCAGCAGGTCCCTCACACATTAAAAAGTCAAGGCTTTCCTTAACACTTGAGTAAAACCCAAGACCCTTCCAGGGTTTGCCTTGTAATTCCTGGGGAAGAGGAGTTCCATGATCCTCAGGCAGGGAAGATGGAGCTTGAAGACCCAACCCAGGGGAGAAGGAGGAGGATCTTGGGGTCAGGAGTCAAACTCCATGCAGGACTTTTGGAAGGGTTACCAACGACATGCATCTGTAAGAGGCCACCACATTTATCCACCAAATATTTAGGGTCACAGCAGGTCATTGTATTTATGCAGGGGAGTAAAACAAAGTCTACCTAGGAGTCACAGTGTCTGTCCAGGAGAATAAAATATTATGACATCCAGATTCTATTTGCTGGGTGAGATACTTTTCATTTCCAGAATAGGTGACATGAAGGTCTGAAGTTACAGAAGGATTGCTTTCCTGGCCATATGCTCCTTCACTGTATGGGTGTCGAACGTGACTTAAGTGTGGTCTCTCTCCTCTGGGTGTTCCACGTCTGGTGGGACAGAACATTGGAAACAGCCCAGACTTGAGAGCGACGGTGTTGTGTCTCTTAGCCTAGGTTACTTTCAGGAGGAAACGGGGAGAAATTTAAAAGCGGGCCCCAAAGCATGTCACTTCTCCAAGCACGCCAATTGCGTCAATCTCATTCTGAACATCCATCACAAGCTCCCAACTAGATGGACAAGGTATCACATGGGTGACGGGCTTGGAGGCCCAGCAGAGCTATATTCAAACCCTCTCGCAGCTCGGATACTGCCGGCTTGTGGGATTTCAGTGCTAAAGTGAGCTCGGTCAGGAACATACCACTGGTTATTGGTGGTTGCTGGGGCATCTGGGTTTCAGAGACTGGAGGGTCAAGTTCCTGACGCAGAGCTGGCCTGGATGCTCAGGCCATGGGGGGCGGGCAACGACATCAGATTCTTGGCATTTCACCGGACTCAGCGCTCAGTGGACATGGTAGAGGCTGTTTTCACATCAGGCTGGAACTGCAGCTCATATTCTGAGTTTTACTTCTGGACACTTAGCTTCCGATCTGTTCATCTCTTTGTGAGCTAACTGATATCCTTTAATAATTCCCGTTTCTGCTCAAACTAGCCAAAGTGGACTCTGTTGACAACTAAAAACCATGACTGGGCCACTGTGTGTTTAAGAGACGTTGTGCTAAAAATATGTTTAAAAGGGAGAATGGAAAGGAGGGAGGGAGGGAAGGAGGGAGGAGAGAAAAGCTGACCAACGGATTAAGAATCTGGAGGCTCTGGTTTTAGAACTGAGCAGCGACTTTGGGCAAGTTGTTTCTCAATTCTTATCTCTAGAGAATTCATAATATTATGAATTAAGGTATTTAAAAATTATTATTTTTTTATGAGTAGATTTTAAAGGTCCCTTCTGTTTTTTTTTTTTTAAAGATTTTATTTATTTATTTGAGAGAGAGAATGAGAAAGAGAGAGCATGAGAGGGGGGAGGTTCAGAGGGAGAAGCAGACTCCCCGCTGAGCAGGGAGCCCGATGCAGGACTCGATCCTGGGACTCCAGGATCATGACCTGAGCTGACGGCAGTTGCTTAACCAACTGAGCCACCCAGGTGCCCCAAGGTCCCTTCTGGTTTAAACACCCTTTGAAACAATGCGATAGTTCAACGTTTTATATGATATTTACTTTTTGAGTCTATTTTTTGCCATCAGATGAGTAGAATAAAGTAAGATTTAGATGGGACCACAGTCACTGATTTGGATCAATCTAAGAGAAAAAAAAACAAACCCAAACCTAATATGGTTTTTTCTTGCTCCAGGAAACTGGAGGCAGGAGCCTCCCACCTTCCCCACCACAGAGCCGTGGCTCAGGGAAGCAGGCAGGGCTCCCCATACCTGGAGAATCCTTCTCCTCGGCTGGCAAGCTTTGCATTATGAAGCAGTCCATTCCTGTCTTTCATTGTGTGATATAGACATTTATCAAAATCCTCAGCATGGTTAAATCGGTGAACTGTGCACCAGCCCATTTATTTTTATTAAGCAATAAAATGACAGAAACCAGTGACTGTTGCTGTATCCCCCCGGCGGGCCCACCTCCATTAAAGTGGGAAGACAACTTAGCAAAGTTTCCTTCAAGAAGACCACGTGGCCTGGCCCACTTGGTGGTGCGGCGTGTGTATCAAGATGGCGGGCTCTCAGCTTAGTTTCTCTCTGTCTGGATGAAGGCACTGTCTTCCAGGCTGTGGAGTCAACACCCTGTTTCAGGGACAGAGGAGGCCAGAGCGGGTGGCAGCCTTGTCTGTCATGAGAAACGTTTCCACGTTTCCAAATTCTTCTCCCAACCAGAAAGGGAAGCTGCCTACAGCTGGGATTCCAACTGTCTTGGTTGGTTTTCTGTGTCAGCTTGGTTAATGCTTCCCTGTTGTTTGGTCAGACACTCTTCTGATGTTGCTGTGAGGGTATTTTTAAGATGTGAGTGACATTTAAATCAGTAGACTTCGAATAAGGCAGATTACCCTTCCTAATGTGGAGAGGCCTCATCCAATCACTTGAAGGCTGGAAGAGCGAAGACTGAAGTTTCCCAAACAGGAAGAAACTCTTAAAACTGCAGCGTAGAAATATGGCCTGAGTTTCCAGCCTGTTGCCCTGTGGAATTCAGACCCAAGACCCCAACATCAACTCTTACCTGAATTTCCAGCCTTCCCTACAGATTTCAGACCTGCCAGCCCCCACAGTCTTCTGAGCCGGTTCCTTAAAATCTCTCTCTCTATATATATTCCAATCTATGTCTATTGATACCTGATCTATATTTATCTAGCTCCTATTGGTTCTGTTTCTTCAGAGAACCCTTCTGATTAATATATCAATCCCATGTTTTCCCCACTCATGGTGTTTTCTCTGTATTGTCAGTGTCTGCACCTGTAAAATGGGGATAAGACAACATCCCTATTTAGTCCACTAAGAGTTTTTGAAAATATGCTCCCATGATCTTCCGTGTTAGGATCTCTTCCCGGCTGCAGTCTTTCAGTAATACGAATGCCTGGGTGCCTTTTTAGAGTCTGGGTCAGCAGACTCAGGGTGAGTGGGCATTGGGCATTCAATCTTTAAAATGTGCCCCAGATGGGGTGCCTGGGTGGCACAGTTGGTTAAGCGTCTGACTCTTGGTTTTGGCTCAGGTCATGATCTCAGTGTTGTGGGACTGAGCCCTGTGTCGGGCTCTGCGCTCAGCGCTGAGTCTGCTTAGGATTCTCTCTTGACCTCTTCCTCTGCCCCTCCCCCACTCACACATGCTCTCTCACTCTCTCATAAATAAATAAGTAAATAAATAAAAATGTGCCCCAGGTAAGTTTGACGCAAGGGAAGTTGAAGACCATTGGCTTGGTAATAACTTTGGACTTTCTTCCCATCCCAGCAGTGTGACGATCTATTAACTTTCACCACATCACTCACCAGTCTAGATGCGTGGAACCTTCACACATTCCTCTCCGAGTGTTCTTGCACACACTTTCATCCGACTGAAGTCCACCCCACCACACACACGCTCCCCCACTCAGCAAACTCCCATTAATCATTTAAGGCCCTGCAGAGAGGCGATGCTTTGCCAGGTCTCCGGGACCCTTGCCTATACGTCCAATGCCTCTGTTACGACGTTGATGGCATCTAACATTACCATATTACCATCTAACTGCTCTTCTTTGTTTGGCGGCAAACTTCAAAGTTGAGCATCACATCGTTGTGTCCTCATTACCCGGCATGATGCCTGACATATAAAGTTCAATAAATTTTTGCTGAATTTAAATTGCAAAGCGAGCTTCTCTTGTACGGATGCCACGCTCACCAAGCAACCTTTTGATAATTTGACTTCCCTGGTAGCTGCCATGGATGGAGGAAATGCATGTTCCAATAGATGTGAATGTCTGTGCCACATGACAGGGCATTTATTTTTAGCAGGGAATTAATAAATTGGAGTCTTGGTTTGCACACACAAAGTTTGCTGAATAAATGGCTTGCTTGTGGTCATAGCTCAATTATCCAAATACAGATGATCCTCCCAGCCTATTATTTACAGACCGATTTTTTATTTATTTTCTTGAATTGGCTCTCATTTTCAGCCCTGACTCGTTTCCTCTCTCATCCCTCCTGTGGATAATTGAAAGCTGGCACTGAATATGGCCCCGTCAGAAAGGTAATTTTAAAAGCACTGATGTTGTGTCATTACTAATGTCCCTGATGGTTTGGGCTCAAAGCTAGGTGGGTCCCAACCCCATCCCTGATCTACCTCGGTTGCTGTGGCAAAATCTAGCTGGGGACAGTGTCTGCGTGGGTGCCGTCAGGAAGATAAGGCCCTCACTTCTTGGTTGGATGATGAAGATTGAGTCAGGCTGGCTGGTGTAACTAGACACTGATCTTCCTCACATTGAGGTTTGAGATGGATGGGCCATCTCATGTATTTTGTTCTTTGGAGCTGCTCAGACTGCGGACATTTGCATTCTAGCTCAGCTGCATAAAGCAGGCTCTCTTTGGTAGCTGTTGAAGGCCACAGGCCCCTGGGCAGAGGACTTTTCCACAGAAGAACCCTGGAGTCAGTGCGGGATAGCCAGAGCCAGCTAGGGACCAGTGGGTATGGGTCCCAGCTCTGCCTCCGCTGCCATGTGCCCAGAGTAACAGGTGATCTCTGTCTCTTGCTGTCTTTGCTCCCGAGCTGGGATTCACCTCATGGTCTCTGTGTGCTGAAATTTAAGGATGGGGCCTCAGTTGAAGGGAAGTGAGACTGGACTGGCTAAATAGGTTGATGTTGGCCTCTAAACCTACCTTCCTCCAAACCATCACCTCATTTAGAAACCTCTTTCCTTGTCCTTGATTCCATCCTCCATGCAGTCCTGCAACAATCATGGGATTCTGCAGAAATCTGGAGTTCCTTCCCTGCCTCTCCTGCTCCAAATCTGCATGGAATGCTAGAGAGCCTTCTCCTGGGTCCAGGCAATGGTTGTTCCATGGCAGTCAGGGTGGGTCTCTGCCCCGCCTGCTTTGGTCCCTGTGCCTCCCCCTTGCCATGGTCCTACCACCTGCAGACACATCGAGGGGCTGCCGCAGGAATGAGACCACCTCCCAGCTTGCCTCCCTGTGCCTCTGGTTTTCATGTGGCTCCCACCCCGAGGAGTTAGTGATCTTATGCTGAAGAGGGGAGGGTAACAGGGGCTGGAGCAGCCAGCTTCCGTGGCTTGTGTTAGGCCACGTGATGAATTGATAGCATAGCTGCCCTGGAGACCAAGTGACCCCTCCAATCCTCTGTGTTTTCTTTCTGAAAGTCTGATTTGGGGAGGGGGGGGTGGAGGTCCTGATGCCTGGAGCAGCCGGGGGCAGGTCCTTCAGCAGCGGATAGGCGGGCTCTGTGTCCTGTGGGAGTCTGAGAAGGCAGTGGGGCCGAGAGGAATCGGGGAGAGCAGATACAAAGCGGAGCCCAGAGGCTCAATCCCTTGCTTACTCTTTATTGTTCATAGTACTCTTTCACAAACAGTGCTAGGGAAAGGGCAAGAATTCTGGAGATATTCAGTAATGCATGCAAGGCTGGGGAATTAAAGGCCACAGTAAACACACACACACATACATACACACAGACATTCATACGTGATTCGTTACACAGGAGAGAAACGTATGCTGCAGGAAAATGACAAAGGGCCAAAGAGAATGAAAAAGGAACTAGAAACCACTCACATTCACTCTGCACTCTCAGAGACTGCCAGTTCCAGGAGCTCGCGCATGTCTGTGGCTTTACATTGACACACCGTCATGTTATGTATGCTCTTTTATAATAACTGTGTTTTGAAATTTAACAACAGGTCGTAAGCAGATTATGTTCTCTTAAAAATACTAACATAGCATTAGGTCCTAAGCAGGGATTTCATTAGGAAATCATTATCAAAAATATCTCAACGATGGGATATGGGAATCCAAAATTAGAAATCTGGAGTCTCCCTGCCCCAGTGTGTATCTGACATGTATGTACATCAACACACATCTTCAAAACATACCATTACAAATTAAATATTTAATTTGAACACAGAGATCATATGAACTTTACTGTTTTCACTGTGTCACTTTTCTGCTCACTCTTTCTGATAATTTGGTGATTTGTTAATAATTGTAACAAACCTCTCTCAAAGGTGGTGCCTTAAAATGACAATTCATCATTTCTCATGGTTCTTTGGATCAGCAATTGGGGCTGGGATCAACCAGATGGTCCTTCGGCTGAACTCACCAGTAGGATTCTCAGATGTAGCAAGTAAGAGTACAGGATATCCAGTTAAACATCAACCTCAGAAGAACAGTAACTAATTTTTAGTGTCAGCATGTCCATGTGATATTTGGGAGATAATAATGCCAAAAATTACTCCTCCCACTGGTGTTCTGTTTCAGCTGGTATCCCCTCACCTGGGATCACTCATTCTGTGGTTGGAGGGCCCTGGTTTCCCTCCAGGTGGCTGCTCACCCTCCTCTAAGCTGGATGGGACTTCTTCACATGGTGAGTTCAGGGCAGCATTTCAAAAGGGGAAAGATGGAAGCATTGACATTGCATAAGGTCACTTTGTCTTCATTCTAGTGGTCGAAAAAGTCACAGGCCAGCCCATGTTCAACAGATGGGAATGAGGCTCTAACTTCTGATGGGAGGAACATCAAGGTGATGCTGCAAAGGGCCCTGAATCTGGGGTGGAAAGAATTCTTGCAGCCCTCTGTGCAAGCACAGAGTCAGTATCCTTCTCTAGTATTGAAAACATGGCCTTTTATTCTGCTGTGCCATGATTGTTTTCCATGGTCCATTTTTGATATTTAGATTTGTTGCCAAGAACAGGAATTTTTGTGTATTTGTCCAATTTTCTTGCATACTTTTTTTTTCCATTAAGAGTTAAAAATCACTGCCTTGGTTCAGAGCCCAACTTCAGCACTTACTAGCTGTGTGTCCAGGGGTAAAATCACTTGACATCTTTGAGACTCGGTTTTCTCATCTGCAAAGTGGACACACAACTATGACTCACTCACCTCATCTCTTACTGGGATGATTAAATAGATACTGAATCTAAAATGACCATTAACTATTGGTCATTATTAAGGTAAATTCCTAGAAGTAGAATTTTTAGGTTTAAGAGATGTAGAGATAGTTAAGACATTTGTTATCTATAAATAAATGAAAGGAACCACGTTTTGAATTAAGGAGAACAAGTCTGAGCTCTATAGCCTAGTGGTTAAGAATAAGACTTTAGACCAGGAGTTAGTCAAATACTACTACTATGACTTGTTATGTATGTATGTATGTAGGCTCTACGCTCAGCGTGGAGCCTAGTGCAGGCTCAAACTCACAACCCTGAGATCAAGATCTGAGCCACCCAGGTGCCCCCTGGCTTCTTCTTCTTCTTTTTTTTTTTGAGTACAGTTTTACTGGAACACAGCTATGCCCTTCTACTAATGCACCATTTAGCAGTGCTTTTGCCCTACAAAGGCAGAGTTGAGTGGTTGCTGCACAGACCTATTGGCCTACAAAACTGAAAAATTTACCATCTGACCCTTTCCAGAAAGTTCTCCCACCTCCGGTTTGGAGTAGGAGAAACCTGCACTCTGACATGCACCTTCTGTGTGGTGGCAGATGTGTATGTGTGTCCAATGCGTATGTAGCCAGAGGACGGGGGCATGGTCATCTGACCTTGAGCAGTTTAGAAAGTTTTCTGTGCTCTTAATAGTACAATTGACAGGACAAGCTGAGCAATGCTGGAAGGTGCCAGAGGAAGCCGTGTGGAAGCCTGGCTGTGGGAAATATGTAGAGAAGTTTGCCACCTCCAGGAGCCTTTCCAATGTGCCTTCTCACCCAATAGCCAGTGGCACTGGTCTTGCCTGCATGGCCTGACCTCTCCCAGCAGAGGTGGCCCCACCCACTCCCAATTCTGGACCCTTCTGTGCTCCTCACACTGAGTCTGTGAAACTGGGTTTCTGTCCTGCCTTCTGTTGACCAGAGTGCCATCATGTGCCCATCAGTCCATGGACCACGGCAAGGGAACCTGTTAGGTCCTGAGCACTATACTCTAAGCTGGACATTGGTTACCTTGGAAGCTCTGCCTTCATCCTTACACCAGCGCTCTGAAGTGGGTCTTGTTCTCTTGACTTTATAGACTCAGAAACTGAGGCTCAGAAAGGTCACATAACTGTCTCAAAGCCACACAGCCATGTAAGGACTGGAGCTGGGGTTTGATCTATGTGACTCCAAAAACTTGTTCTTTCTACTGCACTAGAGAACTGATAGTCTAGCAGAAAATGGTACAAACAAGTCCCAATGGGATCTATTCCATATAAAGGGTAGATAAATGGTAGGAGAGTCCTAAAGAATAAAGGGTAATCTTATTAGATAGAAACATCTGATCTTGATTGGAATTCCAGATGGCTAAGATAAGAAAATATGTTTTTCCAAATCTGAGGTCTTAGGTAAAATTAGGGGGGCAAAAAAGGATGGAACCAGATATGTTGGGTCAAAAGTTGGGAGGTAAATGACCATCTTCACTGAAGAAAAGAGGTTGACTGTGGGCGATGTAATGGGGACGCCCTGCCCGCATGGGACCCACATGTTGCTGTTTCAAGTGGTGACTCTAGGGAGAGGTCCATCATGGGTCCCAGAAAATATTTAAGGCAGACACACCATCACTTGTGTTGGGCTCTGTCTCTTGGCTCCCAAAGCCACCTGGTCTCCACTGCATTTGCTGATGGTGCAGCTAGTTGAGGTGCTAAGATTAGGTTCTGGGCACCCCTCTCTGCCCAGTCTAATCCTAGAAGGGAATAATTGTCACTCTGCACTCTCTTCACAGGTCTTGAGAAGCAGGGAATAGTCAGTCAACAGTGCTGATGGGAGTTAACCATGTGGCTGTAGACAGCAGTTCCAAGCTCTGCACCTGCCAGCCAAGCCTCCAAGAACCACGTCTCTGGTCTAGGTGAGAACCAATGAGACATTTCCCACAGAAGCATCGTGATGGAGCGATGAGACCCACATGTTCATGCCCCTGCCCGGGATGTGTTATGTAGAGGAGCTTAGGAAGAGCCCAGGGAGGGAAGGAAAGACTGTGAACACCAGCTGAATGTTTCTATCTTTAATTGCTGAGCCCACTGCCGGGTGGACTTGATGCATTTCATTTTCAAAATATGATCCTCTGCTTGGATGTTTAAGCTGGAACTAGATGAGATCAAAGACCATTGAGTTCAGCCTCAGATAGTCTGATTTCATTGGTCTGGGAAGGAACCTGGGATGCTGTTCTTAAAATGTTCCCCTGGTGATTCTGACATGCTGTCAGGACTGAGAATCACTGGGATGTGATCCAACCTGAGTTCCTTACTTTGCAGGTAAAGAAACTGAGGCCCGGAGAAAGGCTATTGCTGGGAAGCCACCTGCCATGAAACAAAATGCAGAAAATCTGCTAGGCTACCTTCTTTCATTTTGTGTTCCTTGTTCCTCCTTCCTCTTCATGTGCGGGGAGAGAGAAGTTGAACTTGGACCTGTGGTCAAGATCAAACACCGGCCCCTTCCCCGGACCCTCTGTGACCCTGTGACTCTCTCCTGCCCACTTCGTGTTTCCCAAGTGACTTGGGTTCCACTTTTGTTTTAATTGATAAAATGTCCCTTCTGGAATGTCATGTCTGTTTTTCCTGCTCATTCTCCTGGAAGCAAATGGGAAAGATTTATGGCTCCTTGTAAAACCCCAGCCTTGTTTAGAAATTGCTTGTGATTGATTAAGTAATAAAAAAGCTTTCAAGACAGGGAGGTAAATCTCCCTGCTAATTGCCCTGTGCTTTACATTAGAACCTTCTTACACTGCCTGATGCTCTCCCAGGCTGGACAACTTTGTAATTTCCAACACCCTGAAAAGTCACATTGGAATCATTGTCTGCAGCTTTTCTCCAGGACTGAGACTGTTAAAAGACACAGACAGATAATTAATGAGCCAATAAACACAACCAGCAAAGCATTTGAAACAAGAGAGCAAATCCCTTCTTCCCTCTGAGTGTGAGTTCCGGCGTTCATCTGGGTGTGTGAATGGGATCCAAGCCCCCATGGAAGGGTGGTCCAGATGGGAGATGGAAGGAGCTTCTCAGCCTCTACCTGCCCTTCCCCTCTTTCTAGAACAATGGTCTGTGTACCCTAAAAGATGGATGGATGATGAGTCAGACTCACTGGCTTCCAGCCAGAAGGGGATGAAACTTGCATCACAGTGGGGAGAATACATTCCTGGACAGGGAGACAGGGCACAGGGAGTGTCTGGTGTGGGGTCTAGTGAGCCTGGATTAGATGGTTGGCTATCTGGGCCCTGAAGGAATACAACAATGCAGCCATCACCAAATTCACTCTCAATCTCCATCAACAGAATCACTGTACTCTTATACAACCCTCTACAGTTTTCAAAACTTTTGAAGCCCACGAGAATGGCATGAGATACTTAAACAGCTCTTTGTGCCCCTCTTCTGACAGCTGTCTCTGGACACCAGCAGTTTCTAATCAGTCTGGCAGTTTCCATCAGTCCACTATGGAAACAGGAAACAGGTCCCCAGGGAAGGTGTGTTATAATAAGAAAGATATTTGGTCTTTGTCCCCAGTTCCTGGCATTGAGCTCCTAAATCCTTGGAAGGTTTTGAGTGATAAGGGTGACGAATCTTTTTTGTTCCAAAGAGGTAGTGGGTCCTAGCTTCAGGATGAGGGCTGGTAGTCAGAAATATTAAGCTTTGATTAGAAGCTTGGAACTTTCAGCCCCACCTCCCAACCTCCTAGAAGGGGAAAGATTAATCAACAATAGCCAATAATTTATTCAATCATGCCTTTGTAATGAAACCTTAATAAAACCCCCTAAACAATAGGTTCAGAGAGCTTCTGAGTTAGAGAACAAATCCACTGCTGGGAGGGTAACACACCCTAACTCCAGGAAGACAGAAGCTCCTGTGCTCAGGACCCTTCTGGACCTCATCCTATGTACCTCTTCATCTGGCTGTTAATTCATATGCTTTATAATAAACAGGTCTTAATAAGTAAGTGTTTCCCAGAGTTTTGTGAACTATTCAAGGCAACTTTCCAACACTTGAAAAGGGAGGTTGTGGGAACCCCGATTTTGTAGCAAAGTCAGAAAGCTGTGTGGGTAACCCGGGGATCTGATATTTGTGCCTGGCATCTGATGTAGGTGCAGGCTTGTGGGACTGAGCTCTCAGACCTGTGAAGTCTGCACTAACTCCAGGTAATTATGTCAGAATTGAACGGAATTGCAGGATACCAACCAATTCTGGTTGGTGAGGGAGAAAAACCTCCACACATTTGGTGTCAGAAGTGTGAGTATAAATACCTGACAAGGGTTTCTGAGTGTGCAGGTAGAACTATCCAAGGGGCATCTGGCCCAGGAGACATTTCTTTTTTTTTTTTTTAAAGATTTTATTTATTTATTTGACAGGGAGAGAGAGAGGGAACACAAGCAGGGGGAACAGCAGAGGGAGAGGGAGAAGCAGGCCTCCCGCAGAGCAAGGAGCCCGATGCGGGGCTCGATCCCAGGACCCCGGGATCATGACCCGAGCCGAAGGCAGACGCTTAACAGACTGAGCCACCCAGGCGCCCCCCAGGAGACATTTCTTGTCTCACTACAGCCAGCTGTCTGACTACCTCTACATACCACCTTTTAGCAGGGGCAGCTTTGGCAGGCATATTTGCCTCGGGGGAGATCCGATCATCCAGCATATTCCACCTGGCACAGGTATTAGTGATAGCAAGTGACTGAAAAAATAAGGCAAATTTCTAATTGGTCCACTGATGAATCAGGAGATCCCTGAGTGCTCTAAAACTACTTAGAGAATGATTTGTGGTTTTGAGCATTTTTCTGGGGAGGGTCCATTTCCTTCATCGAAGTTTTAAGGGATTCACAATTCAAAGACGATTAAAAGAAAAATCCTAAAGTTGTGTTAAGACTATTAGAAAGGTGGCAAGAGCATTATTTCTGACTCAGAGGGTCAGGGTGGGCTTCACCGAGGAAATGACATTTGGACTTGGCCCTGGAGGGAGAACGAGTTGTCCAAGAGGCCAAGAAGGGGACTGTAGCAGAGGTAACCCATGTGCAAAGGTCCTGAGTTCTGGAAAATCATGACTTAAATGCAGACCAGAGAGAAAGGAGGTTGGAACAGAGGGCAACAAGGAGAATGCAGCTGGAAAATCAGGCTTGGGCCCCATCACTGGGGGATGGAGTTTAGGCTTGACCCCTAAGTCCCCAGACACTAACCCTCCCTCGTGTCCATTGCACCAGTGTTCTGTTTGGAACAAGGTTGTGACCAGCTCAGAGAGGGGAAGTGGGGCATCAGTTGAGTCTAGTTGTCGGGGGCAAAGCAACTTGGGCGACAGTGATATCCAGAGGACTGAATGTGATAAAGAGAATACCCTACCTCAAATATATGACTTGGCCAGCTATTCTCAAACTTACTTAAGACTTCCCTAGGACTTTTTGTCATTCTGAGTCCCAGCTTTTCTGGACTGGCTTCAGTGGAAAGCCACTCTGCTCTAAGAAGTTACTGTGGAAAGACTGTTTCCCAGAGGAGAGTTTCAGGTTTTGACCATGGTCGATTGGGAACTTTTTACCTGTCTTAAGGACAATATGTGGGTCAAATGACAGGGACAGATTGTGAGTGTAAATATGTCATTATGCTTTTGTCACAGCATTATTTAACTATTTCTTTCTTGCAATGCATTGGAGACACCCAAACTTCAAATTACCAAAGAGAGATGTTAGCTTTGGAGAGATGACTTCACTCAACTCCTGACTTCCTCAGCATCCCTGAGAAGAGGAGACCAAAAAGCCATAGTTCTTGGAGCCCTCCATGTAGTAATAGGATAATGATGAGAATCCTCAGTGAAGGCAGGGTCCTGGTTTTAGAACTGCTGCTCCTCAGTTTATGCCTCTGGTCCCGCCATGAAGAAACCCTGCTCAGATTTGGTCTCAGGATGAGTGAGAGCCTTCAAGCTCATGTGATAGTAGCAAATAGATGATGGGAAGCTCCCTAGCCCTCTTCCCACTCCTTCTGACCATTCTGTTGGTCTGGCTTTCCTGAAGTCTTAGGCAGGGCTTTCAGTTCTCTCCTGGCAATGGACCAACTTGTCACCACTATGTCCCTTGTGGAAGGTAGAAACTGGAGAGACTCAGACAGACAGAAGGTCCCTGCCCTCCAAGGCCTGGCTGTCTATATTACCAAGTCCGACAGAGTGACAAATTCTGGTTTAATAAAAGAAGTAGTGAAACATTACTGAGTACTTACCAGAAGTTACTGCACCGAGTGTCTGATTATTAGTGGGGTTATCTCATTGAATCCTCCCAACTGCCTTGTGGACCAAGCACTATAGGTACCCCCACTTTACTGATGAGAAAATCGAAGATTGGAGAAGAGGAGAGTCAACTTGTCCAAAGTTCCACAGACAGTTAATAGTGGACTCATGATCCAGACCCAAGCCACCTGGCTTCAGAGGTACACTCTTAGCCACTATGCAGTACTGCTGCTGAGGTCCATAGTTAGCTGGCCTCAGTCCCCTAGGCATCCTGTACGCGGAGCATGGTGGAAGAAAAGGCTTTCTGGCGGCTCTTATTCTAGAAATAAAGTGGATACAGAATAGGTACATCTGAAAGATCCGAGTTGATGCAAGTATACTGGAAGCATATCACAGCTCATGGAGGGATGGTCTGGATGGCAACCAGGTGAGGTGCCAGGCTCCTGTCCGGGGGGCTTGAGGCATAGAGGCTGCCCAGCAGGTTATTTCCAGATCTTGATCCCGGGTGGAGAGAAAGCAGTCAGTTGGTTGAGTCTTCTGGGGTGGACAGTACTATAGATTGCTGAGTGAGCCTGGGAGCAACAGAGCCTGGCTTTGTTGAGGTTGTTCTCATGTGGAGGGCAGTTACTTCCTCTCCTTGTCCATCTTTCCAGAATGCCAAGTAGAGGCAAGGGCGACTGCACGCCTCGCCAGACGCATATAACAGTAACAACAACCATCACCATATTGAGGAACTTAGAGAAGTCTCATTTGTTGGCCTGGGTGAGCTTGGGGGAGCTCCTCCTTCCTCCAGATGTGGTCTTGCAGCAGAGCCGTGGTACTGAGTAAAGGTGGCCCAATGGAGTGTGAACTATTAGAAGAACCTTTGCAGCTCAGCATCCCTCTGAGGAGCCCCTTACTCAAACCACCTTTGGGGCTGGCCCAAACATGAGACTTTCCTGCTGCGGCTGAGTCCTCCCTGGGAAAAACCTCATGCCTCTTCCTTCCAAGCTATGTCTTACGGTGTCCAGTTGTTTATCCGGAGGTCAACACATTTCTTAAATGTGTTGGCTTATAAGAGTTGAAAAGAAACATCATTCCTAATGGAAAGTGAAGTAGGTCAGCCCCTTTCTCCTCCTCTTACAATGTGCAAAAGATTAGTCTTGGAAAGTGTGTTTGCAGGTTGAATAATTGCAGCAAATATTTTAATCATGGTGATCTCTTGAAGGTGTTTAAGCAGGGAAATAATACAATCAGATTTGTGAGTTCTTGTTCAACAACTGAGGGTTGTAATTAAGACTCTGCTTGGTTGTGATGCTCTTAAGTATAAGGAATGAAGCCCTCTTTCTGCATCCCTAGCACCTGGCAAACAAGTGCCCCGTACTTACTTGCTACTCAGCAAATCTTGAATGAATGAAAGAATGTGCAGGAAAGTCTGCAAGTGCAGGCAGGAATGAGGTTGGAGTTGGAGGTTGTGAATTGGAAGCTGGAAGGGACTAGAGCCAGGGGATGAGGCCAGAGGAACTCAAACATAAGGCCAGGGAGGCGGGGTGTGAATTATAGAAATGGGTTCTGGAAAGGGAGAAAAATGGGTGGATGCAGGACATGTCATACAAGCAAGATGGGCACTTATTAAGTATGATGTAAAGCAGCGCTGTCCAATAGAACTTTCTATAATGATGGAAATGCTCTATATTTACACTGTCCAATATGGTAGCCATTAACCATATGTGGCTATTCGGCACTTGAAACGTGGTTAACGTGACTGAGGAACTGAGTTTTTAATTTAGGAAATTTGTAATTAAATTTAAATAGCCACATGAGGCTGGTAGCTACCAAAGCAGACAGCATACTCTATTATCTCCAAATCACAGATATGGGCTTGTGGGTCCAGGAAAAAGATGGGGGAGAAATTGAAGTCAAATATAGTAGCAGGAAATTCTATAGTGAAATCTCAGGCTTGGGCTGTTCATTGTAGGGGCAAAGTTGGTGGGAAATAAATAAAATTACAGTATCCCAAAGATTGTCTCTCTCATATCCTTGACATATTAGCTGACTAGCAGCTGGAGTCATTTAGCCATCAGTTTTATGGTCAAAAATGAAATAAGTGTCTCTCTGCTTCTTTGGCATCCATCCTGGTCCAGGTGAAGATGCTATCTCTTTCCCCTTTCTATCCTTCATGCAGAGGTGTGTGGATGAGGTATCACTGGGAGGGATAATCCAATCCTGCCAAATCTAGCCGGGCTTTTCATGAGCACTTACAGCAAATTAACCCAAATTTGCTTTGGCAGGGTGGGGGGGGGGGGAGTTTTTTATTTTGCTGGCATCATGGGCTTGTAATAAAAGTGCCCTTTTTAATAAAAATCAATGACAATTCTAAATACACAGTAAATGTTGCAACATTAATAAAACATACTATGCATTAAATTCAACTTTACTATGCAACGTGCACTATTTACAACTTTCATTTCAGGCCCGATCATGCTTCCAATGGTAAGTGAAATGGCCTCAAACTGCTGTCAGATGGTGTGAAATGAACACAGACACAAGATAAATAAAACTCACACGAACCCTGGATGTTCTTTCTCAGCAGTGAGAACAGCCGTGGGTGACTAAGGGTGGGTGCACCATTTGCACCGTGTCATATAGCTTTCCTCCCTCCATCTCTCTCTTCCTCTCTTCCTCCCCAACTCTCTCTTCTTCCTTCTTATGCACACAACTTGAGCAATACAAAAGAGATTAAAGGCATCTCCTGCTATCTAGGGGCTTAACAGATGATTATGATGATTAAACATGAACTATGTACATGACACAGTTCTTCATGGATTCCCTGATGTTTAAAGGATATAGGTTTCTGATTCATCGCATGTGCTATTTCCTCCCACTGAATTGCCCCGCCTCTCTTTCTCCACTAGAAAACTCTGATTCATCCTTCAAAACCCAAATCAAATGTCACCTCCTCTGTGAAGACTTCCTTGAGCCCCCAGACAGGGTCCATGACTACATTGTTTGTGCTTTCATCATACTTTTTTTTCTATTTCCCAATTATAGTGATCATCACACACACACTCTATAGTGAAATTCCTTGTGGTCATTTTTGTGACTCCCACCGTGAGAACTCCAAGGGCAGGAACTTTGATAAGCAGATTTCTGCATCTTCAATGTCTCTTGCTTTGCCCAGCACATGGAATGTTGCACCATCAACACTTCTTTCAAGTGAATTTGGTGGCATATGTAAGGCTGTGTTAAGGTAGCTTCATTAAGCACTGCAGAATTTGAAGGAAGTGTGTGGTTCAATTCTGTCTGTTCAGCTAACTAAAGACCTTTAACTGTCTTCATCACTTCATCACCCAAACTCCTTCTGTCTCATGCTTCCATCATCTTTAACACTTGGCTTCCAAGGTCCCGGGGCTTGACTTCCTCTAGCTGGCAAACGGGAAAAAACCTGGAGGGTGCTAGGTGGTGATGGGGGGAGGGCAGGCAGATGGAAGGGAGATGCCCACACCACACTGTCTACAGCTCAGGCCCGTGGCCACACCGAATTGCAAGACAGGCTGGGAAACAGTTCAGCGAGGTGCCCAGAGGAATAAGTCTGGCGCTCACACAGCCAGTTTGAAGAGGTAGGCGGGGCCCCAAACATTTCCCCCTTATTCATGATGCCCAGACACTTTGGCTTTCCTGATTTTCTTTGCGCCAAGCACATTCCCCCTTTACGTGTGCTGTTCCGTCTGCCCAGAATCTTTTTCCCCCGGTATCCTTGATCAATCTCGAGCAGTTTACACTATTCTCCCACCAGTTCCCCTCTTGGATGTTTTATAGCACTCAGTACTCACTGCAGTTAAATTGTCACTCACCTCCACTAGGTTACAAGTTCCACCAGGACACAGCCCCTTCTCACAACAGACCAGTGGCTGCTCCTGGTTGCAACCCAAGGGCCAACCCCTGGGGCCAGAAGCTCAGGCTCCTCTGGTGACCAACCTGACAATCCCATTCTCCTTCACGTTGATGAATCCCAAAGAAGAGTCTTCCCTATCTTCTGCTGGTTTTATAAAACAATTGGCAAAGGGGCGGCTGGGTGGCTCAGTCGGTTAAGCATCTACCTTTGGCTCAAGGTCTGCCATGACCTCAGGGTCCTGGGATTGAGCCCCACATCGGACTCCCTCCTCAGCGGGGAGCCTGCTTCTCCTTCTCCTTCTGCCTGCCATTCTACCTGCTTATGCGTGCTCTCTCTCTCTATCAAATAAATAAAGAAAAAAAATAAAGAAATAATATCTTAAAAAAAATTGGCATGGAGGGCGCCTGGGTGGCTCAGTCGGTTGAGTGTCTGACTCTTGGTTTCGGCTCAGGTCATGATCTCAGGGTCCTGGGATTGAGGCCTGTGTTGGGCTCTGTGCTTAGCAAGGAGTCTGCTTGAGGATACTCTCTCTCTCCCTCTCCCTTTGCCCCTCCCCCTGCTCCCTCTCTCTCTTTCTCTCTCTAAAAAGCCCCACAAACCAACAGCAAAAAAAAAAAAAAAAAAACCCAATTGGCACAGGGTGTGGATAAGGCAGCTGAGATGTCTTAGGATCAGCCCCATCTTATTTACAAACTCAAGACATGATATGTTCTATAAAAATGAAATTTTGTCAGCTCTATCCCTGAATGGTCAAATTGGAAAATTGTGGAGATGACTCTCCAGCTACTTTCTGGTATGTGACCTTGGGAAACAACCTAACTTCCGTGGAGTCCGTTTTCTGTAAAATGGGCCTGACGGTACAGAGCAGAGCACAAGTGGAAAGCAGTGGGGCTGCGCCTAACGTCTAGTAGGAACTCCGTACGTACCCCTCACATTTCTCTTCCACTTTATCCTTTCTTTTCCTCCTTTTTCCCTTTTTCTTCCTCTTTTGTGTTTTTTCTTTTTTTAAATAGCGTGGGTCTTGTATGAAGTTCTAGCATTCTGTCTTCATTTGCCTCTCTCTCCCCGTCCGTCAGAGCTCACAGCCCCTTTCCCGCCTGCAGGACTCTTCCTAGGGCCTTGTTGACCTCCCTTGTCCCCCCAACTTCCAGCACAGGCTGGCTTTCCTGAGAGACCATGTGATGGCAAATTTCTAGTACATGTAGTTAATAGGTTAATCGGTTTCAGGGGACCCAATGTGGCCCATATTCAGAATGTAATAATGACTTGTGCTTTAATTGGTTTTCCCTCATTTGGGGGCCATGGGAACACAATTTCCTCAAATTCTCAGTAGGATCGATGGTTGGAGTAACCACTGAAGTCTGCTTCAGTCAGACTGAAAGTGGAAAAGGTCCTTCTAGGACAAAACACAGATCTCTGTTCTTTCCCACAAGTGGGGGCACCAAGGAAGCTGCCCACGTGCCTGCTAAGGGACTGAATCCAGCCCCTAGAGAGACTCTTTCAACCAAGTCATTCACGACCGTGTTTGCCCCATTAGCTAGGCATCCATGACCATGTGGCTCCTTTGGAAATGCAGATACTATATGGGCAGGAGGACCCCAAAAATACTCTAAAAAAATCTAATTGGCTTGCTTTCCATGAAGAGTACAAAAGGTGATCATATACAGGACTCTGGGGAAGGACATGAAGGTTTTGACATTAACTGGGTTCCATCAAGGGACTGAAAGAGACAGAAGCATGAGTACTGGTTCTTGGGTGAGTACCTCGAGGTGACATCTTCGTCTGCCTTTGTGTCTCAGGGCCTATCTCATTAGAGATGCCTCGCAGACATTCACTGAAATAAAATGAAGAATTCCCGGGACTTTTAACTAAGGTTGGAAAGGGCTGCTCCATACAAGAATACAGTTGGACAGCACATTAAGTCCACGCTCTTTTCTCCACCCTATGGCTTGGTTTGTGTTGAAATCTCTCCTGTCCTTTTCTAGGTTGATTGTACCTAGATTTTTATTATCTGAGTGAGACAGAGAGGGAGAAGGGGAGAGGGTGGAGAGGACTCATGCTTCCTTTTGGTTTCGTTTTGTTTTCGAGTGCGTACAAGAAGGGATCCCCCGTTACCACGGACTTTCACAAACATTGCTCTTTTTATTTTCGTTTACAGATGTGAAAATCTCGGCCCAGAGAGGTTGAGAAATATGTCAAGTTCACACAGCTGAGCCAGCATGGAAACCATGGCTACCCCCTCTAAAACTGGTGCTCTTTTCCCCCACTAAGTCCATAATAGGTCCAGGTGAGGTCAGCAGGGAATGAGGGAGGAAATGGGGCACCAACAGCACAGATATTCCATGGAATATCTGGCCCGAGGAGTTATGGAGTTCTCTCTTTATTCTCTGCCTTCCCTTGACAGCCTCCGTGACTCATGTTGTAAGTTATGTGATGGAAGGTGCAGGTGGACCTTGAAATCCCCAGGGAGAGCTGTGATCACATAGTAAGGGATGGACCTGGTGATTGTTTCCCTCACACTTAGAGACCCAGGTCTTGGGAGGCTGGCATTCTTCTTAATCCCAGGGAGAATGTAATTCTTTTGTGACAAAGGAGGTGAGAGGTTTAGACTCCTCTCGCTCAGAGGTGGTGATGGTGATCCGTGGAAGACAAATTGCAGATTTTTGCTGCCTCTGGCTTTAGTTTTCCTGGGGCAGTTGGAGAAGAGAGCGCTCCCTTCTGTTCTCGTGAGTTCCTCCAAACCTCTCCACCAGACGTCTGACTTGTCCTTGGACACCGCACCTCATGCCACCTTCGTGATCTTTTCTGCTACTCCCTCAACCCTCTTGTGGCCTTTAGAGCGACATCAGGCCTGCACCATATGTAGCTTTCTGGGTCTGAAATTTGATCTTTTTAGAACAATGAACCTTGTAGGAGAACCAGCATGTCTCATGGGACAGCATGTGGTGGACTGGAGTCAGACGAACCTGGGTTGGAATCCAATCTGGAGCATGTTATATGATGACCTGAGATTTCTGAGCATCAGCCTCCTCATCCGGGAAATAGGGAGCACGAGTGCCACCCAGCGGAGTAGCGCCATCAGATATCTTCTGTGTAAGACTTACAGAACCATGTTAGGCCCTTGGGCAATACGATTGTTTCTGATCGATAAAAAGCCCGGGCTCTGGGGTCTGACGGTGCTGTGTCAGATTCTGAATCTGTTACTGACCAGTGTTTCAACCTCTCTGATTCTGTAATTTGGTACTGACTAGTAACCCATCCAGTATAACCACCTTCTAGGGTCTGCGTGAAGATGAAATGAAATAAAGTATGAGAGGGCTTAGCATAGAACGGGTACAAAGAAGGCAGTCAATAAATGTTAATTTACTATATTGTTAAATATCGATATTATTATTCTTGCAAGTATTAAGTACTACAGTAATGGTGCTGTGCTGTGTTGCCCAGACTCTTCATTCAGGATCCAGGCTCTCATTCCCCAGCTGCCAGGGCTATTGGCTACTGATGGCTCAGAGCCAAGTCCCAGGGCCCTCCACTGAGGGGAGCTGCCTCACCCAATGACTGGCCCCCTTGCTCCACCGGGACAACTCTGCAGGACCCTCCCAGCTCCAGACTCCCTGTGGCTAAGGCCCCAGTTATAACACAGTGTAACCAATCCTGCTTCCCTTCACGGGGACTGACCAAAACTCTAGGCAGGCTTTCTGAATCCTCTTCCCAACAAGACCTTGACTTCTGGGCTGCCATGTTTATTTCTACATTGCCTAGTTTTGGCAAGGATCCTGGGAAGTCAGGTTAGCCAGAATTCCCCATCCCTGATATCGGATCATCTGATCACTCTGGATATCTGAGCAGGCTCCTCCCCGCCCTCCTTCGCTCGGTGATGTCTGGTCACCCTGACCTGCCTTCAGTAAGAATCCTGTTAGGTTGGTTTAGCCAGAATGCCCCTCACCCCTCATGTTTCCTCTGATAAATTTCCCCCAATCTGCCCCTTGGCTATAAATTCCCACTTCTCCCTGTTGAATAAGGAGCTGAGCCCGCGCTCTCTCTCTCCTGCTACAAAACCCTAATGGAACAGCCCCTCACCCCTTACATAAAGTCCGTTTTGTGGTTCGTTAATGGGTGTCATGAATATTTTTTTTTTTTTAGCAGGACTGTTCTCTAGGGCACTTGCAATAGGCCTCCTGCATGAAAATCTCAGCATCTCAGAGTCTCTGTGTTTCCAGGACTTACTCCATTCAATATCTGAATCTTCTTTACAACAGAGTAAACCAGCCCCCCACCCCCACCCCGGCCCTCATGAGACAGGGAGCTCTCCCGAACTACTTTGCAGAGAGTTCTAATAATTAGAAAATTTCTGAAAATAATATCCAACAATTATGTAGCTCTTTATTCTTATAAAGTATTTCTATATATTTATTTCTCCTGAGCCCCACAAAATCTTGGTAAGGCAAATCTTATTAATATCCCCATTTTACAGAAGAACAACTCCAGAAAAATCAACGAAATTAACTAACTTGCCCAAGATTATTTAAGGGATGACAATTAGAGACATACACAATCAAACTGGTTCTAGGATTTTTTTTAATTGAAAAAATTTTATTTTATTTTATTATTATTATTATTTTTGGCTAATGCAGGTTTAAGAAACCTGAGTTTTAGGACTCTAGTCTTCCTGCCCCGCGGCTACCACTCTCTTATCCTTTTCGTGGATCACTTTACACCTTTAAGTCACCTATCTGGCCTCAGGAGAGAATGTGAATTCCGGGAATCTTACTTAGAAATGGAGGAAACTGGATTCAACCTCTGGCCTCTTTGGAGCAGTTGGGCACTTACACCATGCCATCTGTTTTTTTAATTTCCATACATGTCCTCTATTGGGGGTCCTACCACAAGCAGAAAATCCACCTGGCATGTGACAATCCTTTAGCGAATTCAAGACCCCCTGGGCCTTCTTTTCCCCCATGTTGAGCTCCCCAGGACCCTCACTGTTCTTCATGAGCCATGTGTGATATTGTGATTTATAACAAAAATATATATATTTGACCTTCATCTCCGTTTCTGGCACAGAGCTCCTAAAATCCTTGGAATTTCCTAAGACCTGAGAGTCATAAAGGTGTCTTCTGTTATGTTAATGAGGTGACTTTTGGACCGCACAGGAGGTTGGGGGCTGGTTGCCAGGAGAACCAACCATGTGATTGAGGGCTGGAAATTTCAGTCCCACCCCATGACTTCCAGGGAGGGGATGGAGGCTGGAGATTGAATCAATAGCTGATGGCCAACCGTGCCTATGTGATGCAGCCTCTATAAAAACCCAAAAGGACAGGGTTTGGAAAACTTCTGGGTTGGTGAACATGTGGGGATTCAGGAAGAGGGGCATGTTCAGAGACCACGGAAGCACTGTTCTCGTTCCCTGTACTTTGCCCTGTGCATCTCTTCCATTTGGCTGTTTCTGTGTTATATCCTTTCCTAGTAAACTGGCGATCTAGTACGTAAAATGTTTCTCTGAGTTTTGTGAGCCACTCTAGCAAATAAATCAAACCCAAGGAGGTGGTCTTAGGAACCTCTGATTTATAATAAGCAGTTGGTCAGATGCACAGGTAACAACCAGGACTTACACTTGGCATCTGATGGGGGCTCCGTCTGTGGGATTGTGTCCCTAATCTGTGGGATCTGATGCTCTCTCCGGGTAGATAGTGTCAGAAATGAGTTGAACTGTGAGACACATAGCAGGTGTTGGGGACTTCCCTGGTGGTGTAGGGACCCCATCCCACCCCACATTGGAATTAGAATCAGAATCATACTATGGTTATGTGTTCACATGTTACTGGGTCCACTTAACTGGATGGGCTCCAGTTTGGTAATAGTGCTCTTAAAAATGGCCCTAGAACTTAAAGATAGTCCAGATGTGACCTGACCAGTGCCGAGCATTTTAACTGAAGCCCAGTGACCTCCAAATCACCACAATCCAGGTTTAATGGCTGGTCACATAACTTCACAGATCTCTTAAGTGTTTAAGCATTCCACTCAACCAGGAGAAAAAAGGCTTATGCAAGAGTGTGTCTCTTCTTTATTATCTCTCTTAAAGTTTATGCGTTCAAATATGGTCTGGTTATGAGTTAACAGCACAAGAAAAATCAATACCAGACTCTGAAAAGGAGAACTCACAACATGTCTATAAAAGTGAAATTAGCGTTGTAAAACAATGATGGATTCAAGTTTTATTTATTTATTTATTTTTTGCCTTGGCAAGGGATATGATTATCTCTGTGCTCCTAAATTAAAATTGCAATGCTTTCAAAATCCTTGTTACCTTGTGTGGAATTCTACTGTTATCTGGATCCAGCTGCACTGTGTTCTAGCTGGTTCCATTTGTGAGAATACGATAACGAGAGTGAACAAGCGTTCAGGACTTACTGTGTACCAATAATTGTGCAAAGCAGGTCACAGATAGTTTTATTTTATTCTCACAACAACCCGGAGGGGGAAGGTACCCTTACTGAGTAGATTGCCCCGGATCACACAGCTGTTAGGAGGGGCTGCAAGGATGTGAGCTCTGACCGCAGACTTTCTCAGTGATAAGGCGGATGCTTGCTCTTCCTCTTTCTATTGGCTGAGCCTATGACCCATGACCCAGTTGGTTGTGAACTTGAGCAGGGAACAAAGATACGCTTTTTTTGTTCCCTGAAAACTCACACTTCTCAGGGATCTAATTCTGTCCCCCCTGCAATCCCTGCACCCCTTTCTGCTTCCTGTCTGAGATATGTTCTGAACTCCAAACAATTAACCCCCCTCTGCTAACGTCCTGGAATAAACATTATTTGAGGTTTTAAAAATTATAGGAAAAGAAGAGGGAGGCAAACTGAGGAAAATGCAGTCTAATTTTACAAGAATTATTGGGCACTTCATTTAAAAATTTCCTTTGGAGGCACAAGTTCAAGAACTCTAGTTGGAGGTTCAATCTTTTATAAAGGTAAATGGCAGGGCCATTGGTTTTTAATATCCTATATATTACCCAAATAAGGTAATGACCAATTTTTGTAAGCTGCCTTCGGGGATGAGGTCAGGCAGACTGTGAGTGAGACATGAAGTGATTCTTTGTGAAGTACATTTCCAAACACCTTTTATAAACGCCTGTCGTGGCTTCAGTGGGCTTGTCAATTGTAAGTGTTTCCAATGTCATCCTTGTGGGAGATGCCTTTTTACTATCCTGTGGCACTAATGGAGAACCATTCTGAGGGTGTCTTTCCCAGACATTGACAACTTGGCTTGAGGAGGAAAGGCCAGAAACCATTTAAAGTTGTTGACATAGCTCTTTTTATGGAAGCAATAATCCTTGCTCTTGAAATGTCATTGCATATGGTTCCCTGTATGAAATAATTATACATTTAGTACCTGCATAGTTGATGTGATCTAGGGCAAAAGTCTCTACAGCACCTCCTTCCCTTGACCTTGGCATACTTCCTTTGGCCCCAGTTATGTTTTCAGGATGTTCAGGTGTCTGTCTTCCTCCTTGTTGGTCGCTTTTCTGTGAAGGGTGAGTAGGTGGGTGAGAGTTTGCGTTTTAAAGGCAGAAAAGCATGTTATCCCTTTGGATTATTGATGTCCCTTGTTCCTTATGATCCTTGGTGACTCCTTGTAAGAAAGCAGAATATGTCCTTGTTTCCCAAGGAGACTTGGGATGAGAGGTGAAGGCAGAGGGCCCAGAATAAAGTTCAGGTGGTGGAGAGAAACGGAAACTTGTTCCTAAAATTCTGATGGGTCTCAGTATGAGTACAGGAAAATCGTGACACCCTGTCTCCACTGAGAGACCGATGTCTCCCATCCATCTGCTTATTTCCATGATGACAATGACTGGGAGCATATGGCCCTCTGGTCCCCTCTCTAGCCTTGTGGATGGGATGTAAGTACTTGATGTCCTGCCCTAAACTTTGTGCAGTGGGTATGCGCATGGACTGTGGATCATGAGGATTTGGATTCTAACACCATCTTTTACTTCCTTGTGTGACTCTTTGGGCTGGTTAAACTCTCTGTGCCTTAACTTACTCATTTGCAAAATAATCATGATAATGATGACAGGCTGAGTGTTAGAAAGTCCTAAGCAAGCAGTATAGTGAGGCCAAACAGACCAGAATTTGAATTTTATCTTTGCCAGTTACCAGTTTTCTGACCTTGAACGTATTTGACCTGTAAAATGGGTGTATTAACAATAATAATCATCATCTCTTCCCCAGGACTTGGGCTGAGAATTGATACAGGTGATTAAGATATGCTCTATACTAAAGGAGAGTGCCTCGCATATAAATACTCAATAAATACCAATAAATACTCAATTAATATAATGGTGTTTTAGTTAAAAAAAATTTTTTTTTAAAAAATTCCAAGAGCATGTTGGTGGCAGGCAATTTGACACCAAGTAATCGTTGCAAGACTCTGGGAACTCAGGGGAGGTACCACTAACCCCAGCAGAATATGGGAGCCACTGCAGGTCACTGGGGGAGAGCAGCAACAACATCGGAGCAAGAAGGGGACAGGCAATTGGTAGGGAGAAGAGCAGTCTCTGCTGGAGGATGCAGCCTGTCTGCAAATAGGCTGCTTTTGTGTGCTCCGCAGGCAGGCTTCTGAAAACCCTGGGCATCGCCGACCTGCCACACGGGGTTCCACGCTGTAAATGTGGATCCTGAGGGCTCGCTCCCAAGTCCCACTGGCTTCCGGTACAGGCTTGAGGCCTGAGTCAACACCGATTTTGAGACCAACAGGATGGAAAGAAAGGCAGTTTTAGCTCCCATCCCAGGGCTGCAGTTAGCACTAAAGAGCCTTACTAGGGTCTGGGGAGAGAGAGAGAGAGAGAGAGAGGGGTGGGGTGGGGCAGGGGGGAGAGACACTGCCTTGTCTCACGTTTATAATATGGCACTATCTTTCCAGGAGGAATCGATTAATAATTTACATAAGGCATTTAATTAAAAATGTGTCATCACCTCGTTAATGTCTTCTCCGAGGATGCATCATTATTCTCTTTTGTTAATAGATTTGAGTGTGTGCATGCCCCCGCTGCTGGCCTGCCTGGCCCAAGTGGCAGGTGCCCAAGGAGGGGTGTGTGTGTGTGAGGGGGGCCTGCCAGGCCCTTCGTGGTGGCCTTACTCTGCTCCAAGGTGTCAAGGAGGACAACCTTTCCCTCCACTCTCCCTCCAGGGTTTCTTTCCCGGGCGCCGTCCTCTGGGGGTCTGACCCTGCCGGGCGGTGGGGAGCCAGGGTCTAGCCGCCTCTGAGGGCTGCTGGTCTTCTGGGGCAGCTCCTCTCTCCGAGGAGATCAAGGGAGGATGTGGAGCCCCACAGAGCGACAGTCCCCAGCCCTACGTTTCCTTTCAAATGTAAGTACAAGGAAGCAGAAAGGAACACAGAGGGGCCCCAGAAGAAGGACAATGAATTATTCATCTCCTAGTCGGGGGCTCGGGGGGCTCACTGCGCCTCCTCTTCCCGTCCTGAAAGGCAGCCAATGAGAAAGGCACCTTATTCACTGGTTGAATTACCGCCTGTGAATGGCTGGAGGATCCATTTCAAAGCCGCACTTAGAATTGGCCTATTAAAAAGGCAGCCAGGATTTGTTTCAGAAGCTACACTGGAAATGAATGAGGGCTCTTCCATCTCTTCTGCCTATTAAAAAAGCTTCACTTCTCACAGAGCAACTATTTTAATTAAATCAATAATTATGCTTTATTGAATTCAATGCTCTTCAGCAAAAACCAGCACAGAGCCTCTCTGGCTTTTGAAAACTTAATTTAGGCCAACACCGGGTTGGGGGAGGGAGGCGAGGCTGGTGAGGGAAGGAGGGTGGGGGGAGAGAATAGTAGAGGGAATTGGGTATTTAATGGCACCTGTTAGAATGTCTCCTTCCCCCACCCCCCAGCCCCCAGCACTGAGAGAGGCACTGGTGGGAGTCCAGGCTCAGTTGGAAACAGGCAGATTTTTCTTTTGGGTGGGGTGGAGTGGAGAGATGCTACTTAAACCCAAGCTTTCCGATGTCCATTTTTATTCTGGTTCCATGACGCCTTCAATGCCCCCAGGCAACTGGCAAGATGTCCTTCTGTCGGCTGGCGCTCGGGGCTTCTGGCTGAGGGTTTCCTCCTGCTGGCTAATCCTCAGATAGGATAGTGGATAGAGCCTTTGGTCTTTTCTTTTTTTGAGCCACATGCTTAGGCTAGATTACCGATGATTGCAGTGGCTCTGTTCTGGGAGCTCCCTCAACTTCGGAGTCTCAAATTGAAACTGTCTGGTCCAGTCACTTTCCTCCTTCGGAAAGGAGGCTCCCTCTTGCCCATGTGCATAATCCGGGCGAGGCAGGTAAGAGTGAGTGAGCAGGAGGTGGTGGGGACTGGGTCAAACTGGTGAGAGGCATTCCTTGGTCTAAAAGCCATGGCTAGAGCTCAGCTCCAGCCAATTGCTGGCAATAGAAACAGAGCCCTCTCCCCCCACATTGCTAGGTATTTTGACTTTTTTTTTCTCAATAAAACCTGGCAGTCCTGCCTTTTCTGTACCATCTGTCAAGTTTTAAATATTGGCTACAGCGTAACTAAAATAATTTGTTCAAAATACTCATTATGCCCTTTTACTAGGCTCAGCTTGCAGGAGAAATTATATTAACCAGCCTACGGGGACAGAGGGCTTTGTTTACATGGCAGGTTTCGGCCAGTGAAATACAGGTGGGATCGATGTGTATGACTGCTGAGCAGAAGCTTTAAGAACCATTGCGTGGTTCCGCTATCATTCTTTTCCCTCCGCTCCAAGAAAGCATATCCCAGACAGGGGCTGCCCCCTCAGCCTCTATGTCAGCATAAACAGACCGTGGGGCAGAGCTGGGGTTACCCCTCAACTGACCCGAATGTGGCCAAGAAAGAAAGTGCGATTTATTGAAAGTCACTAAGATTATGGGTTGTTACTGTATAGAAGCTGACGGATACATTTGCCAGTTAAAATATTGTTTTGGAAACATGATGGAAACCATAAATCTGTGGGTTTTCACTTGTAAACCTGCGTTCTATGGAACAGAGTCTAACTTTCTTTCCCCAACAAGTGGGGCCCTTTCCTAGCTATGCGGGCTCGTCTGCCTTGACCCCGCTCTGCCCTAGTCATGTGACACTCCTTGTGAGTCACCATGCACAAGGGACACTTTGCATATGCCTGCATGTATTCTAGCCTCTGTCTGGAATATCTGCCTTCTCCTCTTCAGTTAACTCCTTGCCCTTAAGATGCAGCTTGAGATCTACCCTCTTTGAATCAGCTTCCTTGCCCTTATACCTCTTGACTCTGGTAGGATTAGGTTCCCCTTCTACATACCTTCAGAACACGCTGTTCAGGTTTTGCTCTTCCCTAATCCTTATGACCCTTTATTGTTAATTATTGGTTTATTTGTCTGTCTCTCCCCACTGGAACTATGAGTTCTTTTTTTTTTTTTTTTTAAGATTTTATTTATTTATTTGAGAGAGAGAGAATGAGAGACAGAGAGCATGAGAGGGAGGAGGGTCAGAGGGAGAAGCAGACTCCCTGCCGAGCAGGGAGCCCGATGCGGGACTCGATCCTGGGACTCCAGGATCATGACCTGAGCCGAAGGCAGTTGCTTAACCAACTGAGCCACCCAGGCGCCCGGAACTATGAGTTCTTGACGGCAGGATCTGTGCTGGTCTTGTTTACTGCTTTCACGCAACAAATGTTAAGTGAATGAATGAGAGTTTTCTCACGAAGCAGAAAATGGACCAGTGTGCCTCTTGGGGCTCTAACCATAATTGTATAATTGCTGAATATAAGAGCACAAAATCCTCAAAAGAAATCTGAGCTGTTCATAAGCATTCCAAGAATAAAACTATGTCAACTTCAGACACACTTTAGGAGGGTGGACAAAGTTTAATTGAAATGGGGTGCAGAAGTATACTAAGAGTTTGCAATACACAGATCAAGATAACACGACCCCATGCCCCTTCAGAAGTTCACATAAAGAATTATGATGAATAGGGATGCCTGGGTGGCTCAGTCGGTTAAGCGTCTGCCTTTGGCTCACATCATAATCTCAGGGTCCTCGGATCTAGCCCCGCATCAGGTTCCATGCTCAGCACAGAGTCTGCTTAGGATTCTATCTCTTCCTCTCCCTCTGTCCCTTCCCCTGCTTACACATGCTCTCTCTCAAATAAACAAATAAATCTTAAAAAAAAAAAAAAAAGAATCGTGATGAATAGCTCTCACAGGTGGGAAATAGCCTAACTCCATAAATAATGCATTACTTTTCAGGAGAAAAATAAGGACAGCTAGCAACTGGTGGGGGAGAAAGAAAAATAATTTAAATTTAAGAAGCAGATACCCCATGGGAACAGTTTAAGCCACTTCTCAAATTAGGTGGCTCTCCTTGGCTTCCAAACTCAACTACTGAGTAGCTCTCTTAGGCAGCCAAGTGGGATCATTGATGGCCTGATAAAGGCTGCCCCTTCTAATACCTTCAATAGGCAGAGCTGGTCCTGGAGAGAGATGGGCAGATGTGTGTAGGAACCAGGGGTCCCCTAGGTAGAAAAGGGAATACTATGTATGACTCCTCTCTTTGGAGGTTCTATAATCCTAAAATATCTGTATTGGCTTAAGAAAGTTTCTACAGAGATAATTGGAAGAAAAAGACACAGGTCCCCTTAGTGTAACTTATCATGAGGGGATAGGGTTCTGGGCTGGTGGTTCTCAATACCAGGGCCTAGACATTTATTCCAGAAGGATGGGTCACTTAAGTGTGACCACTGGTGATATCTGGATCTACCCACTCTGATGGAGTGATATCGTTCTGAGCTCAATGGCTGAGCACATAATTTAAAAGGCTGTGAATTGAGAAAGCTGTAATCTTGGATATACAAGTCTGGGACTATTACGGAGTCTCTGGAAGGACCCAAGGACATCATTGCAACAGTGGAGAAGAGCATATCTTCCTGGAAGGAACTAGGTTTCAAAAGTGGCACTGTTCAGAAACCGTAGGAAAAAATGGCCTCCCAAAGTTGACACCTTCTAGTGGATTGACCATTGACTACCTACTTCCCTCCACCTGGCATTTGCAATGAGGACTGAATAAACTCTCTGTACTGACAAAACTGCCTAGTTTCTTAGACGTTTCATAGATAGTGGCATGGGTATATCTTAAGAGATTGGTTTTTTTTTTAATATTATTTGCTGGACACGATTCCTGATATTTTATGTGTAATCCTTATCACAGTTCTTTAAGGGAGGTGCCATCATTACTCCTATTTAACAGATGAGGAACTGGAGGCACAGAGAGGTTAAGTGACTTGCCCAAGGTCACATAGCTGTTAAGTTTTTGCACCAGCTTTAACATCTACACAGACTGGAGTCAGACAGGAAAGCATTAACTGGGAAAATAGAAGCCGCCAGGTCTATCCCTGAAGCTGATGAAAAGGGTGATGTGGGTTACAGTAGGTGTGAAATGCAATTTAATAATTCATCTCGATTCAATGCAATTCAACAAACAAACTTGTACTGAGCAACATCTCTTTTTCAGTTGTTCTACTAACTCAAGGGATTCAAAGAACAAACTACACCTTTTCCCAAGGAGCTTTTGGCCAAAAGCCATTCTGCGCTCTGTTTCTGTTCAGACAGCAGCCTAAAACTGGTGGGGAAACTGCGCTATTTAAAGGAAAACTGCACCAAAAAAAAAAAAAAAAAAAAAGGCAGCCCTCATAGTGTGTAGGAAGACAAATCACAAACCTGCTCCTCCCGGGCATCTGCATGAAAAGAAGCATCTGACAGGATGGCACCAGACAGCCCTGCAGGGAAGCACCCTACAGGGACATGCTTAAAAGCCCCTTTCATTAAGGTGTTTTCAAACTGTGACCACTGGTGAGAGCTCTTCTATGGCTCAGAAGCCTCCCTTGATGCTAACTGGGTGCTCTGGAAAATCCAAGTGAGTTGCTGTCTTTATAGAGCATGCACATGTCACTGTCCCTTCGGGCTGCTCTAACAGAATACCAGACTGGGTGGTTTATAAACAACAGAAATGTATTCCTCCCAGTTCTGGAGGCTGGGAAGCCCAAGATTGAGGCACCAGCCGATTCAGTGTCTGGTGAAGACCCTTCCTGGTTCATAGATGGATGTCTTCTTGCTGTGTCCCCACATGATTGGGGGAGGCAAAGGGGCTCTCTTATATCGGCATGAATTCCAATTATGAAGGCTCTACCCTCATGACCTATGCACTTCCCAAAGACCCCACCTCCTAATACTATCACATTGGGGCTTAGGTCTCAACATATGAATTCTGTGGGGGACACAAAGATTCAGTCTAAGCAATGTGTTGATGTATGAGAGAGATTGAGACATATCTCCCTCAGGCAGCCCGAGGAAACCATAGAGCTTAGCTTCCTAGAATACTGCCTGTTTAGGGAGGGAGAGTTCAACTTAATGGAACAGAGGTTTTCTTTAAAGGACCAGATAGCAAATATTTTAGGTTTTGCAGGCCTTACAGTCTCTGTTACAACGACTCAGCTCCACCTTCATGGAAAGCAGCCATAGACAATATGTAAATGATGAGCATGGCTGCATTCCAATAAAACTTTATTAACAAACAGAGGCTGTGGGCCAGATTTTTGCCCTTAGGCCATAGTTTGGTGATCCCTACTTTAGATCCTTCAGCTCCAGGCCCATCAGGACCAGGGGAAGGGGAAGAAGGACCTAAAACTTCATGCAGCAGTGACTCCGGGAGAGTGACATGGGAAGGTCCGCGTGATGTAGAGGGTCAAGGTAGATTTCTTGAATGCCTGGAATTCACCAGATTCAGGAAAGTGAAGGTATCATTTGCTTTGGTGCATGGGCTTTGGACAGAGTTAGTGCAGGTATGGTTATATAAACAGCTTTTTATTTTGGAATAATTTTAGATTTACAGAGACATTGCAAAGATAATAGGATTCCCGTATACCTCTCACCCACTTTCCCTTAACGTTAATATCTTTTTTTACATTTTATCTTTTTATTTGATAAATTTGACATATCACATTTTATAAATTTAAGGTATACTGGGTATTATTTTGATATATTTATATCCTGTAATATGATTGCACTGAAGCAATATTTATCACATGACATCATTGTAGTACATTATTGTCTACATTCATTATGCTGTGCATTAGATCTCTCAAGCTGATTTAGTACTCGTTTGTACCCTTCAACACCATCAGTCCTACCCATCCCCCCATCCCCTAGTAACCACTGATTTTACTGTTTTGTTTTGGTTTTTTTCTTACAGGTATGACTTTTTTAGATTCCACATGTAAGTGATATAGTACTTGTCTTTCTCTATTTGACTTACTCCAATTAACATAATGGGTTCAAGGTCCATTCATGTTGCAAATGGCAGGATATCCTCCTTTCTCAAGGGTGAATAATGTTCCATTGTGCATATGTATCACATCTCAAAATTTTTTTTTTAGTAGACACAATGTTACATTAGCTTCAGGTGTACAACCAAGTGATTCAGTTTCTCTGAATGTTATGTTGTGCTCACCACAAGCTATTATCTGTCACCATACAATGCTCTTACAATAGCATTGACTATATTCCCTATGCCATGTTTTTATTCCCATGACTTGTTTATTCCATACCTGGAAGCCTGTATCTCCCATTCTCCTTCAAGAGTTTTACCCAACCCTCACACCCCTTCCCTCTGGCAACTATCAGTTTGTTTTCTGTATTTGTAGTTCTAATTTTGCTTTCTGTTCATTTATTTCTGTTTTTTCCCCCACATATTAAATCATATGGTATTTGTGTTTCTCAATCTGAGTTATTTCTCTTAGCATAATACCCCCCAGGTCCCTTTGTGCCATTGTAAATGGCACAATCTCATTTTTTTTAGGGCTAATATTCCATAACATATATATATATAATTCATAATATATATAATATATATATATATATACCACCTCTTTCTCCCCTACTCATCTATCAGTGGATGTTTAGGTTGCTTTCATATCTTGGCTATTGTAAATAATGCTGCAAGAAACATAGAGGTGCATATATCTTTTGGAATTAGTGTTTTCGTTTTCTTTGGTGTACCACATCTTTTTTTACCCATTCATCCATTGACGGGCATTTGGGTTGTTTCCATATTTTGGCTGCTGTGAATAATGCTGCAATAAACATGGGAATGCAGATACTGCATCAAAGTCCTGTTTTTATTTCCTTTGGGTATACACCCAGAAATGGAATCGCTGCACCATACGGTAATTCTATTTTTTATCTTTAGAAACCTCCATGTTGTTTTCCATAGTGGTTGGACTAATTTACATTCCCACCAGCAGTGTAAACGGATCCCCTTTTTACCACACCCTTACCAGCACCTACTGTCTCTTGTCTTGCTGGTGATAGCACTTCTAACAGGTATGTGGTGGTATCTCATTGTGGTTTGATTTGCAATTCCTTGATGATGAGAGATGTTGAGCATCTTTTCATGTGTCTGTTAGACATTTTGATGTCCTCTTGGGGAAAATGTCTATTTAGTTCTTTTGCCTATTTTTTAAATTAGAATTTTTTTGTTGGTATTATTAAGTTGTGTTAGTTCTTTATATATTTTGGATATTAACTCCTTATCTGATATATGGTTTGCAAAACTTCCATTCTGTAAGCTGCTGTTTCATTTTGTAACTTGTTTCTTTTGTTATGCAGAAGCTTCTGAGTCTGATGTTGTCAATTAGTTGATTTTGCTTTTGTTGTTGGTGCTTTTAGTGTCATGTTAAAAAAATCATTGCCAAGACAATTTTGTTTTGTTTTGTTGGCGAGAGAGAGAGGGAGCACATGAGTGCAGGGAAGGGTAGAGGGAGAGGGAAAGAGAGAATCTCAAACAGGCTGCATGCTCAGCATGGAGCTTGATGTGAGGCTTGATCCCACAGCCCTGAGATCATGACCTGAGCCAAAATCAAGAGTCGGATGTTCAATTGACTGAACCACCCAGGTACCCCACATTGCTAAGACAAATACCGATGAGCTTCTTCCCTATGTTTTCTTCTATGTTTTATGGTTTCTGGTCTTATGGTTAAGTCTTTGATCCATGTTGAGTTAATTTTTGTGAGTGGTGTGAGATGAGTCCAATTTCACTGTTCTGTGTTTCTTCAGTTTCCTCTTACTGTTAGTGTTTTCCATTACCGTGGTACATTTGTTAAATCTAAGAAACCTATATTTGTGCTTTACTATGATATAATACAAGAGTATATATTTGGTTTTTGTCTCTGGTTTCTGGCACAGAGTCCTGAAAGCCCTTAGAATTTCTTGTGTGATAGGAATGTCTTTGGTAGTTCAGAACAAGCTCCCTTATGACCACACCTGAGTTAATGCTAATGAGATGGTTCTTGGTGATGGCGATGGGGCTTGATAGCTTCAGCATGGGGGCTGGTAGCCAGAGGAACCAAGCACGAGATTCGAGGGTTGGCGCTTCCAGCCCTCCTCAACCTCTGGGGAAGGAGGGGCTAGAGATTGAGTTCAATCACCAATGGCCAATGACTTAATCAATCATGCCTACATTACACAGCTTTGATAAAAACTCTGAACAACAAGATTAGGAGAGCTTCTGGATTGGAAAAATCATCAGTGTGCTGGGAAAGTGGTTCACTTGGAGAGGGCATGGAAGCTCTGTGCCGTGCTCTGCCTCCCCCTTCCCCAATACCTTGCCCTGCTCCTCTCTTCCATTTGGTCGTTCCTGAGTTGTATCCTTTATAATAAACTGGTTATTGTGAGTAAAGTGCTTTCCTATATTCTGTGAGTCATTCTAGTGAATTATGAAACCCGAGGAGGGGGTTGTGGAAACCTCACATTTGTAGCTAGTCAGCAGAATCTTATGAGGCTGCTAGAATGGGTAGGCTGGGCACCTCATATGCGGCTGACATCTGAAGTGGGAGCGGTCTTGTAGGACTGAGTCTTGAACTTGTGAGGTCTGTCCTAACTCTGGGTAGTTGGTGTCAGATTTGAATTGATTTGCAGGACACCCAGTTGGTATTGGAGAATGGGCTGTCATTTAGAAAAAGAACACACAATTACTATTAACAAAATTCCAGACTTTATTTAGATTGCACTGGGGACTGCATTTTCCAGAATGACTTGCAGCCAGGGCTAGTCACTTCAGAACCAATGGTGAGGGGCAGACATGAGATGTGCATGCCTTCCTTTGGGAAGCTCTCTTGTCTTTTCTCATCTTCAGACCGGCTGCAGAGGACTCTAAAGCCCTAGGGGCTGGTAACACTTGGGTTTCTGAATCATACATCAAGGGAAGACACCTGTCAATTGGGAACTACTGCACTGGATTATTACATTGAGCAAGAAATAAACTTCTGCTGTGTTAAGCCTGTCTCATTTGTAGCAGCTGCTAGCAATCCTTTCATGAATAATTCCTCCAGCAGAGACTGGGAGAATCTTGACAACCAAAAGGGTGGTGCTGGTGTAGAAGTGTACTGGGGAGAAACCAGTGGTGCCGAAACACATCCTCATTACAATTCATTGATCACCTACGATGCCTAGAGCATTCTACTCTGTATTAAAAAGCAAAACAAAACATAAAAAGATAACAAGCAACTCCTTATATGGCTACTTGTGTAGCCTTCTCTTGTTTACAGAATGCTTTCTTATTCATCATTCTCATCTGACCTTGAAAAAAATCTTGCCAGGCTGCCTGAGTCAGCAAGACTCATCTCTAATGCTGCAGCGTTTGGAAGACCAATTGAATGGGCTGATAATAAAATAACACATAATTTGATCCTTTTATTTTAACTCAAAGCACATAAATGTACATCCTTTCACCAATATTTTGATGTGGTCTTTTATGTGAGTGCGGACCTACTGATTGGGGATGTACGTTGTTTTCCATACATAAGCCTCATGCATAATGCATCAGCTACACTCTCTAGGGTTAGTTTCTTTAAAGTGAAATCAAAACGTAGAATACTTTCAAGGCATTAGGAGCTTAGAATTCTTCTAGATGTTATAATCTACCCCAATCATTTATGATTGTTTCACTCATACCTAATTAGATGACGGTAAAAAAAACCCACTTCATTGAGGTATGAATGACATGGGAAAAGCTTTAGCATATTGAATGTACACAACTCAGTAAGTTTGGGAATAAGTGTCCACCTGTGAAACTATCACCACAATCAAGGCCATACACATCCATCATCTTCCCAAGTTTCCCTCAACATCATTATTATTGTAACTTTTTTTTTGTGGCAAGAACACTTAATATAAGACCCACCTTCTTAGCAAATTTTAAGTATACACTATAGTATTATTAGCTATAGGCACTATGCGGTATAGTAGATCTCCAGATCTTATTTACCTTGCATCACTGAAATTTTATACCCTTAACCAGAACCTCCCCATTGCCCCTCTCTCCAGACCTTGGCAACCACTGTTTTGTTCTCTGCTTCCATGAGTTTGATTATTTTAGATTCCACGTGTAAGTGAGATTATCAAGTATATTTCTTTATGTGTCTGGCTTATTTCACTTAGCATATAATGTCTTCAAGATTCATCCATGTTGTTGCAAATGGCAGGATTTCCTTTTTAAAGGCTGAGTCATATTCTACTGCATATATATATGTACATTTTCTTTATGCATTCATCCATTGATGGACATTTAGGTTGTTTTCATATTTTGGCTATTGTAGATAATGCTGCAATGAACATGGGAGCACAGGTTTTTTTTTTGTTTTTGTTTTTGTTTTTAGATCTTGATTTCTATTCCTTTGGATAAATACTCAGAAGTAAGATTGCTGGATCACATGATATTTCCGTTTTTAATCTTTTGAGAAACATCCACTGTTTTCCATGATGGTTATACCATTTTATATTCTGGACAGCAATTTTTAGGGCTTATTGCCTTTGCTGTGATTTTCCTAGGTATTCAACTTAGTTTCCATAGAAATAAAATCTTTTTGCACTCATATTTCATTGGTTTAGATAATATTTAATAAAATTACACAGCTGCAATAATTGGCAAACCAGGTTTGTGAACAAATGTGGCTGGCATTTGGTGAAAACAACAGTGTGGGAACATACTGTCTATGTGAGTCAGTGGGACTGTGGGCTCAGTCTGGGTGTTTAGCAGGAGAAGTAGAGAACATCAGTTAGTTCGGTAAATGATTATTAGACTGTCCACCCTTAGCAATGGCTAACCCATAAGATACTTTTTTTCTGGGTTGTACAGCACCCTACCGTGTGCAAGGTTTGATGAGTGAGTCCCAGGCAGGGTTTCAGTCCCCAGGCCCTCCATCAGTAAAAAAATCCTTATGTAGAACACAATCTGAATATCCTTCTATGGTGGTCCAGTCTATTATACCAGTAAAATTTAGATATTGCCCTGGATGACAACAAATTAAGTGACTATCCCAAATTACCAAGTTATCAACTGGGGGAACTGGGACCTAGTCCTAAGCCTTCAACACCTAATCCAGAGTGGACTGAACCACCTGGTCCGGGTACCTGGATAAGACATCTTGTCTTGCTTTGGTCATAAGACAAGAGCCTTGCCAGTCTTATCCCAGCATTTAATATACCTGGTCAAGCCCTGCGCTTGGCTGCTCCCAGGACTCTGCCCACATGGTTTTCTCACCAAATAGGACCTCAACCTCTGTACTTGTTCTTCACACACCTGCTCTATCCCTCCTGCCCATTACATTCCCTTACTTTTCAGGTATCCTATTGCTGCAGTGATTCTTGACTCTGTACTCTTGTGTTGAAATTTTAAAAATTCCCATGAGGGGTGTCTGGGTGGCTCAGTCAGTTAAGTGGCCGACTCTGGATTTCGGCTCAGGTCATGATCTCAGGGTCCTGGGATCGAGCCCCGAGTAGGGCTCCCTGCTCAGTGGGGAGTCAGTCTGCTTGTGCCTCTGCCCCACTCCCCACTTCTGCTCTCTCTCTTAAATAAATAAATAAAATAAAATCTTTAAAAAAAATGCCCCTGCCAGGGTCCCATGCACAACTAACTCAATCAGAATTTCTATGCATGGGACCCAGTCATCATCCAGGTGATTCAAATATGCAGCCAAGTTTGAATACTGCTGAATTAGAAGGGTCTGAATTACACAGTCCACCTCCTGATCATGTCCTCTTGTGAATCGGTAGTTAATTATTCCATCTTTGTATACCTTACCATGCCAACAAGACAACTCAGAGACTGGAGCCAGGAGTTCACTTTTCCTGCACATGAGGGATTCTTAATTTCTATCTGTTGGCTGATGTTTAATTGGATTTGGGGAGGAGCTCTGTTGCACACTCTCTAATGACAGTGTTGACGTTGGCAGAGCCAAGAGATGGCATGGGTGAGTCTGGGAAGTGGAGTACAGCTCTCTGGCTCCAAATGATACGAATGTCCAGCTTTATAGTATGGTTGTGGAGGTCTGTGAGTAGGCAGTGTGTTTCAAGGAGCGTGACCAAACACTCCTCCGTTATCCACCCCTTTGACCACAATGGCAACTTGAGGTCTACAGAATGAAGTTCAGACTTCTTCTGGCCTTTGTGATCTGGCCTTAGCTTACCTACTTGTTCCAGCCTTCCTTATCCAAAGTATCACCCTACACCCTACACCCTAGGTTAGTGTTATAAATACATAATGGTTCTTTTTCTCCAGACCCCTCCCTCTGCACTTTCTAGAATTCCCTAGTTTCTTCAGAATTCTCTCTGTTAATCTCTTCTATTGAATTCTTTGCCAAGTTCTTTATGTGTTGCTTTTATGCCAGGGAGACTTCCCATTTTCTCCCTAGCACATCCTCTACCCAAAGAATCTGCACACAGTATGATTTTGTTCCCAACAAAGGCATGGCTACCTGTACTGAAAATGAACATCGAGTTTAATACGATTTGCTCCTTTGAGAGAGACAAAGTTGGGGAGCAAGAGTAGGTGTACAGACAAAGAGAGTAATTGTCTTGGTTCCTGAGAGCTTTCAGATTCTCAGTTCTAGCATCCACCCACCCATCCATCTGTCCATCTATCCCTTGAACAAATATGTACCAAGTGTTTAATCTAGGCCAGGCCCTGTCGCAGGCATCGGTCATAGAACAAATGCAAGTGGTCTATTTTTGTCTTCATGGATGATCTTACATTCTAATGGGGTAGGCAGTCCATATATGACCTTGTCAGGTGTTGATAAGTGCTATGGAGAAGATTTAAGCTAAGTAAGGGTGATAACCAGTCTTGGAACAGGTGCTGTTTTTTAAAGAGTGGTCAGGGGAGGCCTCCCTAGCAGGATATTTGAGCAGAGACCTGAATAAAATAAGGGAGCAAATGATGGGAATATCTGGGTGGGGGACGGTGTTCCAGGCAGCTGGAACAGCAAGTGCAAAAACCTCAAGGTGGGACGGTTAGTGGTATTTTCACTGAATGCCAAGAGGGCGTTTGGGGCTAGAGCGGAGTGGGCAGCAGGGAAGGTGATGGAACTGATGACGGACAGGGGAGTAGCATGCTGCTGGGAGGCCATTGCAAGGGCTTCGGCTTTTACTTGGAGTACGATGGGGAGCCACCGAAAGAGCATCATCTGATTTTGGCTTAAAAGGATCACTTGATAAAGTCAGTCAGTCAGAGAAAGACAATTATATGATCTCACTCATATGTGGAATTTAAGAAACAAAATAGAGGATCATTAGGGGAAGGGAGGGGAAAATAAAACAAGATGAAACCAGAGAGGGAGACAAACCATAAGAGACCCTTAATCTCAGGAAACAAACGGAGAGTTGCTGGAGGGGAGGGGACGGGGGGATGGGGTCCCTGGGCAATGGACATTAAGGAGAGCATGTGATGTGATGAGCACTGGGTGTTAGATAAGACTGATGAATCACTGACCTCTACCTCTGAAACCAGTAATGCATTATACGTTAATTGAATTTAAATTAAAAGAATTAAATAAAAAAAAAAACCAAAAATCTCTGTATGGAAGATCCCAATAAAGGAAAGGATCTGATAAAAAAAAAAAAAAAAGGATCGCTTGAACTGTTGTGTGGAGGCTGACTTGTAAGGGGGAGGAGCAGGGAGGCCTCAGGAGGGGACTGCGGTTTGGGCCAAGGTGGTAGCAGGAGATGGGGAGAGAGAGAGAGAGAGAGAGCTAGATTCTGCGTCTTTCCAGATGGAGAAGACAGATTTGCCGGTGGGTTTGAATGAAACGTGTATGAGAAAGGACAAAGTCTTTGGAAAAGACTGTGGAGAGCTGAGGCTTCGGGTGAGAATCCGGAGTCTTGCCTCGTCCGCGTAAGCGGGGGCTGCCTATCTGAGATCTACCCGCAGGAGATTCGAAGTGAGTCGGGCCAGATGGATATGCGGGTCTGGAGCCCCCTTGGCTCTTCCCTTTCTCTCACGTGGACACATCTAATTCACAGGAAACCTGCTTTCACCCTTCCGGTGGGGTTTCACTCCCCCCTGGAGTAAAAACTGAAGTCCTTGGAGGCCCCCTGAGCTCTGGCCTCCGGGCCTCGGGCCTCGGACCTCGTCCCCTGGGGCTCTCCCCCTGCTCCCTGCTCTGGGCCACGCTGGGCTGGCCCTGCCACTGGCCTCTGCTCCCACCAGTCCTCTGCCTGCAGTGCTCCTTCCCCCTGGATCAGTAAGGCTTACTCTCATCTCCTTCAAGACCTCGTTGAAATAGGACCTGCTGGGTGAGGCTTTCCAGCACCATCCTGTGTAACATCATCACGCGGCGGTCCTCCTTCCTCTCCTTCTTCCTTCCCCGCTGCTGGGTCTCCTCCTCTCCTTCTAGGCGTTTTGTTTATCGTCCGTTTCCTCCCACCAGAATATCAGCTCCAAGAGGGCAGGCATTTTGTCCTGACAGCTTCCCTGCTCTATCCCCAGGGCCTGGCACACCGTAGACCCCTTTGCCTGCATCCCCACAAGACTGCAAATGCGCCAAGCCTGAGGACTCCATGTAAGCCCGGCAGAGTGCCTATGCCATACTGGGAGCAATTATCATTTATAGAACGAAATAATTTGTAAAAAATAAATTTTTTTAAGATTTTACTTTTTTTTTTTTTTTTTGAGAGAGAGAGAGAGAGAGAAGGAGCATGTACATGAGCAGGTGAGGGGAGGGGAAGAGCAGAGGACAAGCAGGGTCCCCACTGAGTGTGGAGCCTGGACCTTGAGATCATGACCTGAGCCGAAGGCAGATGCTTAACTGACTGAGCCACCAGGTGCCCCAGAATGAAATAATTTTAGGCAAAATATATCTCCCTCTCAGGCTCAAAGGTGAGACAAATTTTAAGAGACAAATAACTACCAAAAACATTCGCCAAAGGTAAATCCCTCAGTTGTATCTTAGGACATACTTGCTTGGCAGACAGGAAGCTGAGTTTGTTCTTCACAGGGACACCTCACAGGAGGGGTGCTCAGCTACTTGGGGGAGAATATTTTGCTAAAACTGAACAAAAGAGAAGCAATAATACTAACCTGTAAGGAACCATTCTAAGGACTTCAAATATATTAGCTCCCCTAATCCTCACGACCCTGTGGGGGTGGGTATTGGCGTCATGGTAGTTCTACAGACGAGAAAACCAAGTCTCAGAGAAGGGCAGTAACTGGCTCCAGGCTACACAGCTCGTTGGGCCAGTAAGCGGGGAACCAGGACTGAACTGAGATAGTCTGGCTCCAGGGCCCACCCTCTAAGGAAACCAATGAACAGCGGGGGGACAGTGAACCGTCCAAAGAATATTCCATGAGGGCTGGAGTCCTACAGTTGGTAGAATGGAGAAAGGAAGAAAACAACCTTGATCCCCCATGGCATGGGGCATGGAAGCCTCTGATCCCCCAACTCCCCCCAAGAACTTGCTGCCAGCAGGTGGGCCATATTTTCAGTTAACCGTTGAACCGGTTTTCAACTATGTGACACAGGCCTGGAGGTGACTTCAGTTGCTCTTCTTCTGACTCCCCGTCCTCCTGCTCCGTGAACCTTCTCCGCCCTTCTGCATCACATCCTGGGTGTCAGCTGGCCTGTCCCCTGAGTCCCATGTGTCTGCATGCCAGACATAGCACTCACCCCCCGGACACCCGGGTATGTGCTTTCCTTGTGGGGCCTAGCCTGGTTTCTTTTCGGAGCAGATTCTGGGAGAACTAACTGGATTCTTTTTTTTTTTCCTTCTCTTCTGCATGCCTTGTTCTTCTGTCCTGCCAGGTGGTGGTGGTGGTGGGGTACTATTGAGGAAAGACCATTCTGGAAGCAACCAATTAATCTACAGATGTCTTCTGAGCACCAAATGCTTCTTCATCATTATGTGAAGTGTTACACAGAAGAAATCAGAAATATTAGCCTCAGTTCTCCCCTCGAAGCAGTCACACATTTCTTAGGAAGAGGAGACTGTGTGGAAAGCGATTATGGGATAAGGGGACTGTGTGTAATGAATTACTAAATTGCACTGCAATGCTATAAAGTGCTGGGGGTCAGAAAGTGGACAAATCCGAGTGGCTTGGAGTAAATCACAGAATGTCACGGTTGAAGGAGGCCTTGAATAGCATCCTCGTGGTCCCAAGGGGAAAAGAGAAGTGCGGAGAACACAAGCCGCATGCTGGAGATACAACAGTAAAGGGCTAGCAGAGCTGGTGTGGGGCGCTGGTTCTCCTAAGCCTGGGTCGAATGTTCTTCTCACTCAACTGAGCTCCGTCTCTCAGGAGGACCATGGGCAAGGGAGGAAGCTGGAGAGGGCTGTTGGTTACAAGGAGTTGATAGGCAAGGGATGTTTGCCAGGGAGAGTACATAGCTGAGGAAGGAGTAGCAAGGATAAAGGTGAGGAGGAGACAAAAGGAAAATCCATCCAGGAGAAAGGTAGGAGCCGAGCAACCCTCTCTTGGTCAAGCCTGGTAGCTTGGAGGCTGTGATGATGGGTTCTGCCTGGCCATTAAAGTATTGTTGCTAACTAAGCAAGCGTCTTAATGTCTCAGGGTGTCCTTATGGGCAGTAAAGCTACTGAGGTGTGAAGACATGCACATCAGGGCCATTGGATGAATAATTTCACAAGGAAGGCAATGAAAGTCACGTTATGGGCATCATTTAATCCTTCCATCTGGAGAGCATGTTTTGACAGTTTTAACAGAAGCTCTCCCAAGGGTTCCCGCTCCTCCAGGGGATGTGAGGAGCATCTGAGAGTCCACGGAGCTGGCTGCCTCCTTCATGTGGTCCCTCAGCATATTTATGCAGTTGCTCTGGGAAGACAAAGTGTGCTGACCTTGTTTCCCGGATATTTTGCTCTGTTTGTTACTGACTTGATTTGATAGGTAATATCACACACTGTTATGGCTCTTCTGAGAGGGTGGGGGAGATGCTAAAAGCATTGGAATGAGAGTTAGGAGAAACGAGTTTTTGGCTCTACCATGGGCTGGCTGGGTGACCTGTGGCCAGTGACTTAACCTCTCTGGGCCTCAAGCAGTTCAGACTAGATTATCTTTAAGGTCCATTTTGATTCTAATATTTTATGAGCCTAAGAAGACAATATTATAAAAGAAAACAGAGTGCACACACCACAGTCAGATGGGCTGGATTCAGGATTAGAGCTCTGAGCCCAATTAGCTGTGTGCCCTTGGGAATGTTACTTAACATCTCTGAGCCTCAGTTTTTCTTTCTTTCTTTTTTTTTTTTAAGATTTTATTTATTTATTTGACAGAGAGAGACACAGTGAGAGAGGGAACACAAGCAGGGGGAGTGGGAGAGGGAGAAGCAGGCTTCCTGAGGAGCTGAGAGCCTGATGCAGGACTCAATCCCAGGACCCTGGGATCATGACCTGAGCTGAAGGCAGATGCCTAATGATTGAGCCACCCAGGCGCCCCTGAGCCTCAGTTTTTTGTATATGAAATATAATGAGGGGGAAATAAAATAAAGTGTTTAGAATAAAGCCAGATATATATATTCATTTAATAAAGGGTGGTCTCTTCCATCTCTAGCAACGTAAGGCAGCCTTCTAACCTTCACGTCAAAGTAAGTCCTCCCGCCTCCCTCTATTTCTGCCTTTCATCCAGACACATTTCCCGAGCATCTCTCTTCCATTTCCTGAGTTAGGGGCTGGAGATGTATGATGTGTGATCTGGTCCAGGATGCTAAGTGTGATGCAGTCTGCTATGGGAGAGTGTGATAAACTGCAGGCATAACTCGAAGATACCATGGGTTCAGTTCCATACCACAATAAAGCGAGTCAAATGAATTTTTTGGTTTCTCAGTGCATCTAAAAGTTATGGTTGCGCTATATTGTAGTTTATTAAGTGTGCAATAGCATGTCTGAAAAAAAAAAAACAACGTACATACCTTCATTAAAAAACACTTTATTGCTAAAAAATGCTAATGATCATCTGAGTTTTCAGCAAGTGGTAATCACTGGTCACAGATCACTGCAGTAAATAAATAATAAAGAAAAACTTGAAATATTGCAAGAAGTACCAAAATGTGACCCAGAGACACAGAGTGAACGAATGCTGTTGGAAAAATGGTGTTGACAGACTTACTTAATGCAGGGTTGCCACAAACCTTCAATTTGTATAAACAAAATAAAATATCTGTGAAGTGCAATAAAGCGAAGCAAAATAAAGCAACGTCCTCCTGTCCCCAGGAGGCCTCTGGGAATTCTTAACGCAGGAGCCAGATTTGTGGCTGGTTACTGGATGGAACTTTGTAGAAGCAGGAGAGAAGGAGTGTGTGCAAGTGGGAGTGGGGGCACTTGTGATGTGGTTTGGGCCAAGGGACTGGGGGATGAGCACTGGCATGCTTTATTGGGGCCAGGGTCTTTGCAGGGAGAGCAGGCTGTGGTTAGGACCGTTACCTTCTGAAGGCTCAATTAAACTGTGCGTCTTTCCCAGGGGCACAATGGGGCTGCAGGGGCACAGATTAATTTATCAGCCTGGCTAGCCCAGGCGGGGCTACATGGGTCCCTGGAATGCTGAATGGGACAGTGGCTGGGGAGCCATATCTAGTTTGGGAACTGCCTGTCATCCTCCCGCAGGATGTTGTAGGGGCTCGCTCGACTTCCCCGCTTTGTGTCTGTCTGGCCCTGGCCACCCTGCGTCGCCTTGAGCTCTTGGAGAGGCCAACGAATGGGTGTGTGTCCTGACCAGAGGTCAGTGGGCATTGTAACGAACTTGTAACCCTATCCAGATCAAAGTGACAGAACCTGAGCCGCAGGCTGAGCCAGCCCTTTCCCTTCGGTGTGACATCCAAGCCTCTGGCTCACCGCTAAGTAGTGGTAACCTAAGAAACCAGAGGGGCCCCCTGGTCCAAGCTCCAGAGTGTTTACTTTCTTCTGCTGGTGGCAGCCTGGGCCTTTGGTGACAGTGTGCCCGGCCTCAGGGTTGGGTGCTGCGAGCTGCTCTTTTCCTCCAGTGACTTACACTGGGGCGGTCCCTGTGTTCTGGGGAGGGGGGAAGGCATTGAGTGGGAGGGTTAATGGGTTGGGGTGCTCCCCTAACAAATACGCTCTGTCACCTACTTGGATACAAAACGGAAGATGGAAGGGAGGTGACGCCATTGCCTTTAAGCAGACCCCACTCTGCTCATTTGCCTCTAAGAGCTTGCCATTTCAAAGCAGGGAAATAATTGTATTTGCTCTATGGGAGGCATTCCTCCTTCTCCTCCCTACCTCCCCCCTCAGGATGGAATGCATTTCCTTCCTCTGTACTTCGGGGTGGCAGCTTTCATGTTCCCACGCTCCAGGGCGGAAGGTCAGCTGGAGGGGTGGGGAGGCATCACCTCTAGCTGGCAGCCACGCAGACTCAGAGGTCCCCATCTTGGCGGTGGGGATTTGCCCTCTGAAAGGGGACGGCCCCTCTCTCCCAGGGCAGCGGGTCTTATTTTCCTCTGAAAATTCATGCTGCAGGAATGGATCGTTTCTCACAGCTTTCCTGACAGGTACAATTGTCGCCAGAAAGAGCATAAAGAGACAATGCAAAATAGCCCCTCTTAGTTGCCTTTAATTGGCTCTTAGAGTCATTTTCCTGAGATGGATTAATCACATCAAGACACAGTGTGCTAGCACAGCTCATAAAACCTGTTTTTTCCCCCGATCATTTTCCAAGGTGAGGGGATATTCTGTGCCACTCTTGGTCCTCACCTAAGGTCCTGGTATTAGATTTTATAAGGGCCAGCAGATGGAACACGCCCACACAGGTTTCCCACTCAATGCCCAGTGGACAGGTGTGGCCCTAATCTCAGAAGTGGGTTTTCTTTCCATCTTAAGGTGCATATTAAATTTTTCTGCCTGTGGGAAACGACAGACTCCTAAGCCACCATTCTGCCAGCCCTGGCAGGGGGTTAGAGGTATTATGCAAAGTCTTATTCTGGGCTTGGCAGAGCTAACCATTAAAATTCTATTTCTTATTCAAAGAAGCGTCTATGCCGGTATTGATCTCTGTACTGGCTTCTATTTTACTGTGGAGGGAACATCCCAAGTGTAACTGATCCCCCCCCCCCCTTCCCCAAAGTTAGTGAATTTGAAGAAATCCATTGGACGCGGCAGGTCTTTTAATTTCTGTTTTAAAGCTCTGTTACTTGGGAGAGAAAACCATGGAGGCTCAGCTTCCATGAAGAATTTAAGGCTGAAATCAAATAAAAACTTGCACAAGTTAATCTTAAACACTTAATGGTATGCAAATTTGAGTTCCTATTCATGTAAATCACTGTAATGAGAATTGGTTTCAACCAGCCAGATCAGATTTTGCAGTTTTTCTCTTCGTGTTTCTTTATTTTTCGATGTGAGTGATGTGCAGGCATGCCAGCAGTTTCCCTGGGATTTCTGGGTGGAGGGAGCAGATTGCTGGGGTGTCAGGGGTGGGGGGGGCACTGAGAGAGGGAAGGGAAGCAAGACGGGCAGATGGAAGGCCAGCTGGGCTAGGTGCTCTGTTCATGGCCTTGGCTTCCTCCACCAGCCTTCAGTTTCATCCTCTTCAGGCGGTCAGCATAATGGCTAAGGGTGAGGGCCTGGAGTCAGGCTGTCACTGTGTGACACAGGGCTCTGGCTTCTTGCTGGCTGTCTGATGGATGCTGTCCACAGTTCCTTGCCATGTGGGCTTTTCCAGCTTGTCCACTTACTTTATCACCCCAGCACAGGGAACCTCTACACCTAGTCTGCTAGCAAAGTGGAGCCATATAGTGTAATGTAATCGTGAGAGTGACGTCTTATTATTTTTGCCATTTTTTTTTTATTGGTTAGAAGCAGGTCCTAGGTCCCGCTCACCCTCAAGGGGAGGGGATTCCACAAAGGTGTGAACGCCAGGAGGTAGGGATTATTGGTGGTGGTGGTGGGGGGCACCTCAGAGATCATCCATTATGCCGTTCCTTGTGAACTCCACTACTGAGGGTGTCCTAAAAGGGTTAAATAATGTCATCTTTCAAGTCACCTTGGAAGGATATCCAGAGTAATTCCCAGGTTATGAGGGGTTGGTCCTCCTTACCTTTCAAATATTCCTACCTGTTTCAGGTGTTTAATACTTCTCTAAAATGGGCTGATGTTTTTCGTTGCTATAAGTTGATAGAAGAGAGAAGTCTTAAATTTCAAATGCTTCTCTGAGGTTAGTCGTGATTGAATTTAGTTATCCCAACGTGGTCACCACAGTCATCGTGGCAAACTTCAGACCATTAATTATTTGCATGGGAAAGAAGATCAGTTAGGAAAAAGAAAAGGTCCCACTGGATGAGGGATGGGGTAAAAACTAAGAAGGGAGACAAGGGGCTTTTTTTTTTTTTTTGAAAGATTTTATTTATTTATTTCACAGAGAGAGACAGTGAGAGAGGGAACACAAGCAGGGGGGAGTGGGAGAGGGAGAAGCAGGCCTCCTGCCGAGCAGGGAGCCCGATGCGGGGCTCGATCCCAGGACCCTGGGATCATGACCTGAGCCGAAGGCAGACGCTTAACGACTGAGCCACCCAGGGGCCCCAGACAAGGGGCTTTGTCATTGCCATGGATCTCACTCCCTAGAGTGTTGCATCTCTAAACTATTGCATGTACAGATAATTTAGCAAAAGCGTTGGTCATAATGTCCCAGAAGGGAAATCTAGAGTCTCCCATATGTTCACGAAGTCCTGGGTATTCCAAAACAGTTTCATCAGAAGTTGTTAATCAATTGTTTAACTGATAAAGAAAACCTCCTCTTGTGATGAACTTATTAGACCCTAACCTGGAAAGATGAGAGAAGGGAATAGGGAGAGGTCCCTGAATCTCAAAAGTCTTCCTTCAACCCCTGGATGATGCCTCAGATTTCAGTTGTCCCTTAGTAAACTAAATTCTCCTGGTGAAGCATTATATCATGCTTTGTTAGTCATTCACAGTCTAGTATGAATGAGGGAAGAGGGAAATGAACTTGCCATATCCTTCACTGCCTGTGGAGTGAGAGAAACCTCACATTTCCATGGGGAAGACACTTAAACATGAAAATGAACTCTATGTCCCTTCTCTGCTTAAAAATTTCAATGGGCTCCCATTCCACATTATGGAAAATAAAACAATTTTACTTGGCCTGAGTTAACTCAACAGCTTCATTGTGAATGCTCTATCACTTGTGCATTAGCCTCTTGTCACATAAAATACCCCAAACTCCTTCACATAGATTTGCTTTTCACTCTTACTTCTGCCTAGAATGCCCCTCTGCTGTCTTCAGCCTAGATGCCCGCTGAGGTCCAGTGCCAGGATCATATTGTTGGAGAAACTTCCCCAACTTCTCCAAGCAGGAGAAGTTGCTTTCTTCTGACTGCTCCCATCCTGCAGCTGCCATGGTCAGATCACATCAGAAAAGGTTATACATGGATTGGTCTCTCCCACCATCCTAAGAGCTCTTTGAAGGCAGGAACTGTATTTTTTTCACCTTAATCTCTGTGATGCCATCCCAGGGGCTGACAGTAATAATTACTAACATCTATTAAACATTTATTATATACCAGACACATTATGAATGCATTACTCATTCAGGTGAAGATAACCCCTTGTGTTATTACCCCTGTTTTAGTGAAGGGGAGACTGAGGTATAGAGAATTTATCACTTGTTAAAAGTCATGCAACTATAATTGCCAGAACCTAGATAGGAATCTAAGTTGTCCAATTGCAGAGATTTTGCTCTTAGCTCTCTATGGTATTATGCATCCTACCCAGCATAGATCTCTGATGATTACATGTTTGTGATACGAATGACTGAATGAATGTGTCACAGGCTGGAGCATGGCCTTGTCCTCATAGCCCCTCCCCAGTGAAGCCATGCCCCTGTCCAGTTTGGCATTTGGTTCCTGTAGTCCTGGCTTGCAGTCTCCCTCGCCTTCATTGAAGCAGAAGGAAGCATCTGGACTGGTGGCCTTGATGGCTGATATCTCTATTTCTCCCCTGCCCCACTCTAGGCAGCCTGACCTTAGGAGCCCTTGGTTCCAGTTTGTTGGTGACCTGATACTTCAGCTTTGGGGCCCAGGAGCCCTGAGCCTCTGGGCTGGCCCAGCAGCAAGGGCCTGATGTACATTCCACACCTGTCAGCACTCCAGGTCTGGCCACTGATGGGACCAGGCTGGGCGGGAGGGTGCAGATTATCTTGGCTCTTCCTGAAGAACTTTATCAGGTGTCCATGGCAACAAAGCCCCAAGTAGATGCTGAGCAGAGAGTTGGCCCTCTGCCCCACGGGGCCAAGGATACAGTGACCTTTGAGTTACCACTTGCTGACAACGCTGGGAATACTGGCATGTAGCTAGCCCAAAGATGAGCTTTCCCCTTTCACTGGAGGCTACCGGAACTCAGTATTTTCTGCCAACTACTATATGCCTGGCATTGTTTTGGGTGTTATAAACATAGAGGGCTCCCTTGGCCCTTGAAAGACTTTGAGACTAATGGCAATGGTGTCCACATAAACAAATGACTGCAACATATTTTTACCAGGACTACATTATACATACATGTGCTTTGGAGAAATTGAAAAGGGAGTTTTTAATTCTGCCAGCCAATTAAGTGGTGTTTGGGTAAGCTGCCAAAGGAAGACAGGGTTCGGTGTAAAATAAAGTGAGTACAACTGCAGAGTGGTGGGCACAAAATAGTGTAAGCACAAAGAGTGTCAGTGAAATCAGATAGTATTGTCCATAGCAACAGCAGTAGAACTCCTAGATCTAGAAGAATGGGTGAGTGATCTTAAGGCACAGGAATCAGGAAAGGGCTTAAGAAGAGTAAACGTTCTTCCTAAGGAATCCATTTAGAAAAAGTATTTTAAAAAGCAGTTTTCAAGTTGGAAAATCGGGAGGACACTGAACGTTAGCTCAGGAGATTCGGTTATAGTTTCAGTTGGATAAACTATCTCTGTGCATTGGGCATATTCTTTCTCCCCATTTTTATAATTAGTAAATGCAGAAAAATGGACTACATGTTATCAAGTGTCCTTCTTTTCTTTTTTTTAAAAGATTTTATTAATTTATTTGACAGAGAGAGATAGTGAGAACAGGAACACAAGTAGGGAGAGTGGGAGAGGGAGAAGCAGGCTTCCCGCCGAGCAGGGAGCCCGATGCGGGGCTTGATCCCAGAACCCCGGGATCACGACCTGAGCCGAAGGCAGCTGCTTAACTGACTGAGCCATCCAGGTGCCCCTCAAGTGTCCTTCTAATAGCAGAATCTACAATCTTCACAATGTCTTAATCAAAATGTCTTGTAGTCAATAAAACATTGCTAGACATGTATAGAAAAGGGAAAAATGTATTTCATGGTCAAGAGAAAAAAACAATAGAGAATAACTCTGAGATATTGGAATGAACAGATTAGACTTTAAAATATCTATTTTAAATGTGTTTGAGAACTTAAAGAAAAATATGGTCACAATGAATAAACAGATGGGTAATATTAACAGAGACATGTAAAGTACAAAAAAGAATCCAATGGGTATTGTATAATGAAGTATTAAAAATGAAATTACTCTAAGTTAAAGAATAATGGTAGGGAAGTGAACTTGGAAAATTAATAAGAACTCTCCATTCTGAAGAACAGAGAAAAAAAACCTTGGAAAAGAGCCAACAGAGCCTAAGGAACCAGTGTTACCCTTCAGGTGATCTAACATATATTTAGTTGTAGTCCAAGAAGGAGAGAGTAGAAAGAATGGGGAAGAAATAATATTTGAAAATATTGGAAATGCTAAAAATGTCCAAAATTTGGTGGAAAACACAAACTTAACAGATCCAAGGAACTCACTGAACTCAAGAAAGATACATACAAAATAGGCCATATTTAGGTTTTACATAGTAAATCTGCTAAAAGTCAAAGAAAGAGAAAAAAATCTTGAAAGCAGCCAAAGAAAAATGACACAATATATACTGAGAACATTTATATGTGTGATCACTAACTTCTTTGTAAAAAGAGTGGAGACAAGAAGACAGTAGAAAATATCTTTTAAAAAAACTGTCAACCCAGAATCCCAGACTTCTATATCCTTCAAAAATGATGGCAAAATGAATAATTTCCCAATAAATACATATTGAGGAAATATGTTGCCAGGAGGTCACAACTTGAAAAATGCTGAAGAATTTTTTTTTTCAAGCTGAAGGAAAGTAATTCCTTTTTTTCTTTTTTTTTAAATTTAACTTAATTTTATTATGTTATGTTAGTCACCATACAATACATTATTAGTTTTTGATGTAGTGATCCATGATTCATTGTTTTTGTATAATACCCAGTGCTCCATGCAGTACATGCCCTCCTTAATACCCAACACCAGGCTAACCCATCCCCCCACAGCCCGCCCCTCTAAAACACTCAGTTTGTTTCTCGGAGTCCATAGTCTCTCATGGTTTGTCTCCCCCTCTGATTTCCCCCCTTCATTTTTCCCCTTCCTTCTCCTAATTTCTTCCATGCTATTCCTTATGTTCCACAAGTAAGTGAAACCGTATGATAATTGACTTTCTCTGCTTGACTTATTTCACTTAGCGTAATCTCCTCCAGTCCCATCCGTGATGGTGTAAAAGTTGGGTATTCATCCTTTCTGTTGGCTGAGTAATATTCCATTGTATATATGGACCACATCTTCTTTATCCATTCATCTGTTGAAGGGCATCTCACCTCAGGAAAGTGATTCCTGATAGAATATCATATCTACAGGAAGAAATGACCAGCACTGGGAATGGTAAATGGGTAAGTATAAAAGACTATATATTTTTTCTTCTCATAATTTATTTAATAGATATATGACTGTTAAGCAAAATTAATATTGTGTGGGGTTTATAACAAACATTGATGTACTATATAGTACAATGATATCAAAAAATAAGCAGAGGAAGGCAAATGGAGCATTTCTTTTGCATGGTTATTGTATTTTACGTGAGGTGGTGCTATGTAAACTCCAACTAGACTGTGATAAGTCAAGATTATATAATGTAATCTTTGGAGCAAGTACTAAAATATAATGCATAGAGGTAGAGCTGAAAAGCCAATATCAGAATTAAAATGGAATAATACAAAAAATGATTAACCCTAAAGAAGGCAGAAAGGGAGGAAGAGAGGAATTAAAAACAAATGAGACAAATAGAAAAATAATGGCAAAATGATAGACCTAAAACCAATCATATTAATAATTACATTAAATGTAAATACATTGAACACTCCAGTTAAAAGGCAGAGATTGTCAGGCTGGATTAAAAAAGCAAGACCCCACTATATTCTTTGTATAAGAAATGACTTTAATGTAAAATACAGATGGTTTGAAAGTAAAGGATGAAAAAAGATATACCATTCTTTATCAGGTAGATTACTTCTCTCCATTTTATTGAAGTCTTTTTCTGAGGTTTTGTCTTGTTCTTTTGTTTGGAACATATCTCTCTGCTTCCTTATTTTGCCTGACTCTCTGTGTTTGTTTCTTTGTATCAGGCAAAACAGCTGTCTGTCTCCAGGCTTGAAGGAGTGGCCTTGTGTGGGTGGCGAACTTCATTGTTCAACCTTGCCTTAGCTCTTGGTTGTCTATTGAACCTTTGTGATTGTCTAAGCAGCCTGACTTACTCTTTTTTTTTTTTTTTATGTTATGTTAATCACCATACATTAGATCATTAGGTTCATTGTTTGTGCATAACACCCAGTGCTCCATGCAGAATGTGCCGTCTTCAATACCCATCACCAGGCTAACCCATCCCCCCACCCCCTCCCCTCTAGAACCCTCAGTTTGTTTTTCAGAGTCCATAGTCTCTCATGGTTCGTCTACCCCTCCGATTTCTCCCCCTTCATTCTTCCCCTCCTGCTATCTTCTTCTTCTTCTTTTTTTTAACATATATTGCATTATTTGTTTCAGAGGTACAGGTCTGTGATTCATCAATCTTACACAATTCACAGCACTCACCATAGCACATACCCTCCCCAATGTCTATCACCCAGCCACCCCATCCCTCCCATCCACCCCCACTCCAGCAACCCTCAGTTTGTTTCCTGAGATTAAGAATTCCTCATATCAGTGAGGTCATATGATACATGCCTTTCTCTGATTGACTTATTTCGCTCAGCATAATACCCTCCAGTTCCATCCACGTCGTTGCAAATGGCAAGATCTCATTCCTTTAATGGCTGCATAATATTCCATTGTATATATATACCACATCTTCTTTATCCATTCATCTGTCGATGGACATCTTAGCTCTTTCCACAGTTTGGCTATTGTGGACATTGTAAGCAGCCTGACTTATTTTTGATGGGTCCATATGCCAAGACCTGTCAGTGTTCCAAGGGAAGGAATATCAGTTAGCACCTAGTTTCAGGTTGATTAGAAGCCAGACCCTCAGGCAGCAGCTTTTAAAGTATGCAAATATATGTAATCCCATGGGATTGCAAATGTAAACCCTGCTGGCCTCCAGACCAGGAGATGTGATGGTATCCCCTGAGTAACACTTGTAAAAATCAGGGCTCCAGATGGGTGTCTAAGCTTTTTCCTGGGGAGTACCAGCAAGCTGTAGCCAGGCCAGGGGAACATGTAAGGAGGGTATGTCTCCCTGCCTAAGTTTCCTGAGAGCTCTTCTGTGGTCTCTAGATTTGTGGCCAGCCTGACACCTGTCCCTCAGGCTGGGGATTCAGGACAAGTAAATAGGCCTTTTGCACAGGAAGACTGAGGATGTGTTTCAGTCTACTGTCTGTGCAGTGCTCTGAGGGTGGCAGCCAGCTAAGAATTGTCTTTCCTATTGTTATAGTCCCATGGAGTCCAGGAATGCCAGCCTCCCTGGCCACCAGGGCCAGGAAATCACGGGGGCATTTCCCGTGTGGACTGCAGGTGCCTTCCAACTTCAACGATGGAGGGGGAGAGCATGGCAGGCAGGGTGTGCCCACCGACTTGAGCACGGCAGCAGGAGAATGCCTTGTCTGTGCGTGCCCACCAGCTTCAGGGAGGCAGCAAAAAAAGGCTACGTCTGCACATGCCCACCAGCTCCAGCAAGGCAGGGGGAGAATGCCATGATTGTTCAGACCCTCTGGCCCCAGCAAGGCAGCGGGAGTGTGTGGTTGAACTGCACATGGCCACCTGTTTCGGCAAAGCAGTGGGAGAGTGCCATGTCCGTACCTGCCTGTCTATGCTAGCAGGGTCAAGAGAGAATGCAGAAAGGGAGCTCGCCAGCGTTTCTGTCTCTGGAGACAGTCCCAGTTGTCCCCTGCCCTCTGGCCGATGCTTTAATATTAATAAACGAAGCTCCATCACAGGTATTCTAGGTAGGTGCTTTCCAAACTGCTGCTTTGGCCCTGGGTTCCGGGGGTGAGTGAGACCACACGTGAGTCCTTTAAAAGGAGTATCTCAGTTCCCTATAGCCCTTTGGGTCCCTTGAACCTCAGTCCTGTTGGTTTTGTAAGCCAGATGTTTTGGGGGCTTGTCTCTCCAGGGCAGGGCCCAAAGTTTGGGGTGCCAGGTGGGGGGAACAAACCCCTTACTCCTCCAGGAGAGAGTGCAGGCTTGGGGTGTCACCACACCACGGGAAGGGTTTTGGTAAGACCATGTCTCTGCCTCCCCAACGCATCTTGATGTGGTCCTCTTATACTTTGTTGTGGTGGAGCAGTTGGGTTCATTTCTAGTTCTTTATCGGAGGGAAGTGTTTCGCATGTAGCTGCAGATTTGGTGCGTCTGTGGGAGGAGAGGAGCTCAGGATCTTCCTGTGACTGACCCAAGGACAGTCTTGATTTTGGTGTTGCCTGAAGATGCTCTCTGTGCCCCACTCCATCGTGTCCTGTGTTGCCCTTGTCACCAAGGCTGGTGGTAGCTGAGACGGCTACGCTGCTTCAGATCCCTCGCCTATTATTTTTTTTAAAGATGTTTTTTATTTATTTGAGAGAGAGAGAGAGAGAGCATGAGCATGAGCAGGGGGAGGAGCAGAGGGAGAGGGACAAGAAGACTCCCTGCTGAGCAACACCCCTTCTGATGTGGGGCTCGATCCCAGGACCCTGAGATCATGACCTGAACCGAAGTCAGACACTTAGCCACCTGAGCCACCCAGGCGCCCCCAGCCCACTCACCTTTAAGTGCTGAGTTAACCCTTGTTCAAATGGCAAAGTGCCCAGGGTGGCGCGGCCACATCCCCCGCAGGTTTGGCTCACCGTGGGCCCTCGGCAATGGCAGGTGGTGCTCTGGTTCCTTATCCTTCCAACCGGGACGACGCTCCTTGCTTCGGTGTCTCAGCTCGGGCAGCCGTGGCGCCAGGAGCCCAGGTGCCTTGCAGTGAAGGGAGTTCATTTCAGATACACTTGGGACTGATGAGAACTCACAACCTCCCCACTGGGCTGAAACATGGCTGTCAAATCACTTCCTCTACCCAGCACCCTTTAATTTAGCAGGGGGCCCAGGGCCCCACTGCTCAGTAATTTCCCACCCATTCCTCACCTGCCATTAGCCACTTTCACATATAATTGCTCCTTTCATCCTCCCACCAGGTATTTGGGGTAGGTATTACTGAATCCGTGACGACAGTAATAGTAATCACAACAACGGCGTATATCGGGGGCGCCTGGGTGGGTCATGATGCTAAGAACATCATGTTACTCCTGTCAGTTCTCCCAGCCGCCCTGGAAGGTGGCATTCTCGACTGCCCCACGGCCCCCCCCACCCGCCATTTTAACAGATGAGAAACCTGAGGCACAGAGAGTTTAGGTAACTTTCCCGAAGTCACATAGCTATTGGAAGTAAGGGGACAAAAGTTTGATCCCAGGTGGTTGGTGTTGAAAGTGGAGAGGCTTGTCAGAAGGGCTGGTCTCAGGTACCGTGGGGGAGGGAATCTCCATTGTCATGCTTTCTCTGCTGCCGGAGCACCTGCCTTCCTGAGCATCTAAGCCACTGGTTCACTTCCAGGCCAGCTAAGGCTCCTGGAGGCTACTATCCCGTCCTCACTGCAGGACCTGCTCTCCTGCACACTGCACCCTCCTCTGTTCCCAGGGAAGAGTCTGCACGTCTCCCTAGTGAATGTAAATCCATCGAGAATCCTTCCAGGGCTTTTGTACCTTCAGCCTCTCCTCTCTCCTTGGAGAGCACAGGCCCCGGGGGTTGATGGATCCAGGAGTAAATCCCTGTGCGACTTCCTATGTAACGTAACCCTAGTTTTCTCATCTGGAAATAGAAATGATGTGTGCCGCAGAGGGCTAGTACAAAGATTAAATTTGGATAATGTACCCCAAACAGCAGCTCCTGTGCCCAGATTTCCTTTTCTTCTCTCTGCTCCTCTGCTCCCCTCCTCCCTTAGGAATTTCATGCATTTGGACAAGGGAAGGAAATCTTTGGAGAGACAAGGGGGATAGTCTACCAACTCTAATATGTTATCAAGGCAGGCTTCTTCTGATTGGCAGAAGGTTATGGCGCATGTGTGTATCTGTGTGTGCGTGTGCTGGTGTATACGCACACGGGTGTGCTGGAGATGGGGTGGGAGAAGAAAACCCCAGGAAAGTAAAAGTGAGGAAAACCAGAGCAGGAAATGGGAAGCTTGAAGATCCTAAGATTATATGTAAGTCACTGTTCTAGATAGACTGGTCACATGGGTGTACTTGGGAAAATCTTTTTTTTAAAAGATTTTATTTATTTATTTGATAGAGAGAGAGAGACAGCGAGAGAGGGAACACAAGCAGGGGGAGTGGGAGCTGAGCAGGGAGCCTGATGCCGGACTGATCTCAGGACCCTGAGATCATGACCTGCGCCGAAGGCGGATACTTAACGACTGAGCCACCCAGGCGCCCCTATTTGGGAAAATATTTATACTAATAAGCTTAAAATGTATCTAAGGAAAGGGGAAGTTAGCTATTATTTGAGTGAGATTTGGTCTCACTATCAGATTAGGGAGAAGATTATCTGAGCTAAGTATTAGGAAGCATGGAGAAATGTGATCCTTCCAATACTTTTAGCTATTAACCTCCATCCCTCCAGATTTTTGCCAGGTCCGGGCACCACGCATACAATTCAACATTGACTCATTTTTAAACTTTAAACTTCATCACGAACATTAATACCTGAGAAAACATAGTTTTATTATGCTAATTCGTTACTTTTTTGGTAATATAGGTTGAAATATAACCTGTCTATTGAAATTTAAACTGCCACCAAAATCATCCCATGTGCCACCAGGGAGAGTGGGACACATTGCAGAGAGCCTGTGACCTGGGGCCAATGAGCCCCTATCTTTCTCTTCATCTCAGCAATGTTGCCGAATGTATGGTCTGTCCAAGACACCCCAGTCCTGGAATTCCCCTCTGGAACCTTTAGACCAAATGTTCTTTTAGTCCCTGCTGGGAACCCCCAGGGTTGTGGAATAGCCCCGTGTGGCAGCCATACGAGCTCAGGGCAGTTCTGTGCCTGTCCCAGATGGGACTCCTTGAAGCTCCGCCCTTTGCTCCTGGTTCTCACTTTTAGAACCCATTCCTCCTCCACATCCTTGCCAGCCTTGGGGACAGCTGTCACGTACCTCTAGAGGCTGAGTAGAAATGAGCAGGATGGGCTCTCATCTGTTGTGGTTATGACATTTCTGCTGGTGATGTCTGTGAAAATAATACATGGCTCTCATTGATGGACACTTCTCTGTGCAAGGCGTCATGCTGAGCCCTGCGCACGGGGGACCTCATCATCCTGGCTATGGATGCAATGTTTGTCCCCACTTTGAGGGCAATGACATTAGATTGAAAAGACACTTTAGGATATGGGCCATGCTGAAAACTCATATTGGTCTTACCTCTGTCTAAACCCCCAAGCCTTTGCTCTGTCAACACTGTTTAGCCACATCTCCGCACCTTATTTTTGCACAGTTGGTGTTGGGGATCCTGGGGAAGGAGCTTCCACTTGGCTCTGGTGTATTTCATTCTGTAGGATCTGCTCCGGCATGCAAGACTGCGAAATCTTTCTGGATCCCAGCTATGTCATATGACATATTTCTATTTTTCTCAACTGTCATCAGAAAATTTGATGAGCATGCAGCCTTTATTTTCATCCTAGTCATTGATAAAATCGTTGACTAGGAAAGAGCCAGGGACTGAATTCTCTGGATGATGTTACACATCAGTGTCAACTTATTACCACCCTTTGCGTACTGGCATTATAGTAGCTATTAAGTCAGCCTAATTGTCCATGCCTACACTTATTTCACCATCTTATCCATGACATACTAGGAGAATCTTGGGTCTGGGATTATGGGGATTTGAGGGAAGGTGTGCAGTAAAGGGTTAGCCTTGCCCAAAGAAAGGTCTGGCTCTTGCCCAGCTCCTGAAAGGTAATCTCTAAATCCTTGGAATGTCCTGGCTTGATAAGAGTGTTTTTGTTTGCCTGGAGGCCTTGGGCCATGGTAGGTAGTCTATACCAACAATATGATTTAGGGGAGACCTCAGGCCACATGGCATTAGCTTGACCTCTGGAGGAGCTAAGGTCAGCCATGTCTACATGACCAACCCCCAGGAAAAACGCTGGACAGCAAGGCTTGGGTGAGCTTCTCTGGTTGACAATGTAGTTGGAAGGACAAGGAGGCAGCATCTGCATGACTCTTCTGGGGGGAGGAAAACTGGAAGCTCATGCCTGGTCTCTCTTGAACCCTGCCCTACGTGCCTCTTCCCTTTGCTGATTTTAATCTGCATCCTTCTATGATAATAAACAGTAACTGAGTATAATGGCTTTTCTGAGTTCTGTAAGTCCTTTTGGGAATCATTGAATCTGAGGGTGGTCTTGGGGACCCCTGAATTGCAATAGGAATCTCTGGACCATATTAAATGGTCTTTGAAGCCAGAGGACTGAGTTCTAGCTCAGCTTCTGCTTGGGTCTGCCTGTGGCTTCCCTAAATGCCTCCCTCGTAATGTACAAAGAGAAGCAAGTAGCAGGGCCTTCCTTTTCTGTACAAGCTAGCCTCCTCCTTGGCCTGCCCCAGGGCCTGACCTTCCATTGTTGGCTGCCCCATGTGTTTTAATGAGTACTCATTTCAATCTACTGTGGGTGAGATAGTGTATTATCCAAGCTTGGGTCTTGGCTCCTGTCTTCTAGAAAATTCCCTGCTACAATTCAAATACTAATGGGAAAGCACACACTAAGCTGCTATCACCCATTCATATTGAGATTAAATTAATCAGTCCACAAACAGAACTGGACTCTCATTAAGATGGATTCCAGAAAAGAGAGGTTTGGATGCAGACACTTCTGGGGTTTTCTCATCCAGTTTGTGAGTGAAGAAGTTTCTGCTGAGGGGAGGGTGGTACGAGCAGAGTTGCTGGAGTCCCCACAGGGCAATGTTGAGGTGTGAGTGTTGGGGGACCAAAGGAGGAGTGTGTTGAAGCAGACTGATGGAAAGCTGAAAACAAGCTAGAGGCGAGCCCTAATTTTGTTAGAAAACCAGAGAACACAAACCAGAACTTTATTCCTAGTCTAGCATCCATGTGTCTCCGTGTGGGCAAGTGGGTGATGGTTCTCTAGAGGGTGGAGCTTTGTCAGGGGTGATGGGGAAGTGGACCCAACCTGGGCATGTGGCACAGGTATGTCTCCAGAGAAAGAAGGAGTACATCCCTTTCCCAGGGATCTTACTGGAAACAAGGTTCATGGTGCTGCAAGGGAAAGGTGTCATTAAGTAGAAGAGGGTGATTCCTTTCTGTATAGGGTTTTTGCCTCACTCTGTGCTACACAATTCCAGTGAGCTGAACCAAGAAACCCTTTCAAATGGGGACAATTTTACTTGAATGCTAACATAAGGGAGTACGACCACAATCCCTTTAGTTTGTCATCAGAGGTCATTTTTATGAATTCTCCTATGAGGGTGGTTTTTATTTAAACTGTTCTTTAGGGGCGCCTGGGTGGCTCAGTTGGTAAAGTGGCTGCCTTCAGCTCAGGTCATGATCCCAGGGTCCTGGGATCGAGCCCCACATTGGGCTCCTTGCTCTGTGGGAAGCCTGCTTCTCCCTCTCCCACTCCCCCTGCTTGTGTTCCCTCTCTCGCTGTGTCTCTCTCTGTCAAATAAATAAATAAAATCTTTAAAAATAAATAAATAAACTATTCTTTAGGTATATATTGTGAGGTTTCATTCCTCCCAACCCTCCCGTTTCTTTAATCTGTAGTCAAGGAGCATGGAGTAATCTGCCCTTAAGATAATCACACGGGACCTGTGAGGATCATAGATCATGTGCCCTGAAAAGTTCCACCCCTCACAGAAGGTGGAAATCCTTAGGAGTCTTTATTCCTTCCCTCCTGTCATTGAAGCTGGTAGGAAGTGTAAGGAGAAAAGAGGGGCTCAAGCACCACCACTCCCTAAGTAAACACGAAATGTTATAATCAGTTCCTGGCATGAAAAGTCTTCACATTTAAAGCCATTAAAAGTGGAAGTTTCTGGAGGACAGGAACTGCATGAACTTGTCCTTGAATCTGAGGGCTTAGCCAGGCCTGGCATTGAGGAGGGAATGACCAAGATACTGCCTGACTCTTGACTCAGGACTTCGGGACATGAAGCCAAGGGGGATCAAGAAATGCAAACTCTCTTTCCTCCATCACCACAACGTGCTTGAGCCACTGCTGGCTGAATGCCTTGAGGCTCACAAAAACTCCTCCAAACTCAGCTCGAGGGTGTTGGCCATGAGCCAAGGCCTTTCTGTCTAGCTGGGCTCTCGGGCGGCCACGAACCTCAGGGAGCTCACTCTCCAGTTTCACACGCTGGAGTTGTGCTGTGAGTCTGCTGGGCCCCCGTTGTGGGGTTAAAAATCATCAGACATCACACACACCGGCTGCTCCTGGCAATGTAATCAATACGGTCAAAATAGGGGCTTCCCAAACTTCAGTCCTCCAGTAATTTTGTTCACCAGCTGTGAATCCTCTGGGGATCTTGTGAAAATGCAGATTCTGATTCAGGAGCTCTGGTCGGGGGGAGGGGTGTCAACAAGCTCCCCTGTGATGCCCCCAACCACGCTCTGAGATGCCAGCCCCTAAGGGCCACCCAGGTGTTGACACGGGGAGGAGGATTAGGTGACCAGTTAGCCGCTAAAACCCTTCTCACACACACAAGCGGAAGGCCCAGAAAGAGATCATGGATCCTCCCCTGGGTCTCAACGAGACTCAGCCAGGGCCGTCTCGCCAAGCTCCATTACCTGGGTCACGTGCTTGCAGCCGCAAGAGGCCGGGTAGTGTCACGGTCAGTGCCCAGCTTCGGTGCCAGCTTGCCTCTCCGTGAGCTGTTCTTAGGGCTCAACATGGCCATACCTAGCTTCGGTCATTTGTAAAACGAAGATGGGGCGATAACAGTATGACCTCCATAGGGGGCCGGTGAAAGTTAGCAGGTTACGTAAGGGACCCTGCTGGGAGAAGATGTCTGGTGCTCATTCCCCTCTCGGCCAGAGCTCCAGTCGCTGAGCTGGGGACCTCAGGGGGCTGGGCTTCTGTGCCCTGCCCGCATGGTTGTGCAAGCACTCTTGGGTCTCCTGTTACCCGGGAGCCGGCAACAGACCAAAATAAAGGGAGGGGCCGAGCGGGGAGGGCTGAGCGAGCCTCCACAGGGAGCCTGACCAGGTCAGCTGGGAATGCCTGTCAGCCCTCCAGGGTGGCTCCTGCGTGGGCCTGGAGGTGGGTGAGTGACTCACACTGGTGCCCTCTCCACCCCCCGCGCCCAAATGCTCAGCCCTCCCCGGCCCGGGGCTCACCTAATCCCCACTGTGGGAGTCGGGGGGCCTTTGCGCCTGAGCCGAGGGCTAGGGTTGCACCACGGTGACTTCACACGCAGCACCATGTGCAGCTGAGCCTCCGTGCAGCAGTCCTCCCGCGAGGTGGGCAGCGAGGTCAGCCTGGCAGCCGCCGCCTCCCTCCAGCCCCGGTCTGGCCGCAGGCAGCCGCTGCCCCAGGACCAGCGAGGGGATGGCCGAACAGGAAGCCAGTGGGCTGCAGGTCTTGCTGCGCACGCTTCAGGTAGGAAGACGTGGAGGGGAGCGCGGTCCGGCAGGCTCGGGCTCTGCTGGCCAGGCTGCCTCGGGGCTGGGCTCCCGCAGTCCCCTCTGGCACCGGTGGCCGGTTTGCCAACCAGGGAGAGCAAGGCATGGGAGCCAGGAGCAGCTCTCACCTTGAGGCTGACCTAAGTGATGCTATGGTCTTTAAATATTTATTTTTTTTTTTAATATTTATTTATTTTTTTTATTTTTTATTTTTATTTTTTTTAAAGATTTTGTTTATTTATTTGACAGAGAGAGATACACAGCGAGAGAGAGAACACAAGCAGGGGGAGTGGGAGAGGGAGAAGCAGGCTTCCCGCAGAGCAGGGAGCCCGATGCGGGGCTCGATCCCAGGACCCTGGGATCATGACCTGAGCCGAAGGCAGACGCTTAACGACTGAGCCACCCAGGCGCCACCTGGTCTTTAAATATTAACTACCACGGTGTCGATGAGTGTGCTCTGCTTAAATTATTGAACTTGGTGGGATTAGAGGCTTGGGCTGAAAGATCCGGGTTTGCTAGAGATGGGAAAGATGGAGAAAATAAGACCTGGCAGGAGCCATGCTAGCAATGCCTAGAACAGCCTGGAACAAAAGGGGGAGCCGGGGAGAGGACCCCTCTGGGCTTCTCCAGCTACATGGCTATTGCAGGGGCTCCAAAGAGGGGTCTGCAGCAGGACTGCCTAGGATGCATGCTAAGCATGTATCCTCCCAGTGGGATGTGGCCAAAAGGAATTGGAATCACCAGAGCCAGGGGCCTGGGAATCTGCCTCCTTCTGGGGGATCCTGTTCATTCCTGATTTGGAGAATTCTTGTCCTAGAAAAGTAGTCTGCAAACTTGTCTTCACACTAGAATCACCTGCAGGGTGTTAAAAAATGGTTACATCTTGGACCCATTCGCCAAAATTTGGATTTAATTGGTCTGGGGAGCAACCTGAGCACTGGAAGTTTGAAAACTCCCTAGGTGGATTCAATGTGCAGTTAAGGCCCAGAACCACTGCTCTAAGGCTTGGGTAGATGCTTGCACTTAACCCATTGCAGGGAATGCCCCACAGGGGCTGAAGAGGTCTTATGCTACAGGATTCTGGACCTGAAGTCCATGGACAGGCCTCATAAGAGGATGGGCTTCAGGGGCCCCGTGACCCCACCCCGATTCAGAATGTGAATGTTTTGTACTGACATTCATCTTACCCTGCTATGTAGTTTTCCTCTGATTCTTAAGGAAATCTTTATCCCTAAAAAATTTAAGAACCAATAAATCCAGCCTTCCAGTGGTGGACAAAGAAACCGAGTCTCCGAAGTAAAATAGCTTCCCCAAGGTCATGAAACTACTTGATAGAGAAACTGGGACTCGCACAAAAGAACTTTTATATCCGGTTGACTTAGTGTCTCTTGACCCCTTCTATACAATGCATAAAAGGCAAGAACGTATCTGGGCTAGAAGTGTTGGGGGGTAGGAGTGGACCTCAAAATAAATTTGCAGTTGGGCTGGAAGTCACTGCAGGTCCATCTCAATCTCCTGTATTCCCACCAGTGGGGATTTATAATTGATATTTAGAATGATCCCTCCAGGGCAATGCAAGATTCTCAATCATCAAAGAAAGATTTAATTATGTTCAATATACCCTACTTAGTTCCCAATTAACCAGAACATTAAAATAACCAGAACATGCTTCCCCTGTGCGCTTCACTGATCAGAATGTAGTTGTTGAATTGATTTGGGTTCCTGGCCCAGCCCTCTCCAAGTGTCTCCATGAGCCCTGTTCCTGTCTTGGCAGTGGACGTCAGAACTCTGACATACTTTAAAAAAAGAGAACCCAAAGCCGATATTCTGTGGAATGATGTTTCACTATAGGTTTGATGCTCTACCCTCGAGAGCCACCGGGTTTCTGAGAAAAGTTTCACCAAAATTCTTTCGACTGGGGAATCCCAAAGTTCTTACTCGTTCAAGCTAGTCCCTCCTTCCTTGTGCACAAAGGGGATAGGAGCTTTGTATTGCTTCTCAGACCTCTGAGGAAGACAGTGGTTACGCGTGAGCAGGATGTGAGCTGAGGATGAGTTCCTTGTGTCTTTCAGGAGCACCCCAGAACATTGCCAAGGGAAGGGAGAGAGAGAGCAGGAGAACAGACAAACAGACAAAGCAAGCACGAGGCTGACAGATGTCCCCGTGATAGGATAGTAGAAATCCTCATGCCAGAGTATCACCACTTCTGCCTTTTCGGGGCACAATAACAAAATAAATCCGGTCATGAAGAAATCATCCATTTCCACCTATTACCTTTTGTTGTGCAGTTGAGGAAAGGGGGAAGTGATTTTTTCCCACCTCAGTTTACACACAGCTTACCTCTGTCCTGAAGGTATGAGAATCAGATTTTCACCCAGACATTTTTCAAGTCCCCAACTCACAGCTTGGGTTTGAGGCAGAAAATCAGATTGAGTGTCGGGGGCCTGGGCGAGGGAGAGGCAGGGCACAGTGCAGGTGTGAGAGACAGAGAGAACTGGATCCTGTCCCCATTGCTGGCACTTACCAGCTGTATGTACTTTGGCAAGTCCCTCCACCTCTCTGAGCCTTCATTTCTATATCTGTAAAAGGGGGACAATTATACGTTCCTCAGTGCTTTGTGCGAGGATGAAGAGAATCCATTTGACAAGCGTTTGTAAACTATAAATGGCTGTTCAAACGACTGTACTTTTTATGATTTCCCTGGTTGAGTGCACAGGGGAGAAGCTGGGAACACTGGTCTACCCCGTTCATCATCAACCTGCCCTGCTTTGTTTCCTGGGCGGACTCCAGTATACTTGGAAAAAAGGAAGGTGTCTCATTCTGTCCTGCTGTCGTCTCTCCATGTGGTTTGAGCTAATGGAGAAGATGGGGAGCTGCCAGGGTAGCAGGATGTGGGCTCCACGCCAGATCTAATGTCGCAAGTCCTCACCCAGCGGCGTCCCACAACATGCCAATTAAGTCCCTTAGCCACACATGAAAAATGTATAATTATTTGGTCAGCTTTGGCACGCTCTGAGCCGCGATGGGGGCACAGTTTTGCTGTTTGCATTTATACTTTATTATTTTATGTTCTAGCTACTCACACCGAATCTGAGGTCTGCATCTTTGCCAAAATGTGCATCGCGTACTCCTTTTTCTCAACTTGGGCTCCAGGAACATTATCTATTATGGATTGAGAATCAGGCTGCAGGATGTGAAGCTTCCTGCTTCGAGTTAGCATTAAGCCTAGATAATATAAAACCTGGATGGGACAACAACTTCACTTTTTCCCTTGGTCTTCGTCCTCCAAGGATTATTTCCAAGGCAACAACAGGTGATTTCAGCACCCCCCTCGGCTGCAAAGAGGGGAATGAGCAAAAAAAATGGTGATCATTATGTTTCATTCACAATGCTTGGGAATTCTGTTTCCAAAACATCTGCTTGAAAATTTCCGTCATAGAATTCTCCATGGAGGATGTGGGTATATCCATCTATTGTACATCCATAGGGCCAGGCAGAACAGAAACCGAGACTTCCCCCTGGACCTAAACAGAAAGGTTTGGACAAATCAAGAGGATTTTAGGTAGCAAGCACTATGTAGACTTTCTAGAGATCACAGAAATGCTCTCTTTTGGGGAGTCTGAGACTGAGGGATTTGCAGAGCCCTACCTCAACCACAACACAAACATGAAAACAAACTGAAGTCTGTTTTAATTTCAAGCATCAGTAGAAGCAAAGAAAAAGAAAAATCCCATAAGGACAAGTGCCAAATGAGAAAGGGACAAAGTTGGCAAGAATTAGCATCTGTCAGTGTCTGAGGACTGACTTGGTGCCAGTCAAAACGGAGAATGAAAGGGATGGTGGCATGTAGCCGAATGCTGAGCTAGAAGTGGGGAGAAGCCTTTATTTGGTGTTTTGTTTTTCAAGGACCTTTTGCTTTACCATTCCTTAAGTTCTTTAGAATTAGAGATTGGAACAAAATGAACATTTATTAAGGGTCCACTCTATGCCAAGTTTTCACACTCGTTACTTAACATCGCTCTCTCTGCCACCTGTGAGGGAGGTGTGGTTGTTCTGTCTTATAGATGAGGACACTGACCCTCAAGGGTTCATGACAGAAACCTAGAAAATCCCCAGAGGAAGGATGGGAAGTGGATCTTGTCACTCCAAAGTCCTTCCACTGGTCTTTGTTGCTTACGTGACCTAGGGAATGCCCACTCATTCTTAATTTTGAGGGCACTAACTTGACCTGATGGAGCCTGAAGGTTGTGGGGATATGGCTTCCTAACAAAAGAAGAAAGCTTATTTAGAACTAAAACCTTCCAAATCTTGTTTGTTATGTGGATAAATAACTCTTGATAAGAGAAGGTAACACTTTGATTTGGGTCAACTGGATATTTTCAATATCCATCCCTCTATCTATCTCTCCATCCATCCCTCCATCCATCCTTCCATATGTCCATCCCTCCATCCCTCCCTTTCTCCATCCATCCATCCATCCATCCATCCATCCATCCATCCATCCATCCATACCTTCTGTGTGCCAGAAGAGATCCAGAAAAGACTATTTGGTAGGATGATGTGTTAAGAAGAGAAGGTCTTTGAATCTTGGCTCAGCATTCAAAACTTTTGTGACCCGGGACAAACTATTGAACTTCTCTTTACTGAAATTTTTTCATCTGTAAAATTAGCATTATAGTACCAACTCATGGGCTTATTACATGTTTAGAGAAAAATGCATGTAAAAAGGTAAGCATGGTGGTATGTGCCCGATAAATAACAATTACTGTAATTAAACACAGTCCCTGCTCTCATGAAAATGCAATGTTCAAGTGAAAAGGTGGGAGGATAAAAATGTTTGTAGAGTAAGTCTGCATGTGATGAATGCCATGGTAAAGGTAAACATCAAAGCGAATTCTATGGAAGCTGGGAGAAGAAACTCCTCCTGGCTGGAGGTTCAGGGAAGGCCTCAGAAAATGGGTCCAATTTCAGCAGGGGAAGGTGTGATTCCCAGAGTGGGGAGGGTACCAGTGATCTTCCTCATGTCAGAAAAGTGTGGAGAGGATTCAGGACTTGCCATGGCACTGAGTTTGAGTAAAACTGGAAATTCATGAAGGGGAAGAAAGGAGATAGAAATGAGAGTTTGCCCAAATGCTGGAAAATCTTGAGTGCAAGCTTCAGATCTAACCAGGCCCTTGGGAACAACCCCCTGTCTCTAAATGCAGGTGGTGGGGGCCACAGGACAGTTAGCCAAGGCAACAGTTCTAAAGCTATTTGGACAGGGGGTCTTTTGACATGATAGCATCACTCCTTTTTCTTGTCAAGTAATGTGATGTGTTCTCCGCAACCGCCCCATCTCTGACCTGCCTTCTGTTCCTGGACTTCTTCCTATCCCTGTCCCCAGCCTCCAGCCTCCAGCCTAACCTACAGACCTTTCCTGTCACTTTACTCAACCCTACACCTCACCCCAAACTGAGCCTCTCCCTGTTCCTAATCCTAACCCAGGGGGAAAGCCTGGGATGAATGGAGGCTCAGGCTCAGAGATTGGGGGAGGAATACTGTTTTAAACATTTTCTCTCTCTCTCTCTCTCTTTTTTTTTTGATCTAGAAGAAACAAATTATTTGAGAGGCAGCATTCAAATGTTCTTGTGTCAAAGCAACTCTGATAACATGGCTGTATTCAAAGACCAGCATTGAGTTGAAGTCCTATCCTCTATAAAAATACTGATTCAAAGGGACACATGCACCCCGATGTTTATAGCAGCATTATCAATAATAGCCAAATTATGGAAAGAGCACAAATGTCCATCAACTGATGAATGGATAAAGAAGATGTGGTATATACATATATACAATGAAATATAACTCAGCCATCAAAAAGAATGAAATCTTGCCATTTGCAAGGACATGGATAGGGCTAGAGTATATTATTCTAAGTGAAAGAAGTCAGTCAGAGAAAGACAAATACCGTGTGATTTCACTCACATGTAGAATTTAAGAAACAAAATGGATGAACATAGGGGAAGGAAAAAAAAGGAGGCAAACCATAAGAAACTCTTAATTATAGAGAACAAACTGAGGGTTGATGGAGGGAGGTGGGTGGGGGTGGGCTAGATGGGTAATGGGCATTAAGGAGGGCACTTGATGTAATGAGCATCAGGTATTGTATGGAAGTATTGAATCACTAAATTCTCCTGAAACCAATATTACACTATATGTTAACGAACTAGAATTTAAATAAAAACTGGAAACAAACAAAACAAGTCGGGTGGTTTAAAATTAAGTCACACAGAAATAAAATGTTTCTGATTAAGAAAGAAAAAGAAAAAGAAAGAAAGAAAGAAAGAAAGAAAGAAAGAAAGAAAGAAAGAAAGAAAGAAAGAAAGAAAGAAAAGTCCTATCCTTATTTGGGAATTGAGAGCAGCTGGCATTTCCATCCCCTGGGCCCAGATTCTGGATCTGACTGTCTCCTTGAACACCCATCTCCATAGGGTAGAGGGGGGAGGGACAGCGGGCTAGTATTGCTTTGAGGTGTAATCAGAAATTTGACATTACTGGTGACATGTTGAAGCAAATGGCCAACATAGAGACCCATGCCACAGTAGGAATCTGTAACCTGGCAATATTTACTCCGCAGTTTACTGTTACTAAAACTGGAACCACTTTTTTTTTTTTATTGTGGTAAAATATATGTAACATGACATTTACCATTTTAATAATTTCTAAGTGTAGAGATCAGTGGCATTAAGCGCATTCACCTCGTTGTGCGACCATCACCACCATCCATCTCCAGAACTTTCTCAAGTCCCCAAACTGAAACCGGGTGCCCATTAAACACTGATTTCCCACTCCCCCTCCCCCAGCCCCTGGCCATCACCATTCTACTTTCTGTCTCTCTGAATTTGACTATTCCAGGTTCTTCATTTAAATGGAATCACACAGTACTTGTCCTTTTGTGTCTGGCTTATTTCACCTAGCATGATGTTTTCAAATGGAGCCACTCTTACAAAAGCTGAACAGTCTCAAGCTGAGCCCTGGGAGTCGGGGAAGTATGTAACCAAGGAGGGGAAGTTGGTCTGTGTTACCAATTACTGAATCTGTGAGAGTGAAGCAGACCACTCTGAGTCAGGCAGGCTGGGGGCCTCTTCATCTTTCAGAAATGGGCACAGAGAAACGCATCCTCCTGGGTGTGACCTCCAGATCCTTTGCTAAACCTGAAATGAAGGAAGTTGAAGGTTTGGGGGATCTGTACTTTTTCACTGAGCAAATATTACTTCAAAGTGATAGATCTCCAACCCAGGCTCTCATTAGAGAAAAGGGTGTATAGGATGAGGCAGAGATTAATAGTAGAGATTCTGGGAATGAAAGAATAAGGCAAACAAAGGACATGGAAGCAAACAGCATAGCACAGAGTATGTGCTCAATACATATTTTTTTCTTTCCCTCCCTGTCCTCTCTCTCCCTCCCCCCTCCCTCCCTTCTTTCTTTTTTCCTCCTTCTTTCTCTCCCTCCTTCCTTTCTTCCCTCGCCACTTTTCTTTCCTTTTTAAAATAAATTTTTGCAAACTGAATCCATCCCTGTAACTAGCACCCAGATGAAGTAACGGTGAACTCTCAGCACCCCAGGACACCCCCTCCTTCCCTCCAGTCACTGCTCCCCCAGTGTAGACATTAGCTGCTAGCCTGGTTTGTAACACCACAGATGAGTTGTGCATGCTCTGTACTTCATATAAATGGAACCCTGCAGCCAATCCTCCTCTGTGTCTGGCTCCTTTGACTCAGCCCTGTGAGCTTCCTCCATGAGGCTGCCTATACTTGCAGATTATTCACATTCTCCTTGTTGCAGAGTATTCCATTGTATGAATATACCACAATTTATTTGCCCTTTCTAGAGTTGATAGTATTTGGTGTAGTGTCCTTTTTTGGGTTCTAACAAACATTGCTGTTGTGAATATTCTAGTACGTGTTTTTTCGAGCATAGGTACGCATGTTGGAGGTGGCTTGAGATGCTTTGCACAGAGGGACTTTGTCAGATTCATGTTCTATGTGTTCGGTTCCCCCTGTGTGGTCCCTCTCATGGTAGTAGTTCAAATAATAACTAACATTTATTGAACAGTTGGGAGCTATGCAAAGTTCTTCAAATGCATTGTCTCGTTTAATCCTTGCAGCAACCCTAAGGGCAGGTGGTATCCTTATCCTCATTTTAAAGCTGTAAAAGATTGGAGAGGTTGACAAGTTTCCCACTGTCACAAAGTGAGTGAGTGGCATTGCTAGGATTTGAGCGGAGGACCCCTGACCCTAGTGGTATTGCTTGATGTCAATCACCAGGTGTACTGACTCTGAGGGAAAGGAAGGGCATTGAGAAGACTCTGAACAGGTTTTCCTAGGCGGTAAGTGCCTGCTGGGAAAATGAAGGACCCCTTCCCCCCGCCCCGCAATGGGCATCCCTGGGGAGGATAGCAACTGTCCCCACAGGGCTGGAAGGACGGACCAAGAGATGAAGAACAAGTGCCTAGAGCAGGGGTCAGCAAACTCAGTCAAGGTCCAGAAAGCAAAGTTTTTAGGCTTTGTGGGCCATAGGATCTCTGTCACAACTACTCAGTCCTGCCGCCTTAGCTGTAGATGATATGCAAGTGAGTGAGCATGGCTGTGTTCCAGTAAATCTTTACGAACAAAAACAGGCAGTGGGCTGGAGTTGGCCAGTGGGCGGTGGTTTGCCAACCCCTGGTCTGGAGGCCTTCGGTCACAAGCCTGGTATAACGGTGGGAGGTAAGATGGAGAGAGAGTAAGGTGCAGCAGGGGTCTGTTGCAGCCACAAAATGCCCCGGGGGAACTCTCCTCCTCTTCCATGGGTATCCCGCTCAACCAGCAGGCTGCCCTTCTTGCTAAAGCAGCAGATCGAACGATGCTCTGGATGTCAGAGTTCCTCTGGGGGCAAGTCGTACAGAACCTGACATGCACAGTCCAGAAGCTGTGTCCTGCATCATCTCTGCTGCTCTTGTCTTCACTACTCTAGGGATCGGTGGAGACAGTGATTGTGTCTGTCAGCCCTCGGAGTGGGCTTCCAAGGTCATTCCAGCAGCATTAATCAGCCTCACAGGTGGGTGTTCTGTAGGTATCGCTTTAATCCAATAGCCCTGCCGGCACAAGATATGGTTCAACTAGCTCTTCTCAAACTAGGTTCTAGAGAACAGCAGTTTCCCTGGGATCCCGACAGGGGTTCCTCTCGCAGAGGGTTCTTAGCGACAGATGGATTTGAAATGTCATGATCAGTTTACTAGAGGTCTTTACTGAAAGATCACTAATCTTTTAAAAATCTTTTCAAGTCTTTATGTCTTTTGGCTCTCAGTTTAAATGTCTTTTACTCAAAGAGCTACCACGTCACAAGGTACCCTCTCTCTAGTTTGATTCTCTGCATGGAAATTATATTCCCTGGGATGCCTGGGTGGCTCAGTAGGTTAAGCATCTGCCTTCAGCTCAGGTCATGATCCCAGGGTCCTGGGATCAAGCCCCGCATCAGGCTCCCTGCTCCGCAGGAGGCCTGCTTCTCCCTCTTCCACTCCCCCTGCTTGTGTTCCTTCTCTCGCTGTGTCTCTCTCTGTCAAATAAATAAATAAAATCTTAAAAAAAAAATAAATCATAGTAGGTGCTCAATAAATATTTGTTAATCGAATAATAAAAGGTACATGGTATATTAAATTGGGTATATAATATATAGCATTTCCAAACCATCTTGGGGATGGGATAATTTTTATGGCAAAACCCCACTAGTATCTCACAGAACATTAGGGAGAAATGGAACACATTTGGGAAATGACAGTCATAGGCCAATGCTACGTTAAATCGCTGCTGGTCGATGAGGGTTGAATTTCTCCTGGTCTGGAAACTGACCTCTGGCATGTTGAAACTATTCTGATCTGAGTGGCTGCAAAGTTAGTTCTTTTGGAGACCTAGGGTCATTCCTCTCTTTAGTGAATTCCACTAGCTGACGACTCCGCCACCTGTCTGCAGGTCTTGAATAGATATCAATTCTGGTCCTTGATAAGGAGAAAGAATATAAGCAACAGATGTGGAGGTTTAGAAGAAGTTTCTTCCTAGAGGTCAAGAGAGCCATTCTGCTTCTGATCAGGATGCCAGGTGGTGATAAGGATGGCATTAGCCTCAGGTTTCAGATGAAAGGCAAGGTCAGATTTCACAGTTGGGGTATCTGATGAAACTTGCCCTCAGGGACTTGGGGAGAAGGCAGCATCTGCAATAAATGTCAGTAATGAATTCTCTCCCTATCCTGCCAAAAAAAACCAAAAACCAAAAAACAAACAAACCCAAGTGGTGTTAACATCTCTAATCTCTGGATCCCACTGATCAGTACAGTTCAATGCCCTGCATTTCTGAATCCTAATCATCCTTATCCCATCCCTCTGAAGACTCGAATTAATCCAAGTAGCTCCTATGACAATGCAAATATCTTTCACTTTTCATAATAGAAAGAGGCTATAAGCAAATCCCCTTTTCTCCTTGACTTTCATTATTAAATCATAAAATATATATTATACATCCTCATATATACTGCTATATATCATATATATATATAATATGTTCTAAAGAAAAAAGATTCCCCAAATGACAGCTAAAATTTTGGACTGAGGAAGAGACAAAGATGATGATACTATTTGAAGAAAAATGGGTATTAAAATTGAAGGAGTGTTTTTGCTGTGAGCTGCTCACATTTGTTGAGCTCTTACTATATGCCAGGAACTATTCCAAGCATTTTTCATGTATCTTTTCATGTAACCTCACAACACTCCTATGTGGTAGGTACAATTATTATCCTCATTTTACAGATGAGGAACACAAAGCACTTGCTCCCTGTAAGTAGCAGAATCAGGATTTGAACCCGGGCACAGCCAGACTCTAGATTGCTATTACTCATCACTGTTACTTATCAGGTACAGCATCTTTTTTCCTTTTATCTGTCCTTGTTACCGCTAAACATTTTTTTCCTGATTAAGGAAGTAATACAAGGAAGGTACTGGGGGAATGGGTGATGTGGTTGAAGGGGATTAAGAGGTATAAACTTCCAGTTATAAAATAAATAAGTCATGGAGATGAAAGGTACAGCATGGGAAATAGAGTCAATGATAATGTAATAATGTTGTATGGTGACAGATGGTCACTACACTAAATGTCATGAGCATTGGGTAATGTATAGAATTGCTGAATCACTATGTTTTATACCTGAAACTAATGTAACATGATATGTGAACTGTACTTCAATAATAAAAAGTGAAAAAAGTAATATAAGCTCATTATCATAAACATTTAATTAACACCTAGATATAAATTATAGGGAGTAAAAATCCCCCCATCAAGTCCTGCTTGGAAAGACAACCACAAAAGGGTCTGCCCTCTATTTTTTTTAGATGGTTATATACATGTTACAATATGTATATTTCTATAACTATGTAACTATGTCTGTATCATTTTAACACGCTATTGTTCAGTTTGTTTTTCCAACACATCAGTATAACTGAGCATCTTTCAAGCCAGCAACATACAGACCCAGCTCAATATTCTGTGGTAATTATATAGTAGTTTAGTATATGAATGTACCATAATTTAAATAAATAAAAGTAGATTTTCTTCTAGGGTTTCACTTGAATTTGACTTTATGTTTTTTCTTTTTTGATGTTAGATATGTTACATTTCAATAGTCAACTTACCAAACTTTTCTTGCAAGAATGATTATTATTACTATTTTTGCATACAGTGTTAATATTAGTTTCAGGTGTAGGATATAGTGATTCAACACATCACTTGGTGCTCATCACGACAAGTGCACTCCTTAATTTTCATGGATTATTTTTGTCCATGAGACATTTTTTCCCCCATGATCTCACTCTTACACTTAATGATGTTTAAATTTAACCCTGTACCATTTTCTTTTTCTTAAGTGTTCCTGCTTTTATAGAGCTTCTCTGCCATACCACATTTTACCAGTATGTAGCAAAACAGTTAAATTTATGTTCTTCACATTTCTTTCCTGGAAGATCCCAGTTCTGTAGCATCCAATAGAGCTCTGCTTGATAATATTTGGAAGCTTTACATTTGACAAAATGTTTATTTAAAATGAACATAAAAAGGTTTCTTGGCTGGGTTTCAGGAGGCCAGAGTTGATTTTGGATGCTGCCACTAACTTTCTGTTTGACTTGAATCCCCTGGGCCAGCATCCTCTGTGTTTTGATGGTGTTCAGACTTCAGTGCTAGGAGAGTTTCCCAGCAATATCATCTGCTTCCTTGCTATATTATGACTCTCTTGTTATGGTTCATTCATTTATTGAACAACTCTCTTGGGCTAGGTAATGGGTGGCAAGGTTCTCAGAGTATTATCAACCAGGCACTATCCTGTTGAAAGTCTTCCAAACGCTAATGTCAGGAAGAATGAGATCCAGAATGCTGCGGTCACACCTGTCCCCCTCTGCTCCATGGACCATTCTATTCTGTGGTGACTGGCTGAGAACACATTATTAGCATCACTCTAAGTCTCTGGAGGAAGATTGGAAGACTCAGCAGCTGTAACATGTTCAGCTTTGCCTATGCACCTTTGTTAATTCATACGTAGTCTTTTTTTTTTTTTTTTTAAATTAAAGGGCAATGATTCTCAATCTTTCAATTCTTTTTTTTTTTTTTTTTAATTCCAGGAAGCAGGGTATCACAGTTCACTTTTTGAAGGCTTTGAAATCTAAAGACACTTTCCCCAGATAAATGCACAAACAAACTTTTGCAAATAATTTCAGGTTTCACTTTCCCAAGGTCTTTATTTGGGTCTGTTTCATGGCATGGAACTCTTCAAGGTGGGAATAGTAGAGACAGGTTCTGATTGTACAAGGGAAACCCCACAATTCTGTCCAATTGAGTCATTTCCCTCATGTCTCCACACTGGGCACAATATTCTTTTTTTTACAAATATTTTTATTTATTTATTTGAGAGAGAAAGAGAGCACAAGCCTGGGGGGGAGGGGCAGAGGGAGAGAGAGAGAGAGAAGCAGACTCCTTGCCAGGTGGGGAGCTCAACATGGGGCTTGATCCCCGACCCTGAGATCATGATCTGAGCCGAAGTCAGATGCTCAACCAACTGAGCCACCCAGGCGCTCCTGGGCACAATATTCTTATTTCCAAATCACGACTTAGTCCTACATCTTTCATTCCTGATCTATACTTGTGAAAATCATAAGTATCTTTGCTGGATCAACTGAAATGTTACTTTCCCTCCAAAAAAAAAAAAAAAACCAACCAAAAAACAAAAAACCCTTTTCTGATAACCTGAGTAGATGATATCTGTCCCTCTTCTGAAGTAACCCCCAAGCATCTGTACTTCTCAAATCATCTGTTCTTTGCTTTTTTTTTTTTTTTATAAATATAGATGTTCTTTATCTATTCAATAAACTTTTACTAGGCATTGGGAATCCCCAAATAAATATGACCTGGTCCTTGTCCTCTCAGAACTCACTGTATGAAGAGGAAACAGATATACATTTGAGAATCTCCTGAAAGTTGCAGACTCTCTCCCTAGATAAACATATGTATACACTTAAGCCAAGCACTTAAATCTTAGAGGATTTGCCTACAGTTTGAATAAGAATCTACGCCATGTGGTTGCTTGGGCCGACATATGAACAAATGATTATAATGCATTATTATAAGTGAAGAGATAACAACATGCCCTGTATATTTTTGGAAGAAGAGGAATCTCAAACAATCTCTAACCTTCCATGAACTTCTGCTCCTGAGTAATAGATTAGATAATTCAGAATGACCCTTGCACTGGACCCAGTTAAAAAGTGTGGATAAGAACTGGAGGGTATTATGCTGAGCGAAATAAGTCAAACAGAGAAAGACATGTATCATATGACCTCACTGATATGAGGAATTCTTAATCTCAGGAAACAAACTGAGGGTTGCTGGAGTGGGGGGTGGGGTGGGAGGGATGGGGTGACTGGGTGATAGACACTGGGGAGGGTATGTGCTCTGGTAAGTGCTGTGAATTGTGCAAGACTGTTGAATCTCAGATCTGTACCTCTGAAACAAATAATGCAATATATGTTAAGAAAAAAAAAAGAAGATAGCAGGATGGGAAGAATGAAGGGGGGGAAATCGGAGGGGTAGACAAACCATGAGAGACGATGGACTCTGAAAAACAAACTGAGGGTTCTAGAGGGGAGGGGGGGTGGGAGGATGGGTAGCCTGGTGATGGGTATTGTGGAGGGCATGTTCTGCATGGAGCACTGGGTGTTATGAACAAACAATGAATCATGGAACACTACATCTAGAACTAATGATGTAATGTATGGGGATTAACATAACAATAAAAAATTAAAAAAAAAGTGTGGATAAAATAGGGATACTTTTTCTAAAGAGCATTAATATTCTAATAAGATAATGAACGTTTAATGGATTGAAGTCAGGAGAGGGGGGTAACGCAGAGAGATGAGCAAAACTCTGGCTCTTCTGCCTTGGGAATCATTCACTGTTTTGGAAGGTGTGGTTGGAAAGACTGAGTTGTATGTATATTCTGTGGCTTTGCACATCTAGAAGAACAAGAGTGAAGACATAGGACTTGCCAAGAATGGGGACCCTGGCAAACTACTTCCTGCTTTTGAGCTGATACCTGAAGGGCTGCTTCCTAAAAGTAAAGGTGAACTAGACATAAGCTGATCTTCATATTGAGCCATTCTTCACCTTATCTTGGTGGCCCAGAAATATCTTCAGAATTGGACAGGGGGTCTCAGATCTCTAGAGCCCCTAGGTACCTGGAAGTACAAATTAAAATCTCATTAGTGGAAGAAAGTGTCATATGAGGCCTTACATCAATTCCACCAATAATTTGAAAACTAAGCACAAGGGGAAACAAATCAGTGTAAGTAAATACCAGCAGAACCAAAATGACAGAATTAGACCCACTAGTGCTCCAGAAACTGGAATTACCAGACCCAGAGTGTAAGGGAGATTTGGTTACTATGTCCAAAGAGATTAAGGGCAAGTGTGAAAAATATGGCAGTGAACTATAATCCATCAAAAGTGATATGGAAGATTTGAAAAGGAACCAAGTGGAAATTCTTGAACTGAAAAATAATATAATCAAAATGAAGAACTCAATGGATAGGTTTAACTGCAGATGAGACTTGGCTGAAGAAATAAGTGAAAATCAGGTCATCAGAAATTATCCAGAACGAAGCACAGAATGTCAAAAGACTTGAACATACAGAAGGGCAGGTGGGAGACATAGAGGATAGAGTGAGAAGGTCTAGCTTACATTTAGTTGAAGTCCTGACAGGATAGGACAGAATGAGGCAGTGGTCATTAAAGGGAGCATGATAGAGTCCTCAACCTTCAATATGCTCTTCATTCCTTGAAAATAGACACAGTGCCTGATTTGCCTGACTCAAGTCTGTGTTCCCCAAAATACCTAGCAGTACTTGATTGTTTGTTGAGTTTGTCAGGTAAGGAAACTTCCTTATTATGTTCTATTTCATTTTATATTTTTAGAATCATGTCGGAAGTTCTTTTAAAATAGTATATCTTTAAAACAATGTTAGGAAATTACTACAGACATTCAAATATCCAAATCTCTGTATTTGCACTTGCCACTTCAAAATGCAGAGCTTAATCTACAGCTGACACTGTAGATGAAGTTGAAGCTCTCGTTTACGATCCGATGTTTCTGACCCAAAAAATCCCCTCAAACTCATATATATTATCTATTATACTCCACTTGGTTTCTTGCTATTTAAGCTTTATAGCAGACTTTGGCAATGGGTTCTAAAATTCTAATCTGGTCACAACTAATTCAAATCTTCTATTTACTTGCTTTTGCTCTGCTTTCTTTAATGATATGATATTCTGATAAGTAACTTTATGTTTTCCTTTAAAATAGGAAACATGATGTTTTATAAGCTCCCTGAGAAATAGATTTGAAGACAGAGATTTGCGTGCAGGAAGTTTCCTGGGGAGTGCCTGGGGTCCACACATGGGGGGGCGGGGAATGAAGGAAGCAGGATTGGACAGAGGGACGAGTTCAACCCCCATTGTAGTCACAGCAAAGGCTCCAGCCGATCCCATGGGGAGTACTGGGACTTGGAAGGTCCTTTAACAGTTGCCCTGTTCTTCAGAGGATGGGTGAGCCTTTATGCCTCTGTCCCTGCACAGGGACCCGTCATTGGACACAGGCTGTTTCCAGATATGGGACATGTCCTTAGAGACTCTTTTTACCTGACCACAATTCCCAGATGGGGATGAAGGTGAGGGATGCCAGTAAGTAAGGTTCCCTCCGGCCTGGGGAGGCGTGCCTCAGTCCTGAAGGGGAGACCCAGGAGTCCCACCAGCAGCATCCACGATACATGATGACCAGTGAGACAGGGCATCAGGAGACCTAAGTTTGAATTCTGCCTTTCCTGCTAATTGACTGTACGATCTGGACAAGGCATAGAACCCTCTGGGTCACAGTTCCTCATCTTTAAAATAAGGAGTAGGCATGAGGTCAGTTTTTCCTCAATTTTAGTCATTGGTGTGTGCCAGTTTCATGCTTATTTTTTTCATACACTTAGATCAGCAATACTATTACTCCATACCATTGTTGACGTAGCATGATTTCTTTCCAGTAAATGTATTCATTTTAACTTCGCTGAAGGTGGCACTTTACATGCAACCATAAATATAGCAGTGGCTCTTAGCACAGATAGGAAGTGGCCACAAAAATAAATTTAATATAAGTAACACAGTGCTTTTAAAGTCAGCGAGATACTGTTTCCTGTGGAGTCTCTGAGCCTGACGCCTGTCTTTTCTAAAAAGATCAGCAGCTATTGGAGGGAGATTGGAAATACATTAATAACTCAGACTTTAACAGACATTTCCCAAAATAAGAATATACACTTTACCGAGAAGAAACATTTTTCTCCGTGTGATTCAGTGATATTTAATGCTATGTTTCATGTAGCACCAAATCCAGGTCATATATTCTCAGTGGGAGGTTTCTGACCTTTCGAGAGAATCCTGGATTAGGTAGTCTTTGGGGTAAAAGTGTATTATCCCTTCATTCTGTCCTTGCATGAGAGGAGTGTTGGGGAGAAGACACGTATGAGTTATAGTTTTTTTTAAGGTCATACATTTATTAGACTGAGTATCGGTCGGAAGATGGAGGAATTAAATTTATCGGTTAGGGTGCCTAATATTATGAGCACATCATATCTGAAATGTAGCCACGGTGATAAGCAATGACAGTCTAGTGCTTCAATCCTTCCAGTCTCCCTGGAAGAAGGAGCCTTTCGTAAAAGGTAGACACCCTCTCTTTGAGCAGCCCAACACAGCCCTACCTTGTGCCCCAGCGTCCCCTTCTCAGGAGGGGCCGACCCCAAGTAGCAGCTATAGGATGCTCTCAACCTGAGAACATGAATTTCTCATTTAGATACCTTTTCCCGCTGACCAAGATTTCGCCAATTTATCCTGGGATACTTAGGCTTTCATAGGAGGAACCTAGAAAATTCTCCTTCCTGTGATCTTTCTGGAAGATATCAGACCCTGCACTGAGCTGCCCCAACCTGCCGTCCTGCTTTCAGACTTCTTTGACCTATGCACATGTTGGTCATACTCAGGAGTGGAGCTTTGAGTCTCCTCTAGAATTTCAGCTGTAGGGGCACCTGGGTGGCTCCATGGGTTAAGTAAGCGTCTGCCTTCGGCTCAGGTCACGATCTCGGGGTCCTGGGATGGAGCCCCGAGTTGGGCTCCCTACTCAGTGGGGAGTCTGCTTCTCCGTCTCCCTTTGCCCCTCCCCCTGCTCATGCTCTCTCTCTCCCTCTCAGATAAATAAATAAAATCTAGAATTTCAGCTGTATTCTAAGTTTCATTAGGGTCCCTGTTCTGATTCTTGGTTCAGCTACTGGTAACAGATGCATTATCCCAGTCTTGGCATCCTTTAATTCCCGAATGTTAGGATTTGACATCTCTTACTGAATTCACCTAAACTAGTCAACCACAGGGTTACTAGAATTTGAGGTCAGTAAGTGATGTCAGTACTTTCTCCCATAGGTAAATTAGGAAAATCCCCGCCCTTAAGGTTAGTAAAGGCACGCCCCTCATTCAGTTAAATCAACATTCTGAAAATTCCTGAGGAATTGGGACCATGAGGCCTCTTTGCTTCTATCATAAAACCAATTTATGTCCATGTATAAATAATGATGATAACGGCGATTATCATCCTAATACAAGAGGAGGAAGAAGGCGAGGCTGCGGAGGAGGAGGAGATACAAAAGAGGAGACCAGGAGAAAAGGAGAGAAGGGGGAGAGAACTAGCATGTACTAGTTCTAGTGCGACCCTCTGCCTTTCCCAGGGGCAGGGGCTGACAGTCTCTGTTTGTTGTTATTGTTGTTTTCTTTTGTTTTTTAAAATATTTTATTTTTTTAAAGTCATCTCTACACCCAGCGTGGGGCTCAAACCTACAATCCCAAGATCAAGAGTTGTAGGGTCTACTGACTGAGCCAGCCAGGCGCCCCGGACTGTCTGTGAATACAGACGCCTCTGCCTGATGAATTGATCCCTCAAGTTTTAGAGCGCAGGTGTGATTGAGCACCTGGGTGTCTCTATTCCCTTCTAGACCAACCCAATCTCAATAATTTTTATGGCTCTCTCACTCTGTCTCTTGGAATATAGTCAGTCCTCAGGCCTGATTCAACAAGTTTGTGAAAGTGAGTTAGTTGTACAGATATGGTTTTATTTGGTGTGACTTACACGTCACATGGAGTATGTGAACTTACTCTGGTCTTTACAGAATGACCTGCCAATTCAGCCCTCCGGTTTCTTCAACTCTCATCTGAGAATCATTTTTCTCTTTACCTCCAAATGTCTTGCTCCCCGTGCTGTCATTTAATTCTGAAAATGGCACAGAGACAAAATGTATATGAGTGATAATGTGCAAATAAACATGTGTTCAGTCTGATGTGTGGGTAACTTCTATGGTGTGTTGTAAGCTAGTGTTCTGTTTTATCTGTCAAGCGCTTGGATATACAGAGAATAAGATAGTTCGATATTCATGAATGTGGGGCTTATATTACACATACTTGATCTTTGTAAGATTTGGTTCATTGAATTGTTTTTAGGAAAGCTACATTCCCCATTGCTCAGGACAAAAATGAATTTGGATACCCTCAAAGTACCCATGGTCAAAGCAGTTTTCATGCATGGTATGCTGGGGGTCATGAAGATGGAGGGCTGATATGATGCAGAGGATCTTTGGACCTATCTAGAACCCTATTCAGAGCCAGGAAGCCTCCATTTGGGATAATACATGTCTTTTCACTGGACTCCAGTGGTTGTCAACCAGAATAATTTTGCTCCCTAGAGGACAGCTGGCAATGTCTGGAGACAATATTGGTTGTCACAATTGCAGGGATGATGCTGGCTAAACATCCTCTAATGCTTAGCATCTTTATGCTGCTAAATGCCAGGTGTCCTACGATACACAGAATCCTGCCCCCTGCTGCCCCAATAAAGAATTACTCAGCTTAAAATGTTGATAGCACCTAAAGTCCTGCTCTATTCAATCACTCCTTTATTCATTTTACATATCTAGGCTGAAATTTAACATGGTACAATACCAGAGAGCTCAGTGTAATTTTGTCCACATAATACTTTCTCTGAGAAAGATGGTGATGCTGTCCTTGCTAATTCTTGGAGTTGCTCATAGAAGAATCAGGCCAGTGAATCTCAGGACATTTTCTCTCCAGAGTCATCTCCTCCTCACTCCCCTCTGGCAATGTGCTGTTGAGCCCTGAGAACCAATTGGCAGTAATCAGTGTGATTTGCTTTGATGCATTCCTGAGGTTGGAGGAGTTGTTGAACACTTGAATGACACATGCCTGGAGGTGAAGAGTAATATAAGTCACAAAGGAAAGAAGGAGACCAATTAGAGTTGATTAGAAACAGAACACTCTGTGGGAAATATTTGAAGCCCAAAATCATTCAGGAAGATCCAGGCTTGCCAAAAAGCAAGGATGGACATTGTGTCCTACTGTTTACAAGTGCCCAGGAGACCACAGGATGAGGTGAAATAGGAGAACTTTATAAACACTTTGGTCCTCCATGATTTCTCTCCTGTTCTTATGTCTTCTGCAGCATGATGAAAGACTGTAGAGCTTAATTTTTTTTTTTTTAAGATTTTATTTATTTATTTGACAGAGAGAGACAGCGTGAGAGAGGGAACACAAGCAGGGGGAGTGGGAGAGGGAGAAGCAGGCTTCCTGCCGAGCAGGGAGCCCGAGGCGGGGCTCGATCCCAGGACCCTGGGATCATGACCTGAGCCGAAGGCAGGCGCTTAACAACTGAGCCATCCAGGCGCCCCTGTAGAGCTTAATTTTGATCTATAGTGACCAGACAGTGGAATTAGCTTCAGAAAGAGCTGAATTTCAATCTTAGTTCTATACATACAAACGATGGGCTCTTAGGCAAGTGAGCTAACTTCTTCAAATCTTGGTTTCCTCTCCTACCAGATGAGGAACATGATACCTACCTGTTGTGAAGAAGAAAGGAGAGTGTTTGGGAACGTGCTGGTGCAGTCCGGGCACGCACAAGATGCTTGTTGAATATTCACCTGCTTCTTTCTCCCCTGCAGCGGGAGCCGTGCCAACTCTTGCCATCCACCAAAATGCTGAGCTTCCCAGAAGCGCTTTCTTAGAATCCTTTCGGATGTGCATCAGAGTGCAAGCCATGCTCTAGAATTCTCAGTTGGGACAGGAGGATGGCTTACCACCCTTGCTTTACTACTCACCTTTAACCAGCATTTTCTCCTCCATCATTAGTAGCGGGGCAAAGAGGGGAGAGATGGAAGGCAGGAGGATGGCCAACACTTGCTTCCAGTCTTTTCCCTGGTCTAGAAAACAGGAATCTCTAAAACAGGCTAGTGGCTGTTTTGTCCTCTCAAGCATTTCTCAGACCTTTGGGCACCCATAGGGGTTCCAATTCCAGTAGCTTATATAGTAACACCCTACTTTTTGTAACTCAGTTCTCTGGGAAGATCAATTCTTTTGAAACATAACTGAGAACCAAGATAATAACCAATTAATGCATGGGAAGGGCCCAAACTGGTATCATGCCATAAAACTCAGACACAGTGTTAGGAGAGCCCCATGCTACTGTAATCAGAGCTGCCTTACTCTTTTTTAAAAAGATTTATCTATTTATTTGAGAGAGAGAATGAGAGAGAGAGAGCATGAGTGGGGTGAAGGGCAGAGGGAGAAGCAGACTTCCTGCTGAGCAGGGAGCCCAACACGGGGCTCCATCCCAGGACCCTGGGATCATGACCTGAGCCGAAGGCAGAAGCTTAACTGACTGGGCCACCCAGGCACCCCAGAGCTGCCTTACTCTTATATTACATGCAATTAAACAGCCTTTTGATCTAATTTTCAAGCCAATTATGTCACTGGGACCAATGGATTAAAGGTTAAAAGGGAAGAACACTAAAAGTAACTCTTTTAACAAAAGCAAAAAATGGCAACTCTATGTCCCAGCAGATACTTAACTTTACACATTGATGATAGCAATAATTAATTTTCATTATGATAAGCATGCATCCTCATCAAGAAAGCTGAAATGATTTTGAGTGTCTCCTGCTTAAAAGAGAATGAGACATTTCAAAATGTTTTTCATATAAATCTATGTATCAATATAGCTACATATATTTCTCTCTATATGTATCTAATATGTATGATAAAATAAAATAAAATAAAATGGGGATGAAATAAAGTGAAAAGGGATTATATATCCACTATAGCTCCTTGCTCTACTTAGTAGGTACCTGTTAAATATTGCTATTAATATAAAATATTGTAACACAATAATAAGGGGCAGATCCAGGCTTTGTAGGGCCTGAAGCTTATACATCTTTTGGATCCCTATTTAAGAAAAAGGATACAAAATTACAAATACAAAATTAAATATTAATGGGAATACTTATTTAGAATAATAAACCTTTACAAAGTAATGATTTTTAAGAAGCTGACAAATACCACAAACATCACAAAATCCAGAAAAATAACATATTTTTAAAATTGACTTCCTGGCATTTATTTATAATTCTTTTTTTCAAAAGTTTTTGGCTGAATATTCTTTGATTGCCTTGAATATTCTTTGATTCATGGCTTTTTATAATTCTGTTTTCTAAAGAGAATAAGGATAATTTAACCCATTCTCTAGCATGGTTGATCAAAATTTATTTTTTACTATTGATAGTTAAAGAAAATTTTCCTTCGGCTTCCCAACTTGGTTTTGGGTCATGTCAGGTAAACTTTTAGGATTATTGTCAAATTTGAGAAAACCTCTGTCAAGTTTCTTTTAAAAGAGCTATAAGGGGACACCTGGGTGGCTCAGTTGGTTAAGTGTCTGCCTTCGGGTGTTGGAATCAAGTCCCGCATCAGGCTCCTTGTTCAGCAGGGAGCCTGCTTCTCCCTCTGCTGTGCTCTCTCTCTCTCTCTCTCAAATAAGTAAATAAAATCTTAAAAAAAAAAAGAAAAACGATATTAAAAAAATAAAAGAGCTGTAAGTTTTTTTTTTTTTTTAAGACTTATTTATTTATTTTAGAGAGAGAAAGAGAGAGAGAACATGAGTGGGAGGGGCAGAGGAAGAGAGAATCCCAGACTGATGCAGGGCTCGACCTCACCACCCTGAGATCAGGGCCTGACCAGAAACCAAGAGTCAGATGCTTAACCAACTGCACCACCCAGGCACCCCTCCGAGCTGTAAGTTTTGAAAGAATATTCTGTAGACCATATTCTGGCTCTGTACAATCACCTGCCTTGTTTTGCCTGCATTCCCCACATCTGGGGCTGGATACTGTAGGCAATGTTCTCATCATGATGGGACCTTCACGTCATGATGCTGGTTGGTAAGTCTGCGTAGGTAGGAACGCTCCCAGAAGCCATTGCTGCTCCAGGATGGCCAACAGTGACTTAACTAGACACAAAGGTTGCTACTGTAAATCATAGAAATAAATCTGGCTGAACCTGGCTAACTGGGTCCTTAACTCCTAGGTCACTCAATATGTGGACAAAGTGCTTGTAGCAAGTCAAAGGGGAAAGAAACAGGGGTCTTTTTTTTTTTTTTTTTTTTAAAGATTTTATTTATTTCCTTGACAGAGAGAGACACAGCGAGAGAGGGAACACAAGCAGGGGGAGTGGGAGAGGGAGAAGCAGGCTCCCCGCCGAGCGGGGAGCCCGACGTGAGGCTCGATCCCAGGACCCTGAGATCATGACCTGAGCTGAAGGCAGACGCTTAACGACTGAGCCACCCAGGCGCCCGAAACAGGGGTCTTAATGGTGGTTAAAACATCTTCCTTATGCAAATTATATGAAAACAGATGACCATGTATACATGTAGCCAGGACCTCAGGTCTCAGAAGGGTCCCATGCACGTGGGGGCTCTGGAGCTCAAGCTCCATACGATTCATGGTCCATCTACTCTGATAATAGTAGATAGCACTGAGAAGAGAAGAGAATTAGTGGACGTGGGCCACCAGTTTGTTGGGGAACTAGCTGTGTGACCTTGAGTAAATCATTTCACTTTTTATGAACCTTGCTTTCCCGTTTCCAAAGTGCCAAATGTGAACGCCGTGATGTGCAAGGTTCCTGATACCCACAGCAGTGAGAGACCCCAAGAACACTTTCTGAGCAAGCCAGGCAGGGTCAGAGAGGATGGGGCCGAGCAAGAAGAAACAGTTACTGCCTGATGGAAGGACCATCCCTCCTTCCCTCTCTCCCCCAGCAGAAGTTCGCAGAGCAAACGAGCACCATGTTTTCCCAGCACAGCAGAGCTATGAAAATTCTGTCCCACCGAGTATTGCTACAATTACGGACTGTGACAGGCCTATCTTTTATTTTCCCGGGAGCGAGAGGGAAGGAGAGAGCTGTCTGAGTGCCAGACCCAGTCACTCCTCTCTGAAAACCATCAGGGCTGGAGAATTGTCTTGGAGGCTGAAGGGCTCAGGCCAATTTCCCCGGGGTTGGTCCCAGCCGTGCGTGTTTCTGATGGTACCTAGAAGACAGGTCAGACTAATTCTGGGGAGGGTTCCAGTGCTTTCTCTCTTCACCTCTTGGCTTTTAATTCCTCTCCTTTGATGGGTGGACTGGGAGTGGGAGATAGGTTAGTGACTAGTCTTGCCTGGGCATTAATTGCTTTGCAACTTTTGATATGAGAACTCATTTTTTAAAAACTGAAATTCATTCCAATCTTAGCCAGCCTGACCATATACAGAATTCCTTTTCTGAGATTCCTTTTCAACAAACCTTCTACAAATGTTTTTATATCCATTCAATTTTTGTCCTTTTTCTTTTTCTTTTTTTCTCTTCTCATTCTGGAACAACTACACGTTTTAATCTCCTAACCTACTTTGCTTACATAGCGGTTTCCTTTCACCCTTATGATTTCTAAGGAGTTTTAATTACATATATTGATTAGAATTCTTAATCCTTAAACCCCTTTATTCCTAGTGAAAACTAAGAAGTTAGCGATTGTGGACTGTCTGTTACATTAGCATCCTGTGGATTGGCAAAGATGTAACTATGTTTCATAATTTCTAGAAGTATATTCTTCCTCATAGTAAATTTTTCAATAGGGCACAAAACATGTTTACTGATAGACCTCAATATGTGTAATTCCTCTGTAAAAGGAAACCCACAGTGGACAATCCTGTGTCGAGTAATTAATGCTTCAGTATTTTATCCTATTTGGAAATGATCTAGATATTCAACGACTATCCATTATTTAACTCATTTCACCAAAACTTGAAGGTTTCAAGTGACCAAAAAGATCTTGGAAACTATTTTTTAAGTAGATATGCCATAAAGCATAATTATTGTTGAAAAGCTCATTTATAAACTTTTTATCTTACTTGATTTACTCATTCTTAACAGTTTTGTTTAGATTCTTCATAAAATTTCCATGAGATATTGAACAGCAGACCATCATTTTCTTACCTTTTTTTTTAAAGTTTATTTATTTTTTTAGTAATCTCTACACACAATATGGGGCTCAAACTCACAACCCCTGAGATCAAGAGTTGCATGCTCCTTTGGCTGAGCCAGCCAGGGATGCCTTAAGTTATCCGTCTTGCTGAAACATTCTGTAACAGAGACATCTTTTTTGGCTTTTAATCAACCTAGGTAGAATAAAAGTATTATGTTTCATGGCTGATAACCCTAAAGACATGCCTGTTTTAACTGAGCCAACAAACTTAAGCGAGCTTTTATTTACCAAAGATTATCCTAGATCACATGAATTTATAAAACATTAGGGCTAGTTTCTATATTTCTGAGAGTATACTTGATTTATTTAATGCTTGTTTGTCTTTAAGCCAATTAAATTGAGCTCTTCACAAATTAATTTTGGCAATATCATCCAGAGGTGGAAAAAGAATCACATATCTATAACATACATACAAAGACACAGAGATTGGGGCGCCTGGGTGGCTCAGTCGTTAAGCGTCTGCCTTTGGCTCAGGTCATGATCCCAGGGTTCTGGGATCGAGCCCCACATTGGGTTCCCTGCTCTGCTGGAGGCCTGCTTCTCCCTCTCCCTCTCCCCCTGCTTGTGTTCCCTCTCTCGTTGTGTCTCTCTGTCAAATAAATAAACAAAATCTTGGGAAAAAAAAAAAAAAAAACAAAGACATAGAGATCTTAGAGCTTTCATTAAAAAATTTTAGCCATGAGACAGGTACAATAATGCAAAACTCACCAGTTTATAAAAGAACAGTTGGATCCAGATTGTGGTTTTGGCAGATGGAATAAGTTAAGGTTATCTTCTCATATGGGTAAAGCTTTTTACTGGTATTTGTGAAAGAGACTTTTACAATTGTTCATGGACCTCGTTTTCAAAATAGCCTTTCCTTTATTTTTCTTCCTTCCTTCTGATCAGAATTACCTTGGTTCCCAGAGAAGACCAGGTAGAATATTTGCATCGCAAAAGGCACAGAGAAAGAAGGCAAGCTCTATCAGGAAGGACTTTTGTTCACTAAATCCAGATCTTTTATAATATCTGGAATCCTTTAGAGATGAATAGGAAGGTTTTGAGATTGGTAAAAAGGATAGGTGGGCTTTGTATTGTTTCTAGAGCCTCATTTCTGTTCTTATAAAAACTCAACTCATAAGACAAAGACAGTTGTTCTTAATTCCTCAAAATATTGGTTTGCAACTTGAATGATATCAAGAAGCTGACCCACCCATCTAACTATATTTTCTTCAATTTGCTTGTTTATATCAGGGAGAAGATCTTCAACTTAGATGGAAATGAAAAGATTCCTATGTTCTAGATCTAGAACTGTGTGTTTTTGGAATGTTTTAGTAAACCCTCCACAAAGGCTTCAGAACATTTTTCTTTCCCTTCGAGTACATAGCTTCATTTTAGCTTAGGGGAGAAGGCCAAAAATAAGTTTCTGTCTGGTTCGGAATATCAGCTTCCAATTTGGCCAACTTCTGACCATAGAACTACCTAAAACAAAACAAAACAAAACACCCCACAAATCTATTTGAATGTCTTGTCAGGTTTCGGCTGGGACAACCAGTAAATCTTCCTGTTAGTATTGAACACCTCCTTGGGTGCAAGAGGCATCCCTAAAGAGGATGCAGAAGATACTACCCTCCCAAGACCTAGAGCCACTCCCAAAGATAACCAAAAGAAAGACAGACTTAAACAATTCTTCTGGGAGTGGGCAACAGTTGGTAGGACCCCTAGCCACATATGGGGTGCAACCCATATTTCTTTTTTTTTAAAATAAAGATTTTATTTATTTATTTATTTGAGAGAGAGAAAGAGAGAGCGCACGAGCAGGGGGTGAGGGAGAAACAGACTCCCTGCTGACACAGGGCTCAATGCCAGGACCGTGGGATCACGACCTGAGCTGAAGCAGATGCTTTTTTTTTTTTAATTTTTGAATAATGGATTTAATAAGGTTATTAAGCCCATTAGTGTTTAATACTTACATGTCTTTTTTTTTTTTAACTTTATTATGTTATGTTAGTCACCATACGATACATCATTAGTTTTTGATGTGGTGATCCACGATCCATTGTTTTCGTATAACATCCAGTGCTCCATGCAGTATGTGCCCTCCTTAATACCCATCACTGGGCTAACCAATCCCCCCTCCCCCCTCCCTTCTAAAACCCTGTTTGTTTCTCACAGTCCATAGTCTCTCATGGTTCATCTCTCCCTCCAATTCCACATCCCCTCATTTTTCCCTTCCTTCTCCTAGTGTCCTCCATGCTATTCCTTATGTTCCACAAATTAGTGAAACCATATGATAATTGACTTTCTCTGTTTGACTTATTTCACTTAGCATAATCTCCTCCAGTCCCATCCATGTTGATGTAAAAGTTGGGTATTCATCCTTTCTGATGGATGAGTAATATTCCATTGTATATATGGACCATATCTTCTTTATCCATTCATCTGTTGAAGGGCATCTCAGCTCTTTCCACAGTTTGGCTATTGCGGACATTGCTGCTATGAACATTGGGGTGCATATGGCCCTTCTTTTCACTACATCTGTGTCTTTGGGGTAAATACCCAGTAGTGCAATTGCTGGGCCATAGGGTAACTCTATTTTTAAATTTTTGAGGAACGTCCACACTGTTTTCCAAAGAGGCTGTACCAACTTGCATTCCCACCAACAGTGCAAGAGGGTTCCCCTTTCTCCACAACCTCTCCAACATTTGTTGTTTCTTTCCTGTCCATTTTTGCCGTTCAAACTGGTGTAAGGTGGTATCTCAATGTGGTTTTGATTTGAATTTCCCTGATGCTAATGATGATGAACATTTTTTCATGTGTCTGTTAGCCATTTGTATGTCTTCTTCAGAGAAGTGTCTTTTCATATCTTCTGCCCACTTTTTGACTTGATTATTTGTTTTTTGGGTGTTGAGTTTGAGAAGTTCTTTATAGATCTTGGATACCAGCCCTTTATCGGTAGTGTCATTTGGAAATATCTTCTCCCATTCTGTGGGTTGCCTCTTTGTTTTGTTGACTGTTTCCTTTGCTGTGCAGAAGTTTTTATCTTGATGAAGTCCCAAAAGTTCATTTTTGCTTTTGTTTCACTAGCTTTTGGAGATGTATCTTGAAATAAGTTGTTGTGGACGATGTCAGAGAGGTTACTGCCTATGTTCTCCTCTAGGATTTTGATGGATTCCTGTCTCACATTGTGGTCTTTCATCCACTTTGAGTTTATCTTTGTGAATGGTGTTAGAGAATGGTTGAGTTTCATTCTTTTGCATGTGGCTGTCCAATTTTCCCAGCACCATTTATTGAAGAGACTGTCTTTTTTCCATTGCATGTTTTTTCCTGCTTTGTCAAAGATTATTTGACCATAGAGTTGAGGGTCCATATCTGGGTTCTCTATTCTGTTCCATTGGTCTATATGTCTGTTTTTGTGCCAGTACCATGCTGTCTTGGTGATCACAGCTTTGTAATATAGCTTGAAATCGGGCAACGTGACGCCCCCAGCTTTGTTTTTCTTTTTCAACATTTCCTTGGCGATTCGGGGTCTTTTCTGATTCCATACAAATTTTAGGATTGTTTGTTCCAGCACTTTGAAAAATGTCATTGGAATTTTGATCGGGATGGCATTGAAGGTATAGGTTGCTCTGGGTAGCATAGACATTTTAACAATGTTTATTCTTCCGATCCATGAGCATAGAATATTTTTCCATCTTTTGTGTCTTCTTCAATTTCTTTCATGAGTGTTCTGTAGTTCCTAGAGTATAGATCCTTTACCTCTTTGGTTAGGTTTATTCCGAGGTATCTTATGGTTTTTGGTGCTATTGTAAATGGAATCGTTTCTCTAATTTCTCTTTCTACAGTTGCATTGTTAGTGTATAAGAAAGCAACTGATTTCTGTGCATTGATTTTGTATCCTGCCCCATTACTGAATTGCTGTATGAGTTCTAGTAATTTGGGGATGGAGTCTTTTGGGTTTTCCACATAAAGTATCATGTCGTCTGTGAAAAGAGTTTGACTTCTTTGCCAATTTGAATACCTTTTATTTCTTTTTGTTGTCTGATTGCTGTTGCTAGGACTTCTAGTACTATGTTGAACAATAGTGGCGAGAGTGGGCATCCTTGACATGTTCCTGATCTTAAGGGAAAGGCTCTCAGCTTTTCCCCATTGAGGATTATATTAACTGTGGGTTTTTCATAGATGGATTTTATGAACTTGAGGAATGTTCCCTCTATCCCTATACTCTGAAGAGTTTTAATCAGGAAAGGATGTTGTATTTTGTCAAATGCTTTTTCTGCATCAATTGAGAGGACCACATGGTTTTCTCCCTCCTCTTATTAATGTGTTCTATCACATTGATTGATTTGCGAATGTTGAACTACCCTTGCATCCCGGGGATAAATCCCACTTGGTCATGGTGGATGATCCTTTTAATGTATTGTTGGATCCTATTAGCTAGGATTTTGTTGAGGATTTTGGAATCCATATTCATCAGGGATATCGGTCTGAAATTCTCCTTTTTGATGGGGTCTTTGCCTGGTTTGGGGATTAAGGTAATGCTGGCCTCATAGAATGAGTTTGGAAGTTTTCCTTCTGTTTCTATTTTTTGAAACAACTTCAGTAGAATAGGTATTATTTCTTCTTTGAATGTTTGGTAGAATTCCCCAGGGAATCCATCAGGCCCTGGACTCTTGTTTTTTGGGAGGTTTTGATCACTGCTTCAATCTCGTTACTGGTTATTGGCCTATTCACGTTGTCAATTTCTTCCTGTTTCAGTCTTGGCAGCTTATAGGTTTCCAGGAAGGCCTCCATTTCATCCAGATTGCTCAGTTTATTGGCATATAGTTGTTGGTAATAATTTCTAATAATTGTTTCTATTTCCTTGGTGTTAGTCGTTATCTCTCCCCTTTCATTCATAATTTTATTAATTTGGGTCCTTTCTCTTTTCTTTTGGATAAGTCTGGCCAGTGGTTTATCGATCTTATTAATTCTTTCAAAGAATCAACTTCTAGTTTCGTTGATCTGATCTACTGTGTTTCTGGTTTCTAATTCATTGATCTCTGCTTTAATTTTAATTATTTCTCTTCTAATGCGTGGCTTAGGCATCGTTTGTTGCTTTTTCTCTAGTTCTTTAAGGTGTAGAGTTAGTTGGTGAATTCAGGATTTTTCTATTTTTTTGATGAGGCTTGGATGGCTATGTATTTCCCCCTTAGGACCGCCTTTGCAGTATCCCATAGGTTTTGGACCGATGTGTTTTCGTTCTCATTGATTTCCATGAGTTGTTTAAGTTCTTCTTTGATTTCCTGGTTGACCCAAACATTCTTGAGCAGAGTGGTCTTTAGCTTCCAAGTGTTTGAATTTCTGCCAAATTTTTTCTTGTGATTGAGTTCCAGTTTTAAAGCACTGTGGTCTGAAAATATGCAGGAAATAATCTCAATCTTTTGATATCGGTTGAGACCTGATTTGTGACCCAGTATGTGGTCTATTCTGGAGAAGGTTCCATGTGCGCTCGAGAAGAATGAGTATTCTGTTGTTTTAGGGTGGAATGTTCTGTAAATATCTATGAAGTCCATCTGGTCCAATGTATCATTCAAAGATCTTGTTTCCTTGTTGATTTTCTGCTTAGATGATCTGTCCATTGCTGAGAGTGGAGTATTGAGGTCTCCTACAATTAACGTATTGTTATCAATATGACTCTTTATTTTGGTTAACAGTTGGCTTATGTAGATGGCTGCTCCCATGTTGGGGACATAGATATTTACAATTGTTAGATCTTCTTGTTGGATAGACCCTTTAAGAATGATATAGTGTCCTTCTGTGTCTCTAATTACAAACTTTAGTTTAAAATCTAATTTGTCTGATATAAGAATTGCTACCCCAGCTTTCTTTGAGGTCCGCTGGCATGGAAGATGGATCTCCATCCCTTCACTTTCAGTCTGGATGTATCTTTAGGTTCAAAATGAGTCTCTTGTAGACAGCATATGGATGGTCCTGTCTTTATCCAGTCTGCAACCCTGTGCCATTTTATGGGAGCATTTAGGCCATTCACGTTGAGAGTGATTATTGAAAGATATGAATTAATTGTCATCATGTTGCCTATGAAGACGTTGTTTTTATAGATTGTCCCTGTAAATTTCTGTTGTAGATCACTCTTGGGTCTTTCTCCTTTTATAGAACCCCCCTTAATATTTCTTGCAGGGCCGGCTTAGTGGTCACATATTCTCAGCTACGATTTGCTCAAATACATCTTCTAGCCCTCTCTCTCTCTCTCCACTCCCTCCAGGATTCCAATTATTCTGACATTGGAACGCTTCATGGTGTCACTTATTTCTCTGATTCTACTTTCATGGATTCTGAGTTGTTTTTTCCTGGCCTCCTCTTTTCACTTTTTATCTATCATATTGTCTTCCAGGTCGCTTATTCGCTCTTCTGACTCAATTACCCTAGCTGTTAGATTATCTAGATTGGATTGGATCTCATTGATAGCATTTTAAGTTCTGCCAATTCAGCTTTCATTTCTGCCCTTAGAGACTCTACGTTGCCATTAATTGATTTCTCCATTCTAGCCATTGTCTTCACAATTGCTAGCCTGAATTCCATCTCTGACATCTTGGTTATATCTGCATCCATTTGTAAATCTGCAGCATAAGTCATAATCTCTTGAGTCTTTTCTATTTTGGGGGCTCCTCCTCCTAGTCATTCTGTTGATGGGTGTTTGAGGAAATGTATAGAGTCCAAATTATTGACCAGAACCCAAGCAAGATGCACCTGTTTTCTTGGGACCTTAGGGTTGCTGGCCTCTTGTTTTCCCAGCCTGTCTTCTGTGGAAGGAGCCAGCCGCACTGTTACTCAGGCAACCCTGTTTGGGCGGAGTTGCTCTGCACCCCTGTGGCAGGGGATGGGCTCAGCGGGAATCAGTTTTTGGGGATTTGTTCTCTGGCGGCTTTCCCTGGCGGCTTTCTGCGTCTCTTCCGCGAGTCAGAGCAGAAGAGACCGTTTCCAACCCTCTGCCTCAGAGCAGAGAGACCGCAGTCTGTTCTTCAGTGAGCTCTCCAGGCCACACCCTCTCCGTTTCTGTCCGTGCTGCTATAAACTGCAGCATCCTGAGTTGTGCGCCCCTCCACAGCGCCCCCAGTCCTGCCTCTAGGTCGGGGCATGTCTCTGCCCTTTGTGCTTCTAAAATCTCCAGCCAGCCCCAGTTTGCCCGCATGACCCCGTTGCTCCGGGTTTCCATCCTGGGGGCTGCCCTAAAGTCCTTTCCCTGCTGCTACCGGTCTGCGAGTCTGTGCCCGTCTGCAGCGCGCGAGGCTGTCGCTCACGGCGGTGTAGGATCCCCATGGCCAGGCACCCTCCCGCTGCTGTTTATCCTCCGATATCTGCCCGCGGAATCACGGCTCCCCGCTTCGTACCTCGAAACCAACCGCCTGCGATATTCTCTTGTAGAGATCCAGATCTTCTTACATCTCAGGCTGGTTTCGTGGGTGCTCAGAGTGGTCTGATAGATATCTAGCTCAATTCCGGGGACCAGTTGAAATAGGGTCCCCTACTCCTCCGCCATCTTTCCTCCTCCCGCAACCCATATTTCTATGCAGCTATATTTTGGAAGCCCCCAACCTGATGGTCCCAAGTCAAGTTCTGAGGACACAAAAGGAGACAAACAGAAGGCAATAGCTCTTTCCTGGGGAGAGAAAGGGTCAACAACCAGTGGGTATCCAAAAGCAAATCCATAAGCCACAATTAAAGATCTAAATCTTACAAATGTTTTTTGCCTGGCAATTTATACTTGGGTGAGGAAGGGATAACATGAAATTTTATCTTCCTCTTTCACCCAGACACCACAGACAGAGACCTGGGACAGTGGACCCTGGTAAGAATTCTCACCTGTTTCTAGCTTCTGTTGGTTTTCCCAGGATCCCATCTGCAGACTCTAGAGGAAGGTTGGTGTCCCAGCAGGTTTCATCCTGGTCACCAGAAACTGTAGAGGAGGGAAAATAATTTTCCCTCTGTCCTTTATGGTGAGTGCTTGGCTGAGACCCCTTTTTCTCCAGGACACTTCATAAATGAATAAGCTTATCTAGGTTAAAAATTTCTCCACTGAGGCCAGTGGAATTCAACATTATCTTTCGTAAGGGTAACCTGCTTGTTCAGCTATAAAACAGAATTGTATTCAGCTGAGGCCTTATACTCAACCTAGTATAGCCTAAGTCAGACCTGGTCCTTCCCTAGACCCAGTCTGGTTTCTCAATTGGACTTGGTTCAGCTTTTAAGTCAAACCCAGTCTGACTCCAGCCAGTTTCTGGACCTGGTCCAGAAAAAGAAATAAAGTCTGAAAACACATAATGCAAAAGCTGCAGAGCTAAGGTCAGAGGGGGACCTACCCACCACCTCCAGAGATAGCAAGAAAGCAGTGAGCTCAAGGGCTCAAGAGTACCTACCTCTGGTTGCTCATTGCTCCTGGGGGCCACTGGGGGCCTCCTTTAGTTCCCTCTTCTGATAGACAGAACTGTTAAAAGATAAACTGAGACATATGAAACATTTTAGGAGTTCATTTGAGCAAGACCTGATTTGAATCTGTCAGTATCCAATTTAGCAGGCAGAAACGAGTCCCGAGGAGCTGGACAAAATGGAAGACTTTTGTATGTGGAAAGGAGCAGGGACAAAGAAGTCATACAAGGCCCAAAGAGGGTTGGTTATTGCAAGGTTACTTTCCTTTAGGGGATGGCAAAGGGCTGTCAGGCAGATTACTTCACTAGTGCTGATCAGGCTACTCCTGACTCACTGGTTTAGGGTTCCATTTCTGGGAGAGGTGAAGCTGATTAAGTTGAGTCTTGTTTGGTGATGAGGAGCTTAGCATAAGTGACTCCAATTTGGAGTTGTTGTTTTGTTTGTGTTTTTTTTTATTATTGAAGAATACTTGACATACAATGTTATATTAGTTTCAGGTGTCAATATATCGATTTGACAATTCTATACATCACATAGGGCTCCCCACGATAAATGTCATCATCTTCTGACACCATACAACGTTGCTATAATATTATCGACTATATTCTCTATGCTGTATTTTCATCTCTGTGACTTACTTATTTTATAAATGGAAGTTTGTACATCTCCATCCCCTTCATTTGTCTTGCCCCCACTCCACCTCCCCTCTGGCAACCACCAGTTTGTTCTCTGTATTCAAGACAACCACCTGTTTGTTTTTTAGTTAGTTTTTTTTTTTTTTTTTTTTTTTTTAGATTCCACATATAAGCAAAATCATATGGGATTTGTCTTTCTCAGTCTGATTTATTTCACGGAGCATAATACCCTCTAGGTCCATTGATGCTGTTGAAAATGGGAAGATTTCATTCTTTTTGATGGCTGAGTAATATCCCATTGTGTGTGTGTGTGTGTGTGTGTGTATATATATGTATGTATATATCTCACATGTTTATCCATTCATCTATTGGGCTGCTTCCATAGTTTGGCTATTGTAAATAATGCTGCTATACACATAAGGATGCTATTATTATTATTTTTTTTAACAATTTACATTTTAAAGACTCAGGAAGTTTCTTAGAAAATCAAGTAGAAGACATCTGTAGAAGAGCAAAAGGCATGTGTTGAATTGTCCCACTGTCCCAGGCAAACAGAGACCACCAATAGATAGAAAGGCTGTGGACAATGGGTGTTTATATCACTCCAGATTTGTTCTATGCATTTTTCCATATAAATGCATGCTTAAGCGAAACAAACCAGACACACTATAAATGTATTTTGTACATTTAATAATATAACACAAATATATTTTTGCATTAGTGAAAATGTTCTACGACAATATCGTTATTGATGATTGAATATCATTCCATTGTAGTATGGCAGTTTATTTAATGTTAGACATTTCGAGTGTTTTCAGTTTTTAACTCAAATGTTTGTCTCCATCTCTGGGGAATAATTGCAGTGGAATTGTTGGGTCAAAGGGTTTGTAAATTTTAAAGGCTTTTGATTAAGTATTTCTAAATTGCCCATCCAGAAAAGTTGAAGCAATTGAAGCTCTCCTCAGCAGTGTAGAAGAATGCCCATTTCCTCTCACCCTCACTCAGGCTAGATTTTATCATGCTTTTAAATCTTTGCCCATTTGAGAGGGGAAGATGGTAATTTGTTTTAATTTGCATTTTTTGATTACTAATGTGATTGAGCATTTTTTATAAGCCTATTAGCCATTTGCATTTCTGCTTTTGTAAATTGCCAGTTTATTTCTTTCAAGCAAGAGAATCTTTTGCTTCAGGAAACTCCCCTTATACTAAGATCAGATTTATAAAACACTGTCTTTTGTTCTCACACTTAAATGCCTCCCATTGGAAAAATGAAGAGACAGTCTAAAGGGAGGACATGGTGTGCCGTTAGCAACTGGTGAGTTCATCAGCAGTGAGACCAGGGACAGAATTTAGGCTTCCTGCCTCAACTGCTAGCTCTCATCTGAGTTGCCTGATGACTACTGTTCATAACCATATAGGAATTTTTCATCTCTTTTACAGGAGTAAGCTAAAGCTACCTTACAGTCTAGACATTTGAGTATCTATGTCAAGTAGATGTAGTATCATTTATAATATGTAGTTTATATTATGCAGTTTCTGTTATTATCAAATTGATAACAGATGGGGCATTACCCTGCCCTATCCCTGGTTTTAAGCTCCTGAAAGATAAGGAAAATTCTTCTTCAGCTTTCAATGTCCTGCCACACCTAACCCAGTGGCTTGTTCATAGCAGGTGCTCTCTAATCAGGGTGAATGAATGGATAATGACACTTCCCAATAGTGCCATTTTTTATAGTCATTTTATTATTTTTTTTACAAGGTATTCTTTTGAATATGTTCAGCCACAAAGTAAAATTGATTCACCAAAGTCTGAATCCTAACCTACATCTATAATAACAAGGTTTTTAGAGAGTGAAACCCAGACATAGCCCAATAGTACCATTTTAATTCTAGCAGATCTTGAGTTTTCTAGTCCTTCTTCAGCTTGCTATGTGGTTTTAGAAAAATGGCTCAACTTCATGGTGCTTCTCATTCTCCATGCCCAAAAGGAAAAGTGGTAATATTTGTTTATAAGGTGCTGTGTGTTACCCCGGTTCTTTGAAAATGCTGATAATTGCTGTATTGCTTAAAAAAAAAAAAAACCAATTAAGAGTGTTCTATGCAGAAGTCATTAACTACATTTGAAATAAAATGTGTGAGTTACCACTGACATTTCAAGGACTGTATTTGCTAATAGCTGAGGCTTGACAAATTGAAATTATTTATAAACTTGGCTGCAATGAGAATCCAATACTGTTTCTAGTCTTGTTGAACAATTCAATTAAGGAACTCTTTAGAACATGTATGCCATTTTTCCACTTGAACTATTACGACATTACATTTGAAATCTGAAACTGGTTATTTTGACGGTGGTTCTGTCTGTTCAGCCTTGGACTAGGTGGGGTAGGGGTGGGAAGTAAGTGCACCCTCTGCCATGGCAGGGGTCCAGAAAAGAAGAGCTCAGAGGTGCCATTTCCAATGGAACTTGTGGAGAATGGCCTCTGTCCTCTATCCCAGTCTGCTTGCGTGGGCTCGGAGACTCTTTCTGTTGATGATCCAGTGGGATTCCCGGAGCCCTACTTTTGTAAAAAGCAGCAAGAACTTAGTTCCTTGTGGCTTGAATGTTGATTTGACCCCTGATATGGCAAGATATCTTACTTCCATGATGAGAGTTCCTTTGCATCAGCTTGACCTCTAAAACAAAGAGAAGATTGGGGCGGGGGTGGGGGTGGGGTGGGCTCCAGGAATGGTCTTGTCTTTTCACTGATATTGTGGTCAGCTTCATGTATCTGAATCTTGTCTAAGTTTCAGACTTTGTGACTTAGGGAGCCCACATACTGGAGAAAGGCCAGTGAGATAACTGTGTGCTAGCGGAGTTGGGTGCAAATGACAACTCATCTCCTACTTGCCCACTTCAGAATTGTTTAAGTGTGTGCCAGTTTATTCTGTTGCCCATGCATACCAATGCTGGGGTCCTTCAAGGGGTCTTTTTCTCATTGAATTCACTTGGAATCCAGTAAGAGTGGCCTGAGTTTTCAACGAATTTGGTTCATTTATTGAGCTCCAGGATATTCTGTAATGTGAAAAGGTAGGAAAAATTATTGCAGCTTTTTTGCTCACTGTTCACCATTGGGTTATGGGTAAATACCTGCTGGGAATGTGGAATGGGGGGAAGGCGGAGGATCCGAGCTACTGTCTTGGCTACTGCGACCTCAAAATGACAAATGGGGCTACTTTTGTTTTCCTGAAAATATCTTTCCTGAAGGATGCTGAAGGCATTCTCTAGCTGGTTTGGGACATCCATCTTACTGCTCATCCCGTGATCCAGAAGAGTACAATGAGGTCACAGTGGTGGACTGAGTCTGTGAAGGTGGAATTTTAACAGCGCATCCACTCATCCTGGTGTAGACATGCCTGTTAAACACACTGCCACTAGGTTGTGTTGGAGTATAAACAGAGCACTGTTGTGCATTTGCTGGTAAATCTTCACTCCATTGGCTATTTCCTTCATTCTTTCATATACACACAAAATTTCTTCTGTTCTCTGTGGCTTGGAAGAACATATTAGGAACATCATTGTGATCGCTGTTCTTTAAGATGAAGGACCTTTGAGCGACTCTCTTGTAATTTCGTGAGGACCTGAGGTAGTATATGCTCAGAATTATTTACCCTCATGCCTGGATACCGCTCAGTCATGTCCCAACACCTGGTGCTCTGGGGTGAGGACTGCTGCTTCCTCCTCAACTTTTTTACTAGCTCCTCATTTTTTTCCTGTCTTATAACACCAGAAAGCTCAAAACTCTTTTTTGTGTCTGTATATCTCCCTAGATCATCTTAATCACATACCATCTTTATGTCACTGATGCCCCCCATGATATCTCTAGTCTTGACCTTTTCCAGAAAACTCTAGACTCAATCTAGGATGACCAAACATTCCAGCTTCTGGGAACAAACAGCCCCAATTTGTACTTGTTATCCCATTCTAATTATTAGTAGCCTCCCCATTTCTCTCTCAACAGGTCCTGGTTATGTCATCCTACACATATGTCTCTGCCAATTTGGCATCTTCACTTGAATATCTCATAGACATCCCAATTACTGGGTCTGAGACTAAGTCCTTAATTCTTTAATCCAATTCCCTTATTTCTTCCCAGTTAATGACATCCACATCCACCAGTGGCTTAAGCCAGTTATCTAGTACTTTTCCTTGATTATTTGATTTCTCTGATCCAATAAGTCAATAAACTCTACAGGCTCTGCATTCAAAACACATCCTGGATCCATTCAATTCTATCTCCTCCACTAACAATCATCTCCTACTTGGATAGATCTTAAAATCCATTCACCATATGGTAATCAGGTTGGCATTTAAATCAGATCATGTCACTTTCTTGCCTAAAATCCTCTTACAAGAAATAAGGTAAATAAATATTTGGGAATAATAATAGAACTTACTATGCCACTAAAACAAGCAGTGTCATTGTGCTAAGTTGTTTGCATTGTTCTCTCATTTAATTTAAGCTTTATCTCATCTCTCTGTTTTGTAGGTATTATTCCAGTTTATTCCAGCTGAAACAAAGCAAAACAAAACAAGCTAACCAACAAACAAGAAAAATGAGTCTCAGAAAGAATGAAAATGTCACACAGCTAGTATGTGTTAAAACTGGATTTGAATCTTAGTTCTCTTAAGGACTAAACCTTAAGGGTTATCTGTTTTTTCCAATCACTTTTTGGCAAACAGTCATCTTTCTTCATTTGGCCTCGGGAATACTTTCACTGAGGTTTTTGTGTTACTTGGGCGTTTTGCCTAATGATTTATCAATTGTCATCACCATAATCTTGTTGAAGGTTTTCCCTGGGGGACTGTATTGATTAAGATTAGATTTGGCTATGGATAATGAAAACATAAAAAAAAAATCACTGCTTTATTTTTATTCTTTCTCACATAAAGAAATCTGGAGGTGAGTAGTCCTGAGTTGTTATGGGGCCCCATACTCATGGTTCTGGCTTTTTTCTGCTTTAACAGTGCAGTGCATGGTTGCCTTCCTTAAGATCACCCTATGTTCCAAGATGGCTGCTGGGAAGTTCTACGAAAATCGGTTCTGGTTGTAAGGAAGATGGGGAGAAATGAGCAGTTTGGTGACTGAGTTTGTTTTCCTTTATTTCTCATTATTTTAGTTTTTTTTTTCTAATGAGAGTATGAGTATATAAAGAATACTCTCTCTCTCTCTAAAATAAATTAAATCTTAAAAACAAACAAACAAACCAATAAAGCATGGGGCACCTGGGTGGCTCCGTCATTTAAGTGTCCAACTCTTGGTTTCAGCTCAGGTCCTGATACCAGGTTTGTGAGACTGAGCCCTGCTTTGGGCTCTGTTCTCTGTGCGGAGTCTGCTTGAGACTCTCTCTCTCCCCTTCCCTCCTCTCCTCCCCACTCTCACGCATGTGCACTCTCTCTCTTTAAAATAAATAAATAAATCTAAAAAAAAAAGAATAAGTCATGGAATGAGGTTGATTTGCCATCTGATTGACCTGGCTATAATTTCCAGCTTTCTCAGTGACTATCTTTGTTATGTTGGACAAGCTATGTAGCTACTATAAGCAAGGTACTTTACACAGTCATCTCAATTGAACTCTTACTAAAGCTCCCAAAGTAGACATTATCTCTATTTCACAGATGAGAAAACCAAGGCTCAGAATGTGTCCGTGAATGTCAAATACACAATGATTAACATTTCACGTGGCACATGGGATGATCAAAACTCTTTTTTTTTTAAAAAGATTTTATTTAATTATTTGACAGAGACAGAGACACAACAAGAGAGGGAACACAAGCAGGTGCAGTGGGAGAGGGAGAAGCAGGCTTCCCGCTGAGCAGGGAGCCTGATGCAAGGCTTGATCCCAGGACCCCGGGATCATGACCTGAGCCGAAGGCAGATGCTTAATGATTGAGCCTCCCAGGCCCCCTCAGAACTCTTATTTACTTTATTTTAATCCATAGTTTTCCTCTTGACTATCAAATAGGGCCTTTCGTCCTTCATTTTTTTCCTTTGTTGAGGTTTTTGCAGGAAAAAAACCAAGCAAGCTTAATGTTATCAGAGATGATAGAAGAATGTCATAGGGCTTTTAAAAATTCATGTGTCTGAAATGTAACCCTATGGGCTTCTGATTTTGTGGGTCTGGATGTGCTTGAAGATCTGTAGACTAAAAAATTGATGTGTATCTCCATGAGTCAGACTCTGGCTCAAGAAGAGTAGCTTTCCGCAAATGCTCTGCTACTCTTAATTTGGTATCTTCTTCTTGGGTAGAAAAGTCTTCGCCTCTTCCAGAGTTTGTGCTCTCATTAAACAGACGGATTCATCCTCAGGAATTCACTCTTTTAGGCGACACCACCCACCTTTTCCTGGGTGGGCTCGGTTTCATTTTTATAGGTACTGCCTAGGCTCTGGAAGAGTAGCTCTCATTCAAAGTCCTGGGGACCCCTGTTCCACCTTGCCCTTTCGCCTTTGCTTTTCTCCAGGGCTAAGACTGGCTGGGGAGAATGAGAAGAAAAGTATCAAGACTCCAAATCAGCAGATTGGATTTCACAGAGCAAAAATAATATTCAAGGCATCTCTCCCCTCTGTTTATGCTGACAAAAGGCTGTCTTTGCAGGAACTCTATGGCACCACGTACACTGTTGGCCCTGTGCAAATCAGCACCAATGACAACATTATAATTATGCTTCTAAACAAAGGGAGCAAGAAGCCGCATCTTAAATACCCTTTATTTGGTTGCCCTAGGGGTGCCTGTGTAAGTTCAGTGTTGGTGAGCAGGTGCAGAGGTTAAAAATACACTCAACAAAATCTAGAACCTGGTACCTTGCTTTCTGTCCTATCTGTCATGAATGTGAATACTTTCCTGGAGGCTTGGGCATTAAGGGAGGTAATGGGGCAGGGCACAGAGTTCCTCTTCTCCTGGATTCTGTTCATAGTGTAGTAAAGCAAGGATAAGGAGGACTTCTAAATCTTTGGGGTGGGGGGGCAGAGCTAGAAAGCAAATTTGTACTAAAAACCATCATGAGCCTCTCAATTTCTCATATACTCAGAGTGTTAAGCATCTGTGTTCAGAAGGGCCTCCTAGTGCACACACAATACCAGTGACTCCCATTTTAGCATCTACTATTTGCCACGCAGACTACCAGTACTTTATAGTCATGATTGTGGGGAAAATATTATAAAACTCTGGGTGTCTCTGAGAGGGCACCCAAAGGAGCATATAGCTATGAAGTGGTAGAACCAAGATCCAAACCCAGAGGGTCTGAAGTCTTTCCCATGTTCTCTAGGTGGTACCTCACTGTTGGCTCGGTTAGGACTCATTTGGTTGCAAGGAATTTAAGTCCGCTTTTGGATCCCATTAAACCCCACTTAAAACACACTTGGAGTTTAATAAATTCCATTTAAACTCAACTCCCCAGTTTACATGTAAGTGGGAATTAAGTGTAGAGATACAGAGGTTTCTCACCAGACCCTCAAGTGGGTCTGCATCTCCTGAATGAGCTGGAACCAGCATTTAGTTCCAGGCAGTTCTCACGAAGTTATCTGTTTTTACTTTCTCGTACACCTCCGCTCGCTCTTCTTTCTTGCCGTCGATGGGCTTCTCCTGGCTCTTTCTGTGAATTCTCTCCACATGCTGCAGCATCCTGCCAACGTGATTCAGTCAAGGCACCAGAGCGAGAGACCACCTTCCACAGTCCTGAAAAATAGATTAATTGGCCAAGTTTGAGGGAGCCCCCCCATCCCAAGGACCCATCATTTGGGGCCAGTGGGGGTGTTAAAGCTGTACACATCTGGCTTGTATCCACAGTTGCCAGGAATGAAAAAGGAAGAGCAATTCTCAAACAAGTTGGGACTGTGTGTGTGTGTGTGTGCACGTTTCCGTGTGTGTCTGCATGCGGAAACCGGGCAGACGAATGTTGTCCAGTACGTCTGTGCATGTTACAGGTGTCTCCTGTTGGTGGTGATTCTGGTGGGTGCATAGTTCACCACACTGTCACGTTGAATTCTGTCCCTGATGATGGTTTGCCACAAGGGATAAGATGGAGGGTGCTGGGTGGTGGTTGAGAGAAAGCCAGGGAAGAGAAGAATTTGCCTATCATGTTCTCAGCATCAATTCTAGACATCTGTGAACTGTAAATAAGCCAACTAGACTGGCATTCATTCATTTACTCATTCATTCCTTCACTCATCTATTCATTCATTCAATCATTCATTCCATAACTCATTTTCCATTCAACATACCGAGCAGGGAGAACAGCCATAAATACAAAGGCTCCCCATTGCCTATAGGATAAAAATATGAACACTTCATCAAGGCCTACTTTTGCAGATCATCTGTCACTTTTCCTTGCACGTACTTGCAGCCCTAGTACAGGTCACAATGCCCTTTCGCCTTGTTTATTTGATAAATGAGAATCAGTTGGCTTTAAGGCAAAGTTCCAGCATTCTCTTCCTAACGTTTCTGCAACACTCCCCTCCTACCCCCAAAGCTAAATGATCTTATACCCACAATATTCCATGGGCCTGTCTTCAGCACTCCACTAACTTGTGGGATTCCGAACCCCTCCTGGAGGCACTGTATTGTCCCCTCCTGGAGATCCTTTATCGTCGGATGCTGGAAGATTGTTGCGGTAAATATGCAAATCTGAGCTGACTGTGATGGGAGACATGCCCCTGAGACCTGGAGCCACGCAGCGGGGTACAAGTTGTATGACAGGATGCAGTGGCCATAAGCCACCGTCACTATGCAACAGGCTGAATCAATCTGTTCGCATGTCTGTGTCTACCATTGTTCCATGGGCACGATTTATATCTCACTAATTGTGTATGCCTCGTGCCCCGCAGAACCGTTGGCACATTATGGGTTCTCAATAAATGTCTGTTGAATTGATGCAAAAAATGAGTAAAATATAAGCATGAATGGCTAGAAGGCAAGAATATTAAGTGCTGTAGAGATATCTCTTCAATATAGGTGTTGGCTCTGCCGCAAGGACATTGGAAGTCTTGGACTCGTGTTTCTCACTGCACACTTCCTTGGCCGATGTCCTATTTTACTTTTGGCATTTTTTAATTACAGAAGAAATCTATGGCTATTTCAGAAAAATTAGAAAATTGGATAAGCAAAAATAATTTGTAATCCCACTCCTCAGGAATAACAACTGTTCATATCTGCTTCCCCAGATATTTTTCTATGCAAAACGTAATACGTTGGTGTGGGTGATTTTTTAAACAAATTTAATCATTCCCCTTAAATAGAGATTAGACAAATATGTAAATTTGTAAATCACAAAGAAATAGCCTAGCCTAATGATAACCTTCTTTATAATTAGAATTTCAAACAGTGGGGTAAGCTGCTTTGGGAGATGCTGGAGTCCCTGGATATATTTTTTTAAAAATTCAGAAAATTCCTCTTTTGCATATTGTAGGGGTAATTCATGCCTCTGACGATGGCTGAATTAGGCAATTTCTAGGGTCTGAGATTCTAATCCATTAGGAGATTTCTCTTGGATTCCAAGGGGAACACATTTTTCTAAAAGTGTATGCTGTGTTGAGAGCCAGGATGCATAGTATTCTGCAGCCTTGTCTTAATCAGTGTAAAGTCCCAAGGCAGCCTCTCAGAGGTTAATCTTTGAACACTCTTAGGCTTACTTACCCTTTTCAGGTCGAGAGAAGAGTTTTTGTTCCACAATGTGTCCAGTGATGCCTAATGCAGTCATTGTGCAATTAGCATTAAATTAGTTGTAGGATAAAATGAAAAAAATTTGGCATTTTGAAAAGGGGGACTTTCATACAAGGCCAGACTTGAGGGAAAGAAAGCCAAAGAGCATTTCAACTCAAAAAGCAATTTACTTTGCAAAAGGAAGTTGGAAAATTACAGCCCATCATACCTAATTACTGCACACATTTGCGTTTGAATTCAAGCTCTCCCTCCAAGGATCTGTCTCCACAATCCTTCCACTTCACCTCTCAGCAGCCAGAATCCACTGCTGATGGCAAAACAGTCATCTGAGCAACATGATATTGTCCATTTCCTGACAGGGTCGCAGGAGGTACTGACAGATTGAGTGTTGTAGAAAGTCCTGTTCCAAGCAAAGTAATGGGCATGTGATTATGAAAAATAGGATGGAGGGGAATGTAGATATTCCCATGAAAGCTAAATGAACTGAATGTGTTTCTCCCTCAAATGTTAAGGATTTAAAGAATATATGTAGATACTCCCTCCTCCAAGAGATGGAGCTTAATTCCACTGCTTCTGCTCCAGCAGAGGTTACCCTTAGTGATTTGCTGCCAAAGAAATAGATTATGGAAAGAAAGCAATAGTAACTTCACATTGGGGGAAACTAGCAAATGCCACTTTACCCAAGTGAACCCAGTGATGACCTCATCGGTGATGTCATCATCCGTGATGCCACCTCGGTATCATGCACTCTGATAGGGGATAGGAAGGGCACTCCTTCTCTGAAGACCCATAACCCTAGTCTAATAATGAGAAAAAATTTGGACTAACTCAAATGGGGGGTCATTTTAGAGGATACTTTTTTGGTACTCCTCACGACTGTCAAGGTCATGGAAAAAAAGGAAAGACTGGGAAACTCTCACAGACCAGAGCAGACTGGGGAGACATGACAACTAAATGCAATGTAGTATCCAGGATGGGAACTTGGACCAGAATGAGGACATTAGTGGAAAAACTGGTGAAATCCAAGAAAGTGTAGAGTTTAGTTAATAATAATGTACCAATGTCAGCGTTTGACAAACGTGCCATGCTATCGTAAGATGTTAACAATGGGAAATGAGGGTGACAAGTATTTTTGCAACTTTTCTGTCAATCTAAAATTACTCTAAATTTAAAAGTTTACTTAAGAATCTCAAGGATTTGCTTTTTCTCTGTGAAAATTTCTCTGCCATCCCATTAATGGACGCGGTTTATGCCTCTGATTCTGATCTGTCAGGCGGTTTTAAAGAAATCAGTATGTTTCTCGTGAAGGGTGTCTATGCTCCCAATTATATGGCTCAAATGCCTGACTTGTGAGTTGTGTTTCTGAAAAGTAAAAGTTTAGAGGGAGCATTCATCATTAGCTGCTTGGCAATTGACCATACAGAGGCTCTGAAAACCAGAAGAGGGTCCTAATGCTTACCCTAATTATGTACAAAGTCAGTCACAACAGCCCGTGTCATGGCAAGACAGGTAAAATGGGCATAAATGTGGTGATGTTAAAACAGTAGACTTTATTTTGTGCAGGAATGAGTAAAAGGGGCTTTAGAACTAATTTAGTCAAACACCTCTCCCAAGTACGATAATGCCTCTGACTGATTGGAGCTCTCTGCTCTTGCTTATCTAGCCAACTCACATCTGCCTGAAGAAAAAGGACTTTGATTTTTAACTATGGTGAATCTAGTGCTTTATTTATGTGATTGGTTGACCTCCTTCAAGAATGGGAGCCAAAACTTAAGACAGAATCAGTCATGGGGTGCCTGGGTGGCTCAGTCAGTTAAATGGCTGACTCTTGATTTCAGTTCAGGTCATGATCTTAGGGTCGTGAGATCGAGCCCTAGGTCGGGCTCTGCACTCAGCGGGGGGTCTGCTTGAGGATTCTCTCTCCTTCCTTCTTCCTCTACCCCCCCCAATAAATAAATAAATCTTAAAAAAAAAAGACAGAGTTGTTCAGAAACAATTCAAAAGGTTTTTAGAAGAGGTTTCCACCCTGAAATTGGGGGAGCCATGGCTAACTAAAAGAACTGTTGCCTCTTTGGAAAGAACTTCCCTCTTCCTCATTGTCCATCTCTACTAACTTTATTTCCAAAATGAAGCTTTTCATGAGTAGATTTTCCTTCTCCTCATACCTTTCCCTGATCTCCCATTCACTACTCTCATGTATTAAATTCAGTTTGGACTTGATCGTGGTAACTCATCAATAAGTTTTGTCCCTTTTGGCTTGTTTTGCAGCTGGATTGAGAACTTCCATAGTGGTGGCACCTGCTGAGCCCCCTTATCCAGGACTTAATGTATTAATGAGTATCAAATAAGTTTAATAAACACTTGACTGAATGGATGGATAGAATGACAGATAAATAGACGTTCTGTCGAGTTATTGCTTATGGAGGAAGTCATGACTCTCTGTGACTATACTTCTTGGTGATTTTCAACCAGTAATTTTCAGTTCCTCCTCTTCAAACAAGGTAGGGAGGTGCCACTGGATCTCTGTGTTGGTGTCCCAGCCATGTCTCTTGAAAGGATCACAACCCAAAGCAACTTTCATCACTGTGACATTTATCTGAATTCCAGAAAGGAAAATCGAAACAACTTTGCACTCCTTAAGTGGGAGCATTGAATGGAGAGCTTGTAGAGGATCTCTTTAGTTTTTGGAATTCAGACCTGGCAATTACAGGAGAGTCGCCTGATGTCCTCTTTGTGGGTTATGTGATCCTACACAGCTGCAGGCACTTTTCTGGGCTATTAAAATTGTGACTTAACTGGCTAATTGCCAAACATTCAGGGTTTGGTTGCTGAATCTTTTAATAGACTATTTTTCCTCCCGCTGTCCCATTATACTCTCTGGCCCTTGAAGACTTGATCCATAATGGAACTACCACCTCCACCCTGTGAAGTTCTTTTTTTCTGTTACCTTTCCCATTTATTTAACCTCTCAACCCTCATCGATTTTATACCAGCCTGCTGACATTGATTTTCTGGAATCTTCTGCTTTCTTGGGCATGAACTATGAAAAAGACAAAATACCATCCATTTGTATTCAGTGTGATCTTCATCTAAAAACTATTTATTCTCTCTTACACTCCCTCTGCTTTGTGAAATATAGCCTGGGTGCTTGAAGAACCTGGTCGAAAGTCATCAACAAGAGGAATTCACTTCAAGTAGGCACAGTGTCCCTGGTGGGGTTCTGGGGTGACATCTGTAAGTCTTTATGGCTCCAGTATGGGATGCTCACATTCTCAAGAGATATCCAGGATATTCATAAATAGAGGGTAGAGTCTGGATGAATTTAAGAATGCATTAAACAGAAGTTCCTATTGGTGAGGGATGAGCCTTTTCTGGGAGAATGGTTTACAAAATGCTGTCACATGTTACACGTTACCTAATGATTAATTTTTGAACACCTTCATTTACTAAAGGAGATCAACAGAACCTGTAGTAGAGATACAGATGAAAAAATATGTTATTAACCAAGTCTTTGGTCTTTGGATGATCTGGTTATGAAGGTATAGGATATCTGGAAAGATGAATAAGATGACGAATTTATTTCCAAACTGCTTTCTGTTTAGCAGTTGCATTGTGGTTATAATTAATATAGCAAATCTTGCAAGGAATTCTGATTGCAGCTGGCCACATAACACTGAGGTTCTTGGATATATTTTGTTGGAAATATTTTGCTTTGAAGATGAGAATTACTGGAATGGAAATCACGGTTGAGTTTCCTCAGAGGTGCTTGGTATGGACCAGCTGGTCCCACAGTGTCATGACAAGGCTTGAAATGCTTCTGATTCGTGCCCAATGAGATGAAGGCATGCTGTCCAGAGGGGATGAGTAATTTCTTTTCATAGCAACTTAAAGCTGAGCATTTGCAAGGGTTCTTCTGAGATGCTCACCAGCAATTTGGCCTTCAAACAAAGGAATTACTATAAGAATTCTTTGAACTTAACTACAGACCTTAGCTATTGATGACTATGCTTATATGAGATAAGTTACCCAGAAGCATAAGGCCTTTGTGTTTTCAACCTTGGCCATAAGTTGTATGATGTACCGACTCCCTCTTGTTACTATTTGAATTTTTTCATATATAATATTGTGCTTATCACTGAGGCTAAAGGCTCAATCTGGTTATGAAGGTATAGGATATCTGGAAAGATGAATAAGATGATGAATTTATTTCCAAACTGCTTTCTGTGATTACACTGAAAGGTGTAATCAGTGCCAGAGTAAATCTTTCCTGAATGGGGTGGGTTCTCATACAGAAAAGAAGAATTTCAAAAATTGCCTTAGATGACAGGATAGTAAATCCAGGTCTCCTGATCTTACTTACTTTGGCCTATAGTTTGCTGACTCTAGACATAATTTAGGGTAACCCCAGGAAGCATGGGAAAGGTGGCATATACTAGAAGGAGGACCTACCAAAGGCAGGTGGGAAATCATACCTCTTGGGAAACCCTTAGTGGAAGAAAAGGAAACTATAGTATGTTAGAGCCAAACTAGCCATCTACCAATCCCATTTTCTCTTCTTATAACAAAAAAGCTGGAGTCATGGGTAAAGTTTGTGTCCTGGTTCTGTAATTTACTATGTGAGTAGCTTGGGAGGAAGGTGAATCCCCAGGAGCAGACAGTCTCTGAGCTGCAGTGGCCCCTCTCCATAAAGTGATCTCTCAACTTCTTCCCTTAACCCAACCTTAAAGTATTTGGGCCTATTTTATTAATGGAGTCAAGAAGTTCCTTATAGGTTATGCTAACTCATCCATATGACCAAAATCTACTAATCTTACCATAACCAAACATTAGTCAAGAAAACACTTCTTAGACTGAGAGGTTTGTGCCAACTAAGACCTTACTGACTTGTTTACAACTGCATCCCCAGTTCCTCGACATGGACTACCCACTCTATACATATCCTCCACTTATATCAACTCCGTGTTTTCAATAACTGAGTCTATCATGGACAACTCATGAAGAATGTTGGAAATAAAACAAAGAAGAATCTTAGTCTGTACCTTCTAGAATGTGCTGGGTGCTCTTTAATGAAACAGAACCAATCACTATAGAGGGTGGATGAACTAATAATCCTCCAAAAATAGATGTAATGTGGGGCGCCTGGGTGGCTCAGTCCTTAAGCGTCTGCCTTCGGCTCAGGTCGTGATCCCGGGGTTCTGGGATCGAGCCCCACATCGGACTCCCTGCTCCGCGGGAAGCCTGCTTCTCCCTCTCTCACTTCCCCTGCTTGTGTTCCCTCTCTCACTGTGTCTCTCTGTCAATTAAATAAATAAAATCTTTAAAAAAAAAAAAATAGATGTAATGTGTCATGCTAGACCAAAGTCACACCCTTAATTTAATTCTTGGTTGTTGATTTTTTTTCAAGCAGTTGAATAGATGGTAGACATAACTATAGAATGAAATATGCTAAATTCAATGAGTTGTTATATAGCCCTGTGTGTGTGTGTACATGTTTGTGTATCTGATTGATCATATGTCTGATCTAAATATCTACTGCTGATTTTGAGTGAAAGTAGAAAGTAGGCAACTGCCTGGGAGAAGTAGTTTATGGGATGACTAAAAGGATCCAGGTCCAAGAATATCTCTCTGACTTGGCTTTCACTGATCCCTGAAAGAAGGATAACTTTATTCTTTTGATTTATGTCATTATCCTCATTAGATATACTGGGAGGGTTACCATGTAACGTAGGAATTAGTCATTAATGTATTAGTATAGTTCTTGTCCAGTGCCAGTTTTACATTTGGTAGTGTCTATAGACATTTTTGGTTGTCACAAGTCAGGGTAGGATGGGTTATATATTGGCATCCATTGGATAGAAACCAGGGATACTGCTAAACATCCTATAATGCATGGGATAGCACCCTCCCAATTACACAGATAATTATCTGGCCCCAAATATCAATAGTGCTGAGGTACAGATGTTGGTCAGTAGCCTGAGTATAAACTAAGTCATTGACAGATCCTCTTGAGAAGATAGCAGAGTGGAGGTTTTAAGAGAGAGTGGGCAAGGTAGACAGGAAGGCATTAATAGAAAATTAGGAGGTTGGAAGCTGAATGCTGGAAGAGTTTCATGCCTTAGAGGTTACTGGCCAACATCTGTGAACTTAAAGGAAAATAATTACTCCTTCCTGGGAAATATGCCAAATGTAGGCTGTTATTTTAGAACAGCATAGTGCTACCTTAACTTAAGAAAGGTCAGGAGAGGTCACTTGGTGGGGGTAAGAAGAGAGTTCACTGACCTGAAGTCAACACTGACTTCTTTAACGTGTCTCTCACTCTATCTACTCTGGATCCCAGGGGATACCTTCAGAGGAGCTTCATGCCCTACCTTAGATCTCTGAGGGCACATCTGTCCCCAGAGACTCTTGGGTAGCTTTCAATCAGATGAACACACACCACCATTCTCTCTCTTATTCCTCTTTTCAGAGGCTGACCCACTAAATAGCTACCACTGAACCCACAATACCAAAAGTAGAAAGTTGGTCTCTTAGCATGAGGACCTTCTACTGACCCCAGTCTGACATCATTGAATGCCATAGGGTCATGGAATTGGAAGGGGCTCGAGATGTCATTGCTTTTGATTCTCTTAGTTGAATAATGAGGAAAGCAAGTAGGGGGCAGAGAAGGGAAGTTATTTGCCTAAAGTCATAAGGGAAAAATTAGGTTTCAATTAGATTCACTGAGTCCAAGTCTCACGTTTTCTCTACTCAACCATGTTGTCTTTCATAAAAAGCATTAAGAGAGAAGCTCAGTAAAATGTTTGTGATATTTTGCAGTTTAAACAGTTGGTCTAGATCCTTTGTTTTGTTTTTTTGCTGTCATGCATTTCAAATTCAGTTTTTAAAAATCAAATTTTCAATGTTTTTACTGATAGTGTTTTTTTAAAGATTTATTTATTTATTTTAGAGAGGGAGAGAGAGCTTCGTGGCAGGGGCAGAAGGAGAGGGAGAGAGTCTCAAGCAGACCCTGTGCTGAGCATGGAGCCTGATGCAGAGCTCAATCTCATGACCCTGAGATCACGACCTCAGCCGAAACCAAGACTCAACTGACTGTGCCACCCAGGTGCCCCTGTTGATAAGTTTTTGAGATTGGCTTGCATTTTCAGTTACTATTGCTGTGTAAAAAATTATCCCAATTTCAGTGGTTCAAAATAAACATTTTGTTTTTCTCACAATTTGGGAAGGACTCAGCAGGGCAACTCTTACTTGGTGTCTCTTGGGTGATGGCATTGGAAGTTGGCTGGGGCTGCAATTATCTGAACGTTCAACCTGTCTGGACCTCCAAAATTGCTCCCTCTCATAGTTCACAGCTGATGCCATGTGACCCCAGTTTTGTTGAGAGCTTAATTGGGGCTCTCTACCCACCACACCATATGGGTCTTTCCATATTGCCTGGGCTTCCTTACAGCATGGCTGCCTTAGACTAGTCCGTGTTCTCACATGGTGGCTCAGGGCTCCAGATACCAGTGTGATAGTGGCCTGGGCATGATCTGCATTGGTTTTATGGCTTCCCCTTGGTGGTTAGGCCTACAGTCTACTTTCTATTTGGTGTTAAGAGAGTCCCTTGGCCAAGATTCAAGGATATGATTCCATCTCTTCGTGGCGGGTGTGACAAACCTTTTGCAGACATGTTTGAATATTGTCACAGTTTGGTTTCTGGAATCAAAGAGATTTCCACTAAAGAAACATTAATTTAGTTACATTAGCATGCCCTAATTTTTTTTTTTTTTTTTTTTTTTGGCAAACTTACTAGCTTTCAAAACTCAATTCAGAAAATATGAGGAAAAGTTACTCTTGTACAAATTGTTCAACTTCCTTTGGCCTCAGGTTATTCCTCAGTGCAGTAGGAAAAATGGTACCCAAACTGTAAGATGGTTTTGAGGATTAAGCAGCAAATGATGTGGACACTCAACTGTTATAATCATAGTATTGTTGGCTATATGAGTTGCCAATTCATACCCTGATGCCTATGTCTTGACTCTCAAACTGTATAGAATATTGCTGAAAATCTGCTCTTCCAGAGTGGGTTGGGGAAGGCCATTACCTGCTGGGTTAGGGAATACCCAAGTGGTATAGCAAGGCCGTGAGGTAGCAGGGCTTCCTGAAAGTGGGAGACACCATAAGAGACCAGAGTCAGCATTTTCTTGCTTTATAATTGTGCTTTACACCAGATTGCTTGGAAAATGCCATCTTCTTGGTGTTTTTGGAAACTGGTTGGTCTGGTGTTCATGCAGAGGCAGGGCTGAGCCTCCCTGGCCTGGGTGCTCTTAATCTTTTGTGTATATTTCGGAAGTTGCTGGGTTCAGAGATTAAGGCAGTGAGTGGCAGCTGCTGGTTGAACAAGAGGGCAGCAACTCACCTCCTCCACATTGGTGCCAAGCCTTGGGTGGGCAGGTACCTGCAAGTGTTATTTGCTCACTGTGTTTAGATCCATTCAGAAGAGCTGAACACTATTTGGCACTTCTTTTCAGTAATCCTGAATTCTAACCTGGAGGTTTCGTGCTATAATTTGTCAACTGTGCTTTGGAGAGACTTCACAGCCCTCCTAGACAGAGATGGAACTGGCTTTCCAATGAGTGTCATTTAAAAGGAATCCGAGAACCTTTCAGGGCTGTGATGCTGTGGATTGCTGTCATCGTTATTATGACTCGAAGTCTTTACCATTTACTGGGTGGTAGCAAGTGTCCCTGGCATTGACCAAGCACAGGATTCCAAACGGTTTCTGCCTAGAGGACACGAGGACACACCCTCAGCCTCTTTGAATGTTTTATTTATCATTTCTCCCCCCCCCCCGCACCCCCGCGCCCCTTAAGAGTGTTCTGCTAAATTGGGACCATTGTGAAGAGGGTGGAAAATTGATCCAGGAAATTGATCAAGGTTCTTCAGATCTATTTTTAGATTATTCGCCTTTTGTTGGCAGGGTCATGGTGCATATTTATTAACCAGTGGTTTATTGAGCATTTGTTGTGACCGATGCACAGAGCTAAGCATTTTATACCCATTATGGTACTTCTAACCCAATTGTACCCATGAGCTAGGTACAAGGATTAGTCCAATAATGTGGGTGAGAAAATGAAGTCTTATAGAGGTTATGGTAACACAGGTTTATCTGAATTAAAAGTACATGCTTTTGGGATGTCTCGGTGGCTCAGTTGGTTAAGCGTCTGCCTTTGGTTAGGTAATGATCCCAGGGTTCTGGGATCAAGTCCTGCTTTGGGCTCCCTGCTCAGCGGGGAGCCTGCTTCTCCCTCTGCCTGCTGCTCCCCCTGCTTGTGCTCACTCTCTCTCTCTGACAAATAAATCAATAAAATCTTTAAAAGAAAGTACGTGCTTTTATAACAGGTTTGAAGTCTGCCCACCTGGTGCCGATAGAGAAAGGGAAAAGACTTCTAGACCTTTGGGTGCCTGGGAACACAGTGTGTGAGTGTGTGTGAATGTGTGTAGGGACTAGCTAGGGGTAAGAGATGAAGGCTGAAAGAGGCCTCTTTGGTCACGATGCTTATTTTAAGGTGATGAAAAAAAAGTACATCCTTTTAAACTCCCCTCCCCTTTCCCTACTCCAGCCTCACGGGCCTTCTTCACATCCCTTACCTTTGCCATCCTTCTCCAGCCACCGGACTCTGTACGCCACTCTCTTTTTGCTCTATTTCATCCTGAGCATCCTTCCTGCCCATCTTCACCTGGTTAACTCTTGCTTATTCTTCAGTTCTTGGCCTTAGTGTGACTTCTTAAGGGAATCATTTTCTGACTCATGTCAAATAAGCTTATTGGTACACGGCAATATTAAACCTAGACACATACCTAGTCACAATTTTACATCCCTTTGGGTGACTATTTAGATAATACCTGCTGCTCTAACTAGCCTGGAAGCTCCATGAGGACAGGGATTGTGCATACTTATGCTACCTGTGGTGTTCTGGTGCCTAATAGAGTGCCTGATACACAGTAAATACTCAACAGTGTCTGTCAAATGAATGAAAAATGGACCACATTCAATCCTACCCCACATTGGACTGTGGTATCCTCTTACCTAGGAGGAAGATCAATGATCATCTTTTTTTTTTTTAAGATTTTATTTATTTATTTGAGAGAGCGAGAATGAGAGAGAGAGAGAGAACATGAGAGGGGGGAGGGTCAGAGGGAGAAGCAGACTCCCTGCCGAGCAGGGAGCCTGATGCAGGACTCGATCCAGGGACTCCAGGACCATGACCTGAGCCAAAGGCAGTCGCTTAACCAACTGAGCCACCCAGGCGCCCAAGATCAATGATCTTCTTAACAAATAATTACATAAGACTCAACATATAACTGGGCATTTGTCAAATTCTGGCGTCTGAGAACTATGAGAAAAGGTCCCAGTGGGACTGTTCGTTCTCAAGTTTCCATCTAAGATACTCTAGCCAGAAAACATTACCCACCATTTTATTTTATTTTGTGTTAATTTTGTAACATTGTGTTATAAAACCATGTCACCCATCTCCCAGCTTCCGTAATTATGGCAACCTTTTTTACATGCCCCACTATTTCCACCCCAACCCCCATAATATTGAAACAAATCTCATTTCATCTCATTCATAGATATTTTGGTTCATACTCCTAAAATACCTCTTTCTTTTGAACCCATTCAGACTCAACAGGAAGTCTTACCTTCTACCTAAGACTATATTTCTAATGATGCAGCTTCTGCCCATTTCCTCTAGGATGGAGACGGAGAACCGCCTGTTACCACTTTTGGTGTTACAACCGCTTTTGGTAATTGAAGTTTGTGATTAGTGCTCCCTTCCGTCTTTCATTACCAACTCCAAATTTAATAATGTCTTTTAGTTAACCAATGGACCATCACTAGTGAGCGTTCACACCACATGACTGGAAGAACAAATTTATTTTTGGCAATATGGTTTTCATGGGCTATGAGCTGTGTCCTGTTCTCCTGGCTCATGAGTTTGGAAGAGATTTTTGTCTTATTCTTTAGAGATCAAGAATTAGAATTTCATGGGCTTGCTCTTTCAATCTGTGGGAAGAGAGTAGCAGAGTGTTAGCACTCTGCTTCTGCGATATCGGGGTGCTATGCAAAATGGGATGGGCATGGATGGTTTGTTTTCCCTGTCAGTAAAATTGGGCCTGAACTTGAGAAAACTGGGGAGAGGTGCATGGACTGCTTCTTTTTCCTTCACTTTAAGCCTGTGATAGTATTGATGTTCCCTATTTATTGGCATGTAATAGGCATCCTACAGTAGTCTCTTCTTTTTCTTTTTTAGATTTTATTATTTATTTATTTGCCAGAGAGAGAGAGAGAAAGAGCACACAAGCAGGGGGAGTGGCAGAGCAGAGGCAGAGGGAGAAGCAGGCTCCCCACTGAGCAAGGAGCCTGATGTGGGACTCGATCCCAGGACCCTGGGGTCATAACCCGAGCCGAAGGCAGACGCTTAACCGACTGAGCCACCCGGGTGTCCCCAGTAGTCTCTTCTTATCCGTGGTTTTCCTTCCTGCAGTTTCAGTTACCCGCAGTTTCAGTTACCCAGGGCCAACTGTGGTCTGGCAACAGACAACCCTCCCCCTGGCTGTCACGATGCCCAGCTGACTCACCTCAGTTCATCCCATCACATAGGCATTTTACCACCTGACATCATCCCAAGAGGAAGGGTGAGTACAGAACAATAAGATATTTTATGTGGGTGTGAGAGAGAGAGACCACATTCACATAAGTTCTATGGTAGTATATTGATATAATTGTTCTGTTTTATTATCAGTTATTGTTGTTAATCTCTTCTGGTGCCTAATTTATAAGTGAAACTTTCTCAGAGGTATGTATGTATAGGAAAGCACATAGGATAGATAGGATTTGCATATATAGGATTTGTACTATCCGTGGTTTCAGGCATCCACTGGGGATCTTGTAATGCATCTTCTGCAGATAAGCGGGGACTACTGCATTTGCTTGTTCAGTTGCTGATAGAAAAATTGAGCTGCGTGCCTTGTTAACTTCTGTAACAATGTTCTCATTGGAGTATGCTATGAAGTGAATCGTGTCATTGAAGAGAAAAGGACAGCAAGACCCTGGCAGATTGCACACTAAGTTTCCATTCCAGAATTTCCTGTCGACTCTGTGCAAGATCCCATGCTAGGATCTGAGGATACCAAGGGAAACAAGATAGAATACTTGCTCTAGAGGAGCTCACAGTCTAAAGGGAATGTGGAAGATTAAAAATGGTTGTCAATTTTCTACTACTCCCCTAACTCAGAGGTGGAGCCTAACTCCGTCCACTTGAATCCGGCTGTGACCAGTGACTTGACAGACCAAGAGAATGCAGCAGAGGTGATGGTTCGACTTTTGAGGCTTCCCCCGTGGTTCTCTTGGAATCCTTGCTCTGGGGGAAGCCAGTTGCCATGTAAAAAGTCTAAGTACCTGTCATGCTGGAAAGGACACACGTAGGTACTCTGGTCAACAGTCCATGGTGAGCCCAGTTCTCCAACCTGCTAAGGTGACAGCATCCCTGCCAAGGTGTCAGACCAGCCAGCCCATCTACCAGCTAAGCACCACCAGTGACCTTGGTTGACACCATGGACAGTAGAAGAATCTCCTAGGCAAGTTCTGCCCAAATCCCCTACCCATAAAATCCAGAGATAGAATTAAAAAAGGCTGTTGTTTTAAGCCATTGCATTTTGGTGCAGCTTGTTACCCCACAATAGACAATCAGAACAGGGAGGTAAGAAAATAACCAGGCTCTAGTAAGAATTCTCATAAAGGTAGGTACAAAGTGGGTTGTGGGAAAACAAATGTAGAGCAAACAATTCTCTTCTCGGAGAGGCCAGGCCACCACATCGCACGACTTCAGGGAGCACCAATCATGTTGTAGTCTTTGTGAATGGCACCCCCTGGAGTTGTGCAGTGCCCAACATGAGCAGACGTGTGGCAGTTTTGGGTAATGGGCGCCGGGAAGGCAGCTTAGCTGGGAAAACTATATAGGAAGGGTACTGGAGCTTGGAACTGAAATCTAAGTAGGTTTCAGGGGCTAAGGCAGAGGGGGGAAGAACTAGTCCTCCAGCAGGGGGCAGCAACTTGAGCAAAGTTTTGCAGTCACAGGTACCTGTGATGGACTTGGGGCATGGTTGCTGGTCCTGTGTGGTCGGTAGGCTCAGTGCTGGGGTGGACCGAGTGGCTGCACGTGAGCCTCACAAGGCTGTGTGATGTGAAGGGTCTTAATTACATACTATCCTGAGGAGTGACGGGGAGGAAAGCAACTGGGAGCCGCAGATGATTTCAAAGCAAGGGAGCAAAAATGCGAAACCGTATTTGAGAAAATTGCAGTTCAAAACCCCACAGACTGTGAGAGACACTGTTCTTCCAACTGCTTACCTCTCCCTGAAAGCTTGGCAGAACCAGTTTTTATAGGAAAGTCTTAAACAACAGGGGATTACTCAATGATTCATTTAAAGGGATCATTAAAAGAAAATTGAGGCACATCACATCCTGCCTTCTTTAATTGCTCATTTATTATTACAGTGGGTGAGGTAATGGCTTTGTGTTATTCTTCTAAATCGTGTAAAATATTTATTGGTAAATATAGCAGTGCATAAATTAATGCCACTTGAGATTTGGGATAGCATTTTTTCCTCCACCGAGAGCCATCATTTTTATTTAAAGAAAAACAGTATTGTGCTGATTCATTCTGGCTCAGGGCTGAGTGAGAGCATTATGAACACAACATCTATAGGACGATGCTGTCTTTAGCTTCTGTGAGATGGCTGGCCTTCCAGTGGTTTGTGAAATTAATTTCTTTCCTGTTTATAAAGACCATAATGCTTGTGAAGAGGGCACGTGGAGGTGTGAAATTTTCTTCTTTTCTCCATCACATCAGAATTCGGTAATGAGCTACCTAACTAACAGTGGCTTTTATAAGTGCGGGTATTTATTATTTCACTTGTCTGAAAGTGCACAGATAGGTGGTTCCATAGAGTTGACTCAGTGGCTTCACAATGTCAACAATGACCCAGGATCATATCCTTATACAACAGTGTCCAAAAACAGGAAAGAGAAATTTTTTTTTGCCTTGTTTTGTTTTTAATGTTTTCTCTCTTTTATTAAATCCTGGGGAAAAAAAAATCTTTTTGGAATCTCAGTAGATATTTATTTAGGTTTCCTTATCCAGATCCGGGCTTAGACTCACCTCTAAATCAATCACATGAAATGGGGAAATGCTCAGAGGAGATGCACAGGGGCCCTTTCCTCGGGCAGGGGAGAGTCTGATGTGCATGCTCTGTCAGCACACTGCTGCAAATGGGGTTTTCTTGGAAGCAGTTATAGAGGGATGTCTCAGGCATGTGCAGCCAAGTGTGTTGGCCACAGGTCAAACCAATTTAGGGGTGGTGATTTAGGACATTCTGCATGCCCAGCTCTATATCCCTGCTGACAGATACAACAGAAGTATATAGAACAATGCCCGTTCTCAGGGAGCTTTAGTGGCCATTGTAATAAAGCAGGCAATTCTTAAGCTGGAAATATTAATTCAACACAATATATGGATGATCTATTACACCTTTGGAGATGGGGAATCAGAGATGAATAAGACCTAGTTCTTGCCCACAGGAATTCACAATTCCCTTCACCATCTGCCTCGTTCAATCTGGTCATATGGAAGCAGTTTCTTCCCCGGATGTCACCACACTCTGTCATGCTTCCCTCTGAGCACACAGGGCTGCAACATAGCTGGAACCCTCCCCTCCCACCCCCTTTCTGCCTGGCTTCTCAGAGTAGGCGCTCACGGACCTGGCTAGGTTAGTGCTCCTTCCCTGGATCCTTGTAGCATCTTCCGTTTGTCATGGTCTTTACCATCCTAGGTCCTGATCGTGCGCCAGGCCTGGAGCCCCGTGAAGGCAGATTGCGTTTTGATCAATTTGCATCCTTAGCCTGGTGCCTGGAACGTAGATGGTTTTAGTGAATGTTTGTGGGATGAGTGCATGAATAATTGAATGAAAGGAAATTAAATCTGGATCTTTTATTCCTCTTCAATAAGTTTCTACTGTATTAGTTTTTCTCTTTTCCTCTTTTCCTCATCTCCCCATTTCCTCTCTTATGTTCCGTTTCCTGGCTCCTCATTCATAATGAATTCATGAATCCAGCATTTTACAAGTTACCCAATATGAGAGCCTGGCCTTTACCTTTTATCCCAGAAAGAAGAGCAATTTTGGGGGCGCTGGAGGTGGATCCAGAACCATTAGTGCCGATCAGGAACACCATTCCAGGGACTTAGTTTTTTACTGTGAGCCACCTTTGGGTCCACTTTTGAAGGGCAGCAGTCCTGCCATGATATTGTGATTTAGAATAAGAAATAAGAAATATATACACATTTTTAAGATTTTATTTTTAAGTAATCTCTACACCCAACGTGGGGCTTCAACTCACAACCCCAAGATCAAGAGTCTCATGCTTTACCAATTGAGCCAGCCAGGTGCCCCCTCATTTTAAAAAAAATTATTACAAGTTAAACCCAGAAAGGACAGTGTTCAGAAAATTCCTAGTGATACACCTGGGTGGCTCAGTCAGTTAAGCATCTGCCTTCGCCTCAGGTCATGATCCCAGGTTGGGGCATCAAGTCCTGCCTTGGGCTCCTTGCTCAGCAGGGAGCCTGCTTCTCCCTCTCCCTCTGCCCCTCCCCCTCCTTGTGAGCTCTCTCTGACAAATAAATAAATAAAATAAAATTAAAAAAAGAAAAGAAAAAAAACTCTTAGCTTGGTGATGTAAAAATCAACAAGAGTAAACTCTGTTTAGAATGGAGTGGAGAGGCAAGCATGGGGAGCTCTCACGCCCTACCACTTGTCAATTGCAGACCCAACAAAAGAGACTTGCTTCCCAAGGAGATACACTTAACCACTTTACTACCCCAGCAGGAGGAAGAAATTTTCCTTCCGCCCCTAGCAACAGCCCAGCCAATGAGAGACCGTCACAACTCAGCCAATGAAAAGTCCCTATATTTTGAACTCCTAGTTTACTCCAATGGCTTTTTTGTTTATAGTGGCCCCGCCCAACGTCCCTCTATAAAAGAGCCCGGCTCTTCTTTCTTTTCAGGACTTCCCTGTAGTTTTTTACTGACCTTCTTGTTCCGGACCGCGATTCTCCGCTCTTCCCAAACAAACCCAGTTTTGCTGGTAGAATAACTGGCAGTTTTATTTTTAAGGTTAACAGTGAACACGTGGAGTTGCTCCGGGAGAGCGCAGAAGCTCCCAGCCTTTTCTCCAAACTTTGCCCCGCGCATCTCCCGTCTGGCTGTTCCTGAGTTACAACCTTTTATAACAAACTAGTAACCTAGTAAGTAAAATGTTTCACTGAGTTCTGTGAGCTGCGCTAGCAAGGTAATGGAACCTGAGGAGGGTATCTTTAATTTATAGCCAGTTGATCAGAAGTACACTCGGCCCCGAGCAACGTGGGCACTGACGCCCCACGCAGTCAAAAATCCTTGTATAACTTTGGTCTCCCCCCAAACTTAACTAATAAATAGCCTATGGTTGACTGGAAGCCTTCCTGATGACATAAACTGTCGATCAACACATATTCTGTGTGTTACACGTATGATGTGCTGTATTCTTAAAGTGAGGTAGAGAAAATTCGATTAATAAGGAAGAAAAAATACATTTATAGCACGTTACCCGTGTATGTGGACGTGTGCAACTCAAACTCGTGTTGTTCAAGGGCTAGCTGTATAGCTAACAACCTGGACTTTGAGGCTGGAGGCTGAAGCATGGGGCAGTGTTGTAGGACTGAACCCCTAGCCTGTGGAATCTGATGCTGTTTCCGAGTAGATAGTGTCTGAATTGAGTTCAGTCCAGTCGTAGGACCCACAGCTGGCCTCCAGAGCATGGTTTTTTGGTGTAGGGACCCCCGTCTGCAAGCAAACACACATGGGAGTATGTACCAGAATCAAAGACCAGCAAACTCCCCAGAATGGTGGCTCTGTTGCTCCTTGGTTTGTGTTCCCAGATCTGGGGAGACTCTGGAGGGTCAGGGAGCACTGACATTGTGCACATGTATGGATGACGTTTGCTGGAGGGTGGCACTCACCTGATGGGAGACATTAGCCGAGTGCCTGCTGAGACTGCCCTCCTTAAGCCAAAGCGCCCAGTGGAGATGTCAGAGCAAAGCCAAATATTTTTCCTGGGGACGTGTAGATATCAAGTCCCTAAGGATCCCCAGATGTCTCATCACACCTGGAATAGGAGTTGAAGAGTTAACTTTTGCTATTTTAAGCTCATTATGGATTTTTAAAAAAGATTTTATTTATTTATTTGAGAGAGAGCCCTCGAGCAGTGGGGGAGAGGCAGAGGGAGAAGCAGACTCCTGGCTGAGCAGGGAACCCAACCCGGGGCTCGATCCCAGTACCCTGGGATCATGACCTGAGCTGAAGGTAGACACTTAACCGACTGAGCCACCCAGGCGCCCCTTGCTCATTATGGATTTTCTTTCTTTTTTTTGCATTGATTTTGATTTGTAAAAAATATAGCATTAAACTATCATTTATCTTGATTACTTCCTTTTAAAACTAAAATTTTGCACCCAAGCTAGTGCCTCACTTGCCTCATCCTAGTCCTGGTCCTGGCTGGGGAGTTGAAGTGTGAGTTCCTGGAAGGTGTTAAGCCCAGGATTGGAGAAAGTGTAAGCACCACTCTGCCTTGGGGTGTGGTATTGGACTTCATGGCTTCTTTATGGTTCTGTTTGGTTGCATTCTGAAAAACATTGCACGCTTTCCCTGGAACAGCCCCTGTTCCAGGTGCTGGGAATACAGATATGCACAAACCTTGGTCCCTTCTCTAAAGATTAATATAGAGTGGGGGTAGGGTGGGAAGCATGCCAGTACCAGTGGTCCGTGCGCTGTCAGAGGTAGCCCAGAGTGATGTGGGGAACAGAGAGACCCCAGACCCAGCTTGCAGGGGGTGGGGGTTGGAATCCTATGGGAACCTTTGGTATACTTGAAGGATGAGCTGTCATTGACCAAGCTTCAGGAAGAGGGAACAGTGTGATCACGGGTTCAGAGGCAAGAACCTATGTGGTTGAGCAGGAAATAAGTAGTTCAACGTTGTTGAAGCATGTACTTTGGGCAGGGGTGTAGTAGTGAATGATAAAGCTGGAGAGGTAAGTGGGACAGGACCATGAGGAGCTTTGGAAACCCTATTAAGGAGCTCTGACTTTATCCTACACGAAGGGGGGAGTTATTGAGGTCTTTGAAGCAGATGGGGAACATGAGACTTACTAATGTGAAGATTAAAGCTTTGCCTTAAATAACCTACCTAAAAAAATGGCATATAGGGTTCCTTTTCCTCCACAGTCTTGCCAACATTTGTTATCTTTGGTCTTTTTGATGAAAGCCATTGTTGTAGGTCTGAGGTGATCTCTCATTGTGTTTTGATTTGTATTTTCCTGATGATGAGTGATGGTGAGCATCTTTTCATGTACGTATCGGCCATCTGAATGTCTTTGGAAAAATGTCTATTCAGACCTTTTGTCCATTTTAATATTGGATTATATGTTTTTCTGCTATTGAGCTGTATTAATTTTTTATATATATTTTGGATATCAGTCCCTTATCAGATACTTGCTTTGTGAATATTTTCTCCCATGTTGCCTTTTCAATTTATTGATTGTTTCCTTTGCTGTGCAGAAGCTCTTTCTTTAGTTTATTATAGTCCCAATTGTTTATTTTAGGTTTTGTTCTGGTGTCTTACCCAAGAAATCATCACCAAAACCCATGTCAGGGATTTTTTTTTCACCTGTGTTTTTTTTTTTTCTAGGAGTTTTGTGGGTTTAGGACTTATATTTGAATCTTTGATCCATTGCAAGTTAATTTTCTTGAGTAGTATAAGACAGGACTCCTAGGTATATATACAAAAGAATTGAAATTAGACTCTTGGAGAGATATCTGCACACCCATGTTCCCTGCAGCATGCTTAACAATAGCCAAGACATGGAAGCAACCAAAGTGTCCATCAACAGATGAATGGATAACGATAGTAATCTTTAGAGAAGGGACAAAGTTTTATGTATATCTGTGTTCCTAGCACCAGGAACAAAGATTGTTCTAGGGAAAGTGTGCAATACATGTTTTTCAGAATGCTACCAAACTGAACCATAAAGGAGCTGTGAAGTCCAACACACATACACACACACAGGAATATTATTCAGCCATGAGAAAGGAAGTCCTGCCATTTGCAACCTTGAAGGCATCATGCTACGTGTGGTAAGTCAAACAGAGGAAGACAAATACTGTAGGATATCACTTCTGTGTGCAATGTAAAAAAGCTGAACTTGTAAAACAGAGAGTAGAACGGTGATTACCAGGGCCCGGGAGTGATGAGATTTTGTACTACCTTAGGTTTCTCTTGAGAAAATAAGAATTCATCCTTACTACTCGGGGACGTCTTTTCCTCAGAACAGTTTCATGGATTTCTGTTTCTGTTCTCTGCCCTGTATTTCAAATGAATCTAAGCCTGCTGGCCTGACAACTGCATGGGCTTGACCTGCAAAGCCCCTTCTCACTTGGCTGTCTCTGCATAAAGTATTGATGTTTCATTTTTTTTTCATTAATTTTTTTTTTTCTGTTTAAGAAACACATTCTTCTTTTTTAAAAATTTTAATTCCGGTATAGTGAACATACAGTGTTATATTAGTTTCAGGTGTACACTATAGGGATTCAACAATTCTGTACATTACTCAGTGCTCATCATGATAAGTGTGCTCTTCATCCCCATCACCTGTTTCCCCCATCCTCCCACCCACCTCCCCTCCGGTCACTGTCAGTTTGTTCTCTGTCGTTGAAAGTCCGTTTTTTGGTTGGTCTCTTTTTTCCCCTTTATTCGTTTGTTTTATTTCTTAAATTCCACATATTAGTGATGTCCGTTGCTTATTCTTTCGCCCATCGTGCTGATGTTACTATGAAATGGGTCCCCCAAAAGGGGTCCTGAAGGCTAAATACGGAGGCAGAGCCCCTTGGGACCCTTGTCTCCTGGGTCCCCTCATGGCCACCATTTAAGGAACACCCTGTCAACTGTTTCTCACAGCCGGAGGCCTTTCTCAACAGAAGGGAACACAGCCCTGCCATGTCCATGGGCGTCCCTGACACACCGCCTCTCTCGTGCTTTCCTTCATAAAGATGGCTGCCTGTGTTTTCATTGCAGAGCTCCTCAGACAAGGAGTCCATCCTGACCATCCTCCAGGTTCTCGGGGATCTGCTTTCTGTTGGTGAGTAGGAGGAGGTAGGGGCGGGTGGCTGTGGTGTCTCCTGGAATCTGGTGGGGCTGGGGGGTGGCGGTGGGGGTGCTCCGGTTCAGGTTTTCTCTCAGAGACAGAATCAGCAGCCCATCATTTTCACTGAGATTCATAAGACCCCAGAGTAAAGTGGGCTGGTTGTACCTCAGACTTAGTCAGGTTTCTTTAGTCTTGTCACCCACCCTACGGTGACCCAAACTTAGGAGGAGGTTCGGCTCTGGGTGGTTTCTCATCTATGGTATCTCATCTATGGTTAACCCAAGGTCCTCCAGGGGTCTGTGGCTGTCCTCGGAGCGAGCTACCCCTCCCCTTCCTCTACTCCCCTTCCTCTACTCCCCTCCGTTGGCCCATTTAGAGAGCCAGGTATTGGCAGCTTCCTAACATATGTCAAGTGCAGATGGGAATATGAGGCAGGAGCTCAACTTCGCGGTGTGGTGAGCTATTAAGTCTTCAGAGAAAAGGTGACAGAATTCACTACACTGGAATCAACTAGTTAACTGGGGCATCCCTCTGCTACCTCACTTCAGTGTGAGGGTTCTGGAAAATAGACCTTCTTGGACATTTCCACATTCGCTCAGTTTTCGTTTCTACGTATGCCAGCCACATTGCTTTAGGAAGAAATATTTACACCAGACAACACCAAAGGGAACGTCACTCCAAAGCCAAGACGCCTCCCATTTCAGTTCCGGGAGGGCGGGTCCCGTCCTAGTGAGGTTTTCCCATAGGCTGTGCTGCCCTCCGATGGCAGGGTGACTTCCCTGCAGGCTTCTGAGTGTGGTACCCTGTGGAGGCGAAGCCTCTTGTCTTCTGGGATGGTGCCTCCTTCACTTTGTCCAGAGGTGCCTGGAGCCCTTGGAATGAAACCCTGGGGTTGTCCCTCCGATATAGGTGCTGATTATTGCTCCCGTAATAGAGGATGAAACGCCAGAGGGTCTTCTTTGCTGATAATGTCCCACCCTGTGGGCCACCTTGTTAGATCAACCAGGTGCAGTGTGTGGACAATCACTGGGGTCCCCTTCCAAGTTGAAATGTAATCCCTGCTTTTGAGCTTGTCCTGGGGCAAGGTGGGGGAGGTCCCTGTTCACAACTGTTAGGTAGAAAGACCAATATACCTGATCCTAGCTCCAGGCCCTTTTCAAAACTCCTGACACGGATGAGTGGATGTCTGTTTCTTAAAGAAGCACTCTAGCTATTTCCATATATTCCTCTTGTTGGTTACTGGAGGCCAGCACCACAAAACTGTTATATCATCAATTAAATTATTCCAGACAAACTATCATCCCAATCCCGGTTACAGAGGATTCAAGCCTATACCAGAGGGATACTGATATTCCCTCTTCTATTAAGGATATGATTCTAGGTAAGCCTATATTCCTGTTTATGTACATATGTACAAGTACACATACGTACACCGAGACTCCACAGGTTCTCAGGGAAAGTGGATTCCATTTATTATAGCTGCTGCAGGTGGACACACCTAGGTTCTTAAATATTCCATTATTTCTCCATTTCTCACCCCCACCCCAATCCTTTACCTAAAAGCACAGCTTTATACAAGTTCCTTCAGAAACCACACAATTTTGGTTTCTGGGGCAAATGAACTGCTCTGTGCTCTGTCTCTGTGGGGTCTGCTTTCTGTGCCAAGGAAATGAAGGTGATTATTCGGGGCCTCACTCTCCTCTGCTTTCTCCCTCAGGCACCGACCGAAGGATTCGCTACATGATCAGTAAAGGGGGCAGCGAGGCCCTTCTGCAGACCCTGGTGGACACAGCCAGGACAGCTTCTCCAGACTATGATGTCCTCCTGCCCCTCTTCCGACTGCTGGCCAAAGTTGGCCTACGAGGTACCCACACCCCCCCAGATCTAAAGATGGCTGAAAAGGCACTTGCGGGGTTGTTATCATGAGAGCAATTTGGGAAACTCTTGTGGGGATGTGCAGGGAGGTCCTAGACACTTTGGTGGTGGTGCCAGGACCAGCCCCACAGGAGAGGTCATTTTGTTGTCCTGGATGTCAGCAAATCCAAGGTGCTGTGCTAGGGCGGGGCCTTGAGCAGGTGTGGGCTGCATGGGGCATGGAGCAGATGGGGGACAGAGGGGAGGTGCTCCCAGGCAGATTTCAATCACTCTAACAATAAACAGAACATTTCTATGAACAGAATCTTACACGGAAGCTCATTATATAAGTGCATGAGTTTCCTGGGGCTGCTATAACGAATTATCACAAACTGTGTGGCTCCAAACAACAGAAATGTATTCTCTTACAGTTCTGGAGGCCAGAAAGTCTGAATCGAGGCTGTCGGTAGGGTTGGTTCCTTCTGGAGGCTCTTTGGGAGAATCTGTTCCATGCCTCTCTGCTAACTTCTGTGTTTTCAGCCGTCCTTGGCGTTTCTTGGCTTGTAGACACGTCACTTCCATTTCTATCTGCGTCTTCACGTGGTGTCCTACTCTGTGTCCTTCTGTGTGTCCTCTCCTTCTTACAAGGACATTGGTCACTGGATTTAGGGCCCATGCAAATCTGTGTGACCTCACCTTAAATAATTAAATCTGCAAAAACCCCATTTCCAAATAAGATAACGTTCTGAGGTTCCAGGTGGACATGAATTTTGGGGAGGGGGGCAAATTTTCAGCCTTTTACTGTAAGCCACATGGAAGCGGAGCTTCCCTAGTAGAAGGGAAGATAGGAGCCTAGAACTCTTTCTACCATACCCATTTCTTTTTGCTCGAGAAGACCCCGAAACACCTCCCTAAAACCTTAGAACTTCTTGGTGCACAGTTTAAAAAGCCTGCGCACTCAGGATGCATGCAACCCTTGCAAACTAGTCATAACAGTCAAGCTCCCGTTGTGGGAGGTCTTATATAAATCATAGTGGGGGAGCTCAGGCGCTGCAGAAGGTGGACCTGTGTTGTCCAGTGCAGGCAGCGGCGGCCACAGGGGAGCAGGGGCTCAGGGACACTCTGACCTTGCATTGTCTGGATCTCTGCTTTGAGTCCATTCAATACACCACAAGTCACGACCAAGACCCAGACATCAGCCAGCACCCGTGTGAGTGTGTTCTCGACAAAACCAATACAATCCATTCATTGAATATTCAGCCAGGGATTTACTACATGTCTCCTGGGGCTGGGCACAACGCTAGGCGTTGGGAACACTGGTGACCAAGGCAGATAAGGGGCCCACTCTCATGGAACTTACCTTCAAGTGGGGAAGGGCAGAAAGTGAATAATTCACTAGGCAATAGCAGAGTATGATAATTAGCTAGTAGCTGTGAGGGAAAAAAAAAAGGGTGATGTTCCTCCAAGATGGTGTGGTCAGGGAGAGGTGACATGTGAGCCAACACTTGAAGGGTTGTAAATAGTATAAACTGGGAAATCAAATCTGAGTTTCAGGCCTGGCCCTGACACTAATTAGCTGTGCACCCTAGGGCAAGTTATTTACCCTTTCTGAGCCACTGGTCCCTCATCTACAAAATGAAGGTATCAGTCCTTAATTCTAAGGTTGCTGTAAGGATTAAGTGAGGTTGTATGACACCTGCTTAGCATGTGGGGCCTGACAAACTAGTCATGTAGGTTTCATAGAAGAGAAAGAGATGCAGGATGGATCATGGCCCTGATTCCCAAGCTCTGGACCTGGATAGTACTACTGACATTATTATATCACCGCAGCTTCTGCCATCACCAGATTGTAGCCCTCACCACTGCCATGCAGGCTGCCGGGGGCTGACCCAAACAGGACGGAAATGAGGTTGGCAGCTCAGGAAAGGAGCCTGATAGACGCCTCTGTTCTGGTGAAGGGATCCGGTCATATTAGTTTGGTTGCCATCTTTTGTTGGTGTTCTTTGGTCTAGAGGTGGATATTGGTAAACCAGGTTTAGGATATTGTCTCTGTTTTACTCATTTCTACCTGCAGTGAGTCTGATAGCAATTCAGGAAAATTACAGATAGAATTTTGCTCTTAAATATGTTCGAATGCATTTCTTTGAAAAGAGACATTTTCCTGTATAATCCTGATACCACGATTACAAATCTAACAAAATTAACAATACTTAAAATTTAAAATTACTGTGTAATTTATACTCATTTCAATTTCTCCAAATGTTTCCCAATGGGGCAATTACAGACGTGTTCAAAGAAGGATCCAATCAAGTTCCACACATTGCATTTGGATGTTATGTACCTTAAGTATCCTACATTCCAGAACTATCATAAAGGAAGAAATTTACACCCTACTAAACTGTAGTTCACGTTTGAGGACAGTCAGAAACACGCTTACATACAGGGTGTGGGAGTCCTACAGTCCACAAGGCCTCGTGTAAATATTACTTGAGGAATGAATGGACCCTATGTACACCCTGCCTTAGCTCTTCTGGGCCATCTGGTTCCAATGGGGACATACTTAGTAGCATTTTCTGGTAGATTGGAAAAGTCACATTGGCTATGATCATTCTCTTGCCTGTTCCATCTTTGCCTTCCTGTGCCCCATGCATTGTACAGCCTTCAGAATTAATGTGAAACACAACTAAGATGGATTGATTTATATTTCTAGATAAAAAGTTTGGACAGAAGGCACTAGAATTGGAAGCACTCGATGTGACATTGATTCTGGCCAGGAAAAACCTGTCCCACAGCCAGAACCTCCTTCACTGTCTCTGGGCTCTGCGTGTGTTCACCTCTAGTGGTAAGTGCCTCAAATTGTGGCTCTCTGGGGTGGCTTCCAGACTGGGCCGGGACACCTAGAAACCATTTAGGGGCTGGGGTTGGAAGGAGGGTCTGGGTGGAGGATAGATGTTGTCCCAACAAGACAAATAAGTCTACAGGGAGCCTCACGTTCTAGAGGCTGTAGAGGTGAAAAGTGCTTTCTTTGTCTCTTCTTCATCCAGGTAGAACTCTTGAGCTCATTCTTGAAGTTAGATGTCAGTCTTGTTTTCCCTTGGGAACCACACATTATAGTATTCTAGGTCTCTCTATTAGTACTACAGGGTGAGAAAAGACCCATGGCAGGAGAGAGCATAGGGCTTTATTTAGGCCTTATCATATTCAAGGCATAGGGCAATGTCAAGAACGACCCTCACATCACAGATCTCCCTACTATGTCCCCGAAGTTGCCTGTTGATCACAGCATCCTTTACTAAAACATCTTTACCTTGTTTTATCTCTCAGTGCTTCTCAACATAGTCCTTCAGGTAACTAGATGCATCATAGCACATGGGTTCATACTTATTTGCTGTCTCCTGATTTGGATTATTTCAGATTATCATAACAATCCTATATCTACATTTACCATTTTATAGCCAAGAAGAGGAAAATGAAGCTTGGAAGAGAGAAACAATTACTTGAGTTTATACAGACAAGTTTGGGGGCTGAGTTTCTAACTCCAAAACTCATGTTTACTCTCCATATGGGGACACTTGCTATGAACAGAGTAGATTCTGTACCTCCCATCTCACATAGAATGGACACAGACTTTATTTCTCTTTTCTGAGCCCCTCTCCTGCACAATGAAAGTGATGTAATGCTCTCTAGAGGAAAGAACATGGCTCAGAACCAGGAATACCTGGGTTCGACTTTGATTTCATTCCTTGGGAGTCCTATGGCATGGGCACTTAACCTGTTTACCTCAGTTTCTTCCTTTATAAAATTATAGTGGTTAATAAGAGCTCCTAGACTTGGTAGATGGGATAAGTGAGATGATGTTCATGGGTATGTCTGTCACATTGTAGTTGATCAATTAGTTTTCCTTCCCTGCTCTATTCTTTTCCCTTAGTCCTTTGAAATAATGGGAAAAGCACACCTAAGAGGAGTGAGGAGGTGACTTTTCCCCCTAACTATCCTCAGAACTACTAAGATAGTTAGTGGGGTCCTATTTCATTGGTTAATTCCATTAATAACCATGGAGGACCCATAAACATAAAGTATTTTCAGGAAAAAACAAGATAGGTCCTTGACTCCATGTTCATGGACAGAACCTCCTCCCACACTCATATATGTTGACCAGAAAATCAGAGAATGTTTGGGAGAGGCTGAAAAGATCTGTACAAACCCATCTTTAATTAAGGAAAACCCAAGTGAGGAGCTGTGGCTTTGTGTAAAGGACAACTGTCATTAATGAGCAGCCGGAGGGTGAGCCACCCCCACTTGGAGCTTGCCAGCAGCAGAAGATTCGAAGTATCTCATTTTAGTTTCCTAAAGAACAATTAGGCTGAATAACTTACCTGTCTTATTATGTATATTGGTTATAGAAGTCTGGAAGACTTCCTTTTAGCAAGGAGCTCTAAAAAATGTTGGGAGTTGCCTGCAGGTGTGAGGAGGTGGCCATTTGTCTCACATTCTAAGACTACATTTATTGTCCCAATGAATTGTTCCCTAAAGGTTATTTTAGAATTTATACTATCACTGTACATTGACTTCACTGATGAGAAGCAAGCAGAGTTCACAAAGTCTGTGGATTGATTGCTGTCTCTTTGGTGAATTGTTAGCCACTGTTGAATGTTCCAGAAAGCTTTCTAAACAGCTCCTATCTGTGGAAGGAGTTGGCTGGAGCCATAGTGGGGCTGCCACAGCCAATGAACCCTTTGGCAGCTCTCTACCGGCCAATGGGGATGTTGATGGAGCTGCCAGAGGTCTGACCTTGGGCGGGGAGCCAGCAAGGAAGAACTCGGCAGGGTGTGTGCATATGTGTGTGTGTGTGTATATGTGTGTAGGGGTGGTTCTTATTGTTCCCATCTAAAATCCCATCCGTCACCTTCCTTGCCAAGGGCCACTCAAAATCTAAATTCCAAGTCTAAGGTCTACCATGTTAGAATCTGTGCTCCTAAAACTATTTTGTCCCTAACGCTACTTAAGACTAGAATTTGCTGAATGATTTGCCAAGAGATTGCTCCAGCATGTTTTTCCAGTTTAGAAATAAAGAACTGAATTAGTAGCCATGAGAGTGGAAGATTGATGGGCAGGACTAGGATGCCAAATCTCTGAATTTTGATCCAGGCTGCCTGTACCAGCCTCAGGAGGGACATATGCATAGAGGATGTTCCAGGAACACGCAGACTCTGTAATCACTAAGACATCAGCCTCAGTCTCTCTCTGGTGGACTGTACTGGGATGAACTATATTAGAGCCCCCAGATTTCCATCTATTCTTCTTTCCCGAGGCTTGGAGCAAGCCAGGATAAGCCTCCCTTGTTTCTCTCTCTTTGTTTCTCCATGACTCCCTTGCTCCCACTCATATTTCCTGGAACAAGGCTGGTCCAAAGCACAAGGCATTCCTAGGCCTCGATTTCAGCACCCCCCCCCCACCCATTATGGTGGAGGAAAGAGACAAGAGAGTCCCACCATGGAAAATCCCTTCTTTCCTTCTTTCCCTGAAACTTCTGCCCCCTGCCAGACTGATTCCATTTTGTCTCTTGGAGGCACCCCTTATTTTTTTGACATGACCAGAGCTCTTCCTAAAGTGAGCTGAGTGGAGCAAGGAACTGCGGATGCTGCAGAGAAGCCAGGACATCATTGGAGATGAGTGTGATGTCCAGAGCTTTTGGGTCCAAAATTTGTATCTGAAGCCACTGGGCTGACCCGATACCCTTATCAGTTATTTTCTGTCATTCAGATCTATGGCTTTCTTTCTTTCTTTTTTTTTTTTTTAAATAACCATCCAGTTGGGCAAAAAGGCAAAAATTTCCCAGGCTATTGACCTCTGAGGAGGAAGAATTGATTCTTCCCTGATGTGCTAGTAGATGGGGGCACAGTTAAGTCTGAGACTCAGTCATGGGAGATCCAACTACGAAAGCTGTCGGGGAACTTGGAACCAGGGTGCAGAAGAAAGGGGGCTGCCTTCTTTATTAGCTTGCCCCTAAAAGTTTTAAAGGAGTCAGTCCAAGTTGGATTGAACCTTAACCCATCCACCCATGACCTTTCTTCATTGTGAAGTCTCTCAATGGCAGAATGAGTCTAAGGAACTATCTTGTAAGATACTGGCAGTGTATGTGTGTGTGTGTGTATGCCCTTGTGTGTGCCTGAGTGTACGTGTGCGTGTGTGTATGTATCACGGGGGAAGTTGATGGTGGGTGAAAGCACTTGAATTGAAACTTAAAGATCTACTTTCAGAAAAATCTGCTTGGCATTTGCTTTGACTATTCTGAGTAAGAATACAATGAAGAAGTACATTGGGCCATCAGGAATGAAAAACATAATTTCATGGCTTGGGCCCCCTTTGAGAAGATCGTATGAAAAGAGAATATATGCTTTACAGGTGATATTTGCTTCCAAGCCAAGATGCAAAGACCATAGAGTTTCACTGCTTTTGAGTGGCCCTTGGCAAGGAAGGTGACAGAGCTCCCCTGTCTTTTAGGCCTACTCTGTAATGCTGAAAAGAATTCTTGGTTCAGATGGTCTAATAACTACTGTGATTTGGTCTTTCTCAGTCACCACGGGGGCCATGCTGGGAATTAATGGAGCAATGGAACTGCTTTTCAAGGTCATCACCCCTTATACCCAGAAGCGCACCCGAGTAATCAGGTAGGGGCACTTTTGTAGTGCTTTTCCCCCTCTTTGTAATAGATGCAGAGATGGAGAAGGCCTCATGTGTATTCTCATGGTGCTTCCAGTTGAGGTGAGTGATGGCTACCCTCTTGTAGATAATGGTGCAATAACTATCCTGCTTCAATGGGCATCCCTCCCCACCCATGCATCATTTCCTCTAATCCTCACGATGACCCTGAAGGGGTATATTATTATCCTCATTTTCAGATGAGGAAACCATGGGGAGAGAGCCTTATCTAAAGGTCACAATACTAAGAAATGGCAGAGCTTGGATTTGAACCCAGATCTTTCTGACTCAAAAGCCCATGTTTTTTGCCTGGATCCTTCAGGTAGAAGGTGACAGGCAGAGGTGATGCTCCTCAGGGCATCTCTAGAGTCAGCCACTTAAATTTCTGATACGAGATCCAGGCCTTAGCGTAGTCCATCATGGGTGCGTGTTGGTTTTGAGATGTACTTTTATGATTGGAAAATGAAACTCAGCCCACTCTCTCTGGCCCTGCTTGCTGGAGTGGCATGAATCACAAACTTAAAAAGGGAGAGATGGTTAGACACGAGGAGATATTCAGAACCATTAAGATCTATCATTTATGAGAGTGACTCAGCAAGGACCTTGAAAGAATATTAGAAAGAATTCAGCCAATTTCTGAGATATATGGGGTCATTTGGCAAAGTAGCATTTCCATGCCCAGCCATGAGATTTTTCTGCATCTCAGCATCCATCTTAGGCTCTTGTTCCACCTGACTATTTTTCTCTTGGGTCACCACTGTAATGCCATTCTCATCCATCCTCACCTGTGGCTCTCCACACCAGCATTTCCCAGAGTGAAATACATTTTGTTTCAGTAAAAAAATGTCCTCATCAAATATATCAAGAAGTACGGGATTAGACCAAGTTATGCAGAGTCCTTTACAGTGAGACTTGTCCTAGCCTTTGTGAAGCCCGAACACATCCAGAATAGCCAGGATGGGTCCATAGTACACTGTGTCCTAGACCTGATTTGGCCAGGGAATGGGTCTTGTTTGAAGACCACCATTTTGGGGGGAGTCAGTGTCCTATGTCCCTCACTTTAGAAACATCTGGAGAGCAAGTGTTCTGCCAAGGGGAAGTCAATTCAATTCTATCAAGGGATCCTCAGCGAGTAATACAGAACTTCAGAATCACCAACTCAGGGACCAAAAAAGATGAGCTTTCCGGATTTTTTCTGTAATTGTACATTAGTTCCTCTTAAACTTCCATTTACGTCCATTTGGATATGTATGATTTAGGTACGCGTGGTGTTTCTCATGCTGTGTGGGCCTTTGCTGCTGACATCTGCGGTCTCAATATGTCCTTTGGTCACCAGTCTGTGAACTTTTATCTTTTTCCTCTCTCGACAAGACCGCCTCTAATCTGGCAGTGTTTCCATTCATCCGTTTGGCAGCTCAGGAGTATGTGGTTGCCTCCCTGACACTATGTGAAAATCGGTGTGATGTCTGCTGGGCCGATCCACATAGGAGTCTCACCCACTTATCTCTTCTTGCCATGAGGTGCCATGCTATTTGGAAGGCTTCCTAGAGAACCTTGGCACTAGACTTCTCCCTTCTGGGCCATAGATAGCTTTTATTGTCTTCCTTGTTCAGGCCGAGCTGGGGCAGAGTAAGCAACAAGGCACAGAAGTCCCCTTCTCAGAGACTCACGTCAGGTTGCTATGTCTCTTGTTCTTCTGCTGCAGAGCGAGTGGAATTCAGGCACAGATCTGATCAGGGTGCCATGGGAAAAACCACGGATTCATGGCGGGGGGTGGAATGTTTGAAATGACAGAAGGAACCTTTCGGGGACCTCAGGCTGATTTCTGCATTTCTGGTCTTTTCTATAAAATGTGGGCAAGATGATTTCCCCTTCTTGAGCCCAATGCCCATCTAAAACCAATCCTCCATAGAGAAGGAGTTTCTTTACCAACCACTACCATGTGGCCATCATGGCCATGGCCTTCATGCTGTGCCCTGCCCTGTCCTGAGCTCTTAGCAGGCATTTATCCCATCTGATTCTTCCCTCTTCTCTGCAAGGCAGGTGCTATTACTGTCCCCAATTTTACAAGGGAAAAAATGGAAGCTGAAAGAAGTAAGTGATTTGCTGGGATTTAAGTGGAAGAGCTGGGACTTAAACCCTGTCTGATACATGAGCTTTAGCTCTTAAAGCACCACTGGAGTGTCTTACATGGTTTGTTTCCAGCATTTTATTTCTAAACCACCATATGTAAGATGATCATAAGCACTCAAAGTTTGTTTAAATTTTTGTTGCCGTCTAAATGGCTCATACTCGTGGAACAATTTGCTTAATGATAGGGGAGTCTTTCTCCTCAATAGAATGGCTATTTCCTCTCAAAGGCTAAATGATTATCTGCTCCCTCCATGTTTGGATTCTTTCCCACAGCTGCCTTATTTTCTATCTTACTCCCAGCCCTCCCCCCCCCCCCCCCCAATAGCCAGGTAAGGACAAAGACACTGAAATCTGAAGACCAGCATTGTAGCCCTCTTTCTAGTAGATTCTATGGTGGCTCATTTAACCTTTCTTCAGCAAGCTTTCACGTTCCTTGAAGTGTGAATGTCAAGTCCTACCTCCTGGGTTTGTGGTGGACATTAAGAAATAATGTATAAAAATCTCATGAGCTTTGATGTACCATAATACTGTTAACCGTTATTAATACAAATACCACTGGATACTTGGCTGGCTGCTTCAGATCAGACAGCAGAGCCAGAGGAGAGCATGCAGATGAGACGTTTCTACCACTACTCACTTCTCGCATGAACTCCATCCCCCCAAATAGTAACTCAGATGTACCCAATGAGTTCTGTTCAACTCCACCTGGATGCCAGAATCTGGGTTTGAAGGGGTCTTCCAGGAAGGGGATGAAGTACCACATCAAAGGACGTGAATAGCCCTACTGAGTGTCATCCTCCAAATGCTAGCAAGCTAGGGGCGAGATGTTCTCGGATGTCTTTGTGGGAGCAGATGCCTGGGGCTGTCATTTTGACTCCTCCCTGCCCTGCCCGACTTCTCCAGCACAAACCTAAAATTAGCGGTGCAGTTGTCCTTCAGTGAAGCCCTGTCTCCAGATAGTACTCAGGGCGAGATTTATAACTGAAGCACTAAGCACACACCTTCTAGAGAGAAGGGGCGTGCAGAGCAGTACTCCTAGCCCTCTGTGGCCCTGTGCCCATTCTCACTCCCAGTGGAGGCGGCTGTTCCTGGCCTGGTCTTCCTCCCTTCTCAAATAACCGCCATGCTGCCATGGTCCCCCTGCCATGTGTTTGTGTTGGCTTATGTCTTTTCCCTCATGACCATCACCCCGGCTGGAGCACTGTTTGCTCCTACAGCCCTCTGCCTGGTCGTCCCTGACTTGAAAGCGATGAAGCACCTGTCCCAATCTCCATTCCATCCTTGGGTTCGTCCTCTCCTCTGTCTTCTCAGCCTACTCCCCCCACATATGGCATGCGCTGTCCTGTCCCGGGCCTTCAGTCAGAGCTTCCCCTGGCCCGTAATGGTGCTGCTGCCTTATTGAACGGTAGAGATTCTCCCCATGCTCCAGGCCCCGCCTGCTGCAGCTCACCAGGCAGGAGGCATCTTCTCCCTCAGTGCTTCTCTAGAATTTTGTTTATATTTTCATAACATATACCAGATTTAACTCCTTTCTGTGTTGGACTGTGTGTCCTCTCTTCTTTCTAAACTCTAAACTCCTTAAAGGCAGAATTCACATTATATTTACCTTGCTGTTATTCTCCATAGGACCTATCTAAGTGCCTGGACAATGGGAGACTGTTAATTCAATTAAAAAACAATTTCTTCTTCAGGGGCGCCTGGGTGGCTCAGTCAGTTAAGCATCTGCCTTTCGCTCGGGTCATGGTCCCGGGGTCCTGGGATCGAGCCCTCCTTGGGACTCCCTGCTCAGCGGGAAGCCTGCATCTCCCTCTGCCTGCCGCTCCTTCTGCTTGGGCTCTCTCTCTCTCTCTCTTTGTCAAATAAATAAATAAATAAAATCTTTAAAAAAGATGTCTTCAATTAAAAAAAAAGTTTTTGTGAATAACCTAATGATGAATAAAAGCCAGCATTTAGTGAGTGTACATTATAGTAGACACTTCATATTTATGAACCCATTCTTCTTTGATCCCAAGCTGGCTCCACATGCATGGTTCTCTCATGTCTAAACATGCCTGAGACATGACATGGCAGGCCTCCAAGAACGCCGTCATGTGAGGGACTGAGGTGCCTTCTGGGAAAGAACTCATTCTAGGAGAGTGAGAAGCAGAGTCCATCTGCTAGAAAGAGAACACAATATCACTCACTACAGGGGAGGAAAAACTTGTGAGTCTTCTCTCTCTTCCTTACAGTTGTCTGGGGAACTGACCTAGTCTGGCAGAAGGGAAAGATCTGAGTTTGAGGGGACGCTAAGGGGCAGCATTCACGTTAAAACTTTGCTTAGTTTTTGAGATAGGCTTCCAGGATTTGGTTTGTTGATTGATACAGCTGGGGCTTTAGAATTTATGGGGGAGCTTTTTATAGCAATGGGGGGGAGGAAATGACACCGGGCCAGGGTGAGCTGGCTCTTGCTAACTTGTTCTACTGTGGACAGGTTTGTTTATCTGCACCAAAGCTGTCTTTGCGCTGTCCAGATTCATTAAGTAGGAAAATTTATTGAGGTGAAGAAGGATTGATTGTCTGTGACTGAATCATCTTGTGACCTTAGAGAAGCTTGTGTTTGCTGCAGAAGCAGACGCTTTCTGCTAGGAGCTGTGCCTCCTTTGCTCCTTCATTTCCAGAATGGACTTGAGGGTTTTGGTAATAATAATGGCCATTTTCACTGCTCATTCACTTGACCATTTCCAAAGCATGGCCACATCCCCTCTGATCCTATTGGATTGTCACACTGTAATATTTAACCCAAGCTTTGAAGCTGAGTTACCAGCTCCTATCATCAGTATACCACCCAGGTCTATAAACTCTACCAGCTTGTCTTCCTACAAAAACATCAGCGTCAATCAGAAATGGGTTGAGTCTTCCAGCAGAGAAGCTGGTTCTTCAACTTCATTGGATTCTCTGACCATTGTGCCACACTTTGGAAAAGAGGATTCGGGACTGTCCATAGGCTGAGCAGGTTCCTTCATCCCTCACCTTCAGTTTCTCTAGAGCTTTGCAAAGAACACGGGAGGTCAGGAAGTGTGTCATTTGGGACCATGCTGGTCTCACTCACACAGAGGCCAGCATCTCCAATATTCCTACCCCCTCAATGTCCTCTCAGATTTTCAGCAGGGTTCTCATGCTATGATTTATACTCTTTAGGTTCAGGGGTGGGACCTGGATTTCAGTGGGGTTAAGGGGTTCGGAGGCTGTGTGTTCCACCTGTGCTCAGACACCTTGGTGACAGAAGGAGATGGATGTGTCAGTCTTCAGCAAGCCTCATAAATAAATTCTTTTGCTTATCCTCCTGTTGTAGCTCCCTGGGGTCAGAATACTTTTAGGTGATCTTCTCCCATCAAAGGCCTGATCTCAAGGCATCTCTGGCATTTGAGCTTTGCCCGAGTGCAGGATTACTGGGCATTGCTTCATTGGCAGTCCTTTATGGTGATTTCATTTCCAATTTATGAGCTATAAAAAATGTCCTGCTCCTCTTTTTCCTCCCCTGCAAATCACTGTGTTTTCCCAGAGCCAGGCCTTCTGGGCTTTCTCCAAGCATCACACCATTCCACTTTATCTGACAGATGAGTGGGGACTCAACCAAAGCTAATGGGTTCCCTGAGATTATGAGCGATTGGGTGACTCAGCTACTTTGTCACCAAGACAAAGAAGCAAATTTTCTTGTTTCTCAAAATAGCTTCAGAATTTCTCCCTGAGTGTTCATTTCCTCCTACCTCCCCATTAATGGCTTTGTGACTTTTGCTGCTCTCCACTCAATATAATTAGACTCCATGGTCTCCAGGGCATGGGCTCACATTAGGGGTTCAGAAGCTGTATGCTCCAGATCACTTGGACTCAAATACCTTGGAACAGGAACAAAAAAATTCCACCTCAGCTCACAAGTGCTGATATTGGGAGTGTGCAGCATGGTCTCAACTTACTGACAGTGATTAGTGCATTTGCCACCTGACTCCAAGCCTGTAGCTGACGGTGGAATGAATAGTTTCCTACATGTATTAAGCCTTGGCAAGTAGGTTGGTTGGTTTAAATCCCTTTCAGCTTCTTGCGAAGCCAGCGATCTCCCCCTGATTAGAGCCCATCATAGATATTCAAGTCACAGGATCTAAAGTCGGAAGGTCCTTAAGGATCTGCTGGTCCAACTCTTTCATTTTAAGATGAGGTCGTTGAAACCCAGAGATGTTGAACTAAGCCTTCTATCCTAGTTTCAGGACACTATTCACTTCTCTAAGATGCTCTGCTGCACAATGCAAATTAAACATGCCCTGAATTAGGACTTGTAACATTTATTCAACAGTATTCTGTGGTCTGTCTTGGTGCTAGGCACGGGGGTTTGAAAACAACAGAAGGTGGACCCTGTTCTCCAGTGGCTGATGGTATAGCAACAATAAACACGTAGTGTCGTAGCAATTTTATGACCCGGTGTTGGGCTTGTGAAATGGTTCAGCTTCCTGTTGTGTGGAAATGTTCTCATAACATCTTTATCCAGAAGTGCCCTTAGAGCTAAGCCCTGTGCCTCAGGAGGCCCCGCATGTTGGAGAGCCTTCCTTGGAATGTATAAAGTACTCCCCTGGTGCCTGAGATGGGCTCGGGTTGGCAGTGGCATCCAGGCAGGGCTCTTAGTCTCTGCTCTCTGCCCCCCTGCCACCTGAGTGAAGTGGGCCAGATACCTTGAGGAGGAGGAGCTCTGGACCACATGCATATGGGGTTGCCCTGAGATTCCATGGCCAGTCCTTGATTAAAGTAGGATGGTTTGGCAAGCAGATTACTCTTGCTATCTGGCATGGTATTTCTTCCCTAGTATACATGAGATGGGGCAGACAGAAAGTTATTGACTTGCTGATTTGGGGTGCATCCAATCGTATAGAAAGAGGCTCAGGAAAAAACAAAACAAAACAAAATGAAAACCTTCTTGGACCCTGCATATCCTGGGATGATGCTACATGTGCCACTTTAATGTGGTGAGGTTCTCTGTAGAAACTCCATTTCCATCTTTATCTGCTGAAGCCTGTACTGTCTGTACCTCTCCATTGATTTGCCCCTGTTACTCCCCCTGGAGACTGGAGGCAGGCTATTAGGAACTTTTGCTTTCCATAGAAGTTAATCTTTTAGCCCAGCCTGACTCAGCAAGGAGCTTTTGCAAAGAAGTTTGTATCTTCTGTAAATCATACCCTCCCCACAATAATGCAACTGCCTACAAATATGTGGGAGAGGAGATTTGAAGAATGGGAGGGAGGTATGAAAAGACCCTATTAATAGAGCCTCTTGTGACCTTCACCCTTCACTTTGAGGAAAGTGATATTTCTAATAGGCCATTACCAAATTCTTCAGGGATTGATTCCACACTCAGACATCACAAATGATAAAGCACATGGCCGGTGGGGCGGGAGGAGGTGGGAAACACACTCTACTTTTCCTGTGGGGCTGTTAGTGGGTGCTGTGCCTGGAGATGTGCTTACTTAGCAGTGATAAGCCAACTCAATTAGCTGGAAAGGAAAGGGTCAAAAGGAAGCCATTATGCAGATGTATAGTCATCTAAAGCTAGCTGCTTTTAAGAATTTAGGCAGAGGTTGCAGGATGGGAACAGATTGGAGGCTTTCTAAGTTCATTTGTAGTGCTCTTTTAATATTAGAGCTCATGTGATCTTAATTACATTCAACAGAGCCAATGAGAAAAATGGCTAGAAAACAATAGATTACCATTTAAAAGAAGTGAATTATTATAAGTTAGGTATTTAATAAATGCCAGCTGAATGAATGAACACTATTATTTTAGTTTATCTGAGTTGCCCTCTTTTAACCATTTATTCATTCAGTAAGTGTTTTGGGGCATTTGTTATCAACAGAGATGTGTGAGCTTTGAGATTAAAATAAATAGTCCTTGCCCTCAGGGAGCTCACAGATACATGCACACATTGGCATATAAACTAATACAATAAATACTATAATAGCAGGGTGTTTGAAGAAGGAAGATTTTAGTCTACCCAGGAATTGGCAAAGAGGAATTCACTGTGAAGGCAGCTTTTGCTTTGAAATAGGGAAGGAGTTTCCAAGATGTTAAGATTATAAAAGGGGAACCTTCCAGATAGGGGCAGAAGCAAGTGCAAAGACAAAAAAAGGAAAAAAAAAAAAAGAGAGAGAAGAAAACTCATGAAGAAAATGGTGGGTTCATATAAGGCTGGTCAAAGACCTCACCCAAGTTGATTTGGAACACTCTAATAGACAATAAAGGAATGGGAATATATAATTCAAAAAGAGGAAATAGAAAAACTGATAAGCTCATAAAAATATTCAACTTGCCAATAATCAGAAAACGCAGTTTAGATCAAGAGAACAATTTCATAAATCAGAGTAGCAAACATTTTGAGAAATGATAATGGTGAGGATTCAGTAATATGGGAACTCACATATGCTGCTAGGAATGTAGGTTGAGAAAACCTTCATGAGAATGATGGGATGATATATATAATGTTTTTTGTTTTTTTTTTTTAAAGTTTCTATTCCTTAACTCAGTTTTTTACTTCTTGAAATCTATCCAAAAGAATTATTGAAAAAGGTAGATGAAGACTTGTGCACAAAAATATCAATCATAGTATTATTTATAATTGGAAATATTATAACCAGAAAAAGTCTGATAACAGGGAATGATGTATAGTAAAAGTGATATAGTTATACATCATAATATTATGTATTATGGCAACACACAAAAATAGATTAGGAATGATGTATGCCAGTGGTAATAGCTTATGATAAAATATTGACTAGAAAAAGTAAGGTTCAAAATTCAGTATGATCCCAATTACACACACAACTTCTGCTTTAGGCAAATATGAAAGAACTGGGGACAGATTTATCTTCCTACCTGAGAAAAAACAAACCACAGATAAAATATATAAAACAATGTTTTTAAAGATACTAGGCATCAGGCAATGAAGGACAGTGATCCCTGAAAGATGAACCCTTGAATTACTGTAGTTAATGACTTAGAGTTTCCAGGTTGCAGTACAGAGCAGGGGACCCCAGACACAGGCTAGCAGATGTCCTGGCATTGATGGGACAGAGTTGAGGAGAGGGCTGAGAGTCTGGAGACATCAAGGTGCCCAGAATTCACAGAACAAGGTGCTAGAAGGCAGAGAGCTGCAGAGAGAGAGAGAGAGAAAGAGAGAGAACTCTGAAGAACTTCAGAGGTTCTCCTTTAAGAATTCGTCTGGATAGTGATCAGTGCATACTTGTGGGGAAACTACCCAAAGCTAGGGAAAGACCACCTGAAATGAATGGAGGGAACAAGGCCTGGTGCTTACATAGGGCTGGATATAATGCTTGGTCCTACAAAGCAGAATGGAAAAACCTCATGATTTGTGGGGTATTAAAATACACAGAAGAGTCTTGCCTTGGTCATGGGGAGTAATTAGCTCTAAACTGAACACTGCTCTGGTCCTGCCTATTATATTTTAAAAGCAAGACCTGAAGAAATAAAACTGTTTCTAAGAAACTTAACTGCATCTCAAGATAAAGCTTCACAATATTTATAGGAACACAAAAATATTCAGCACTTAACAAAGTAAAATCACAATGTCTAGAACCCAATAAAAAATTATCAGACATTAAAAAGTTATTCTAACCATATAATTAATATCTATATATTAAGATGCAGAAGATAATTTAAAAAGATACAAATTGAACTAGAGATGAAAGCTAACAGTGTGCAAGAGGTAAATATACTGGATTGAATTAAGTCAAATTAGATCTGGCAGAAGAAAAGATGAGTGAACTTGAAGACATAACAACAGAAAGTATCCAAAATGAAACACAGAGGAAAAAAATTAAGAAAAAAATACAAGAAGAGAGCACCAGTGAATCATGGGACAACTTCAAGCAGCCTAATAACATATGTATACTAGGAGTCTCTGGAAAGAGGAGAGTAGGGTGGGGACAGAAAAAATATTTAAAGAAATAATGGCTTAAATTTCCTAAATATGATGAAAACTATAAAGTCAGAGATCCAAGAAGCTCAATACACCACAAGCACAAGAAACATGAAGATTACTCTAATACAAATCATAATTAAATTGCTCAAAGCTAATGATAAAGAAAAAAATCTTAAAAGCAGCTGGAAAAAAAAAAAAGAGACACGTTATGCACATAGGAACAAAGAGTCAACAGATTTTTCTTTGGAAACAATACAAGTGAAAAAATAGTGGAGCTTCATCTTTAAAGTATGGAATTGTATATGCCACTAAAATATCTTTCAAAAATGCAAGTGGAATAACAACTTTTCAAGCATACAAAATGTAAAATAATTCATTGGTAGTTGACAGGAAATTTCCCACAAGACAGGAAGTGTGAAAAGAAGACCTCATGCAGAAAGAAAATGGTACTGGGTGAAAAGATATATTTACTCAAAAGACTGAAACACTGGAAATAGTAACCAGATGGGTAAATATATTTGATTCTTAGTTTATTATTTTAATCTCTTTAAAAGATATTTAAGGAGCTCCTGTGGCTCAGTCAGTTAAATGACCGAGTCTTTGTTTCAGTTTAGGTCATGATCTCAGGGTCTTGGGATCAAGCCCCATGTCAGGCTCCAGACTAAGCATGGAGTCTGCTTGAGATTTTCTCTTTCTCCCTCTCCCTCTGCCCTACCCCCACTCGCACTCATGCTCTCTCTCTCTCTCTCTCTCTCTGAAATAAATAAATAAATAAATAAATAAATAAATAAATAAATAAATAAAATCTTAAAAGAAGATAGAAAGTATTTCAGTAAAAATAATCACAGTGTAGTCTGGAGTTTATATTCCATGTAAAGTTAAAATGTGTAACTGTAAGCACAAAGGTCAGGATGGGAGAAGTGCAAGTATTTTATTGCAATGGTCTTATATGTGAACTGGTACAGTAACACTTAAAGGTAGATCGTGATCTGTTAAAAAAAAACACTAAAGCAAAAACTAAAATAATAAAACAAAGAGTTATAGCTAAGACAATAAAGATGATAATATGGAATAAAAATATTCAATTTAATCCAAAAGAAGGTGGAAGAAGAAGAAAAGATGATCAAGGAACAGTGTTACATACAGACAATGAATAGGAAGATGGTAGATTTATACTTAACCACATCAATAAGGTGTAAATGGTCTAAATATCTCAACTGAAGAATAAAGGCAATCGTATTGGTAAGTAAGCAAGACTCAACTATATGCTGCATACAAGAAACATACTTTAATATAAATACACAAGTTTAAAGTAAAGGGATGACAAAGATACACCAAGCTAATACTAGTCAAAATAAAGCTAAATTACCTTTACTAATAATCAGATAAAGTAGATTTCAGAGCAAAGAATATTACTAGGGATAATATAATGATAATGAAAAAGGGTCAATTTATCAAGAGGACTTGAAAACCTTAAGTATTTATGCACCTAATGACAGCACTTCAAAATAAAGGAAGTAAACACTGATTCAACTGAGGGGAGAAATAGACACATCCATAATTACAGTTGGAGAGTTTAATAACTCAATAAGTGACAGAACAAGTAGAGGGAAAATCAGTAAGGATATGGAAAATTTGAATAACACTATCAACCAATGTGACATAATTGATATTCATAGAATACCTACCAACAGGAGAATATAGATTCTTTTCAAGTGCCCATGGACCTCTCACAAAGATAGACAATATTAGGGGCCATATTACCAGTCACAATAAGTTTCTAAGAGTTCAAGTGGTATAAAATATAAAGTATGTTCCTGACCATGATGCTGTTAAATTAGAAATCAATAAGAGAAGAGTCTCTTGAGGAGCGCCCAAATGTTGGAAATTAAATAACATATTTCTAGAGAAACAAATGAGTTAAAGAAGAAATCAAAAGAGAAAATAGAAAATATTTTGACCTGAATGAAAATGAAATGCAGCATATTAAAATCTCTGGGATGCCACATTTTTGGTGGAAATTTAAATAATCACAGGGACATATTAGAAAAGAAGAAAGGCCATCTAATTAATGGCCTCAGATTCCACCTTTAGAAACCTTTAGAAAAAGGTCAATATCTGAAGTAAGTAAAAAGAAGGAAGGAAATAAGAAAGATAAGAATAGAAATCAGTGAAATGGTAAAAAAAAAAAAAAGAAAAACCAATAGGGAAAAATTAATTTAATCGAAAGCTGATTCTTTGAGATCAGTAAAATTGCTAAAAATCCCTATTCCAACTGATCAGGAAAAAAGTGAGAGAAGACACAAATTACCATTATCGGGCATGAGAGATGAGATAGCCACAAGTTATATAGTTATGAAAAGAATAGTAAGGGAATATTACAACTTTATGCCAATAAATTTGACAACTTACATGAAATGGAAAAATTCCTTGACACTACTGAAGCTCACTCAAGAAGAAACAGATGACCTAAATAGCCCTATATTTACTAAAAGAATTGAATGCACAGTTAAAATCATCCCCACAAGGAATATTCCAGGTTCAGATGGCTTCATTGGTGAAGCCTACCAAACATTTAAAGAATAATATAAGCAATTGCATATAAACTGTCCAAGAAAATTAAAGAAAAGGGAATACTTTCCAACTTATTCTGTGAGGCCAGCATTCCCCTGATGCCAAAAGCAGACAAAGACATTACAAGGAAGGAAAACTACCAGCCAGTATCTCTTATGAACAGAGATGCAAATATCCTTAAGCTACATTTACAAAATTGATATCAACAGTGTATAAAAAGATCAAGACCAATTAAGATTTATTCCAGGAAGGCAAGACTGATTTAACATGAATCATTGCATATAATTTACCATATAAAAAACTAAAAACGCAACAACATATGATTATCTTGATACAGAAAAAGCATTTGACAAAATTCAACAACCATTTCCTCATAAAAATTCAACAAATTAGAAGTAGAAAGGAACTTTCTTAATAAATCACACCTGGGAAAACCATTAGGTAACATCATACTTAAATGGCGAAAAACAATACTTTCCTCCTAGGGTCAGAAGCAAGACTAGAATGTCCACTTTCTCCACTTCTATTCTACATTGTATTGGAGATTCTAGTTAGGGCAATGAGACAAGAAAAAAAATAGTGACCTCCAGATGGGTAAGGAGTAAGTACAATTCTTTATTAGCAGATGATATGATCGTCTATACAGAAATTCTCATGGAATCTACACACATACACAAGCTACCAGAACTATTAATTGAGTTTACCAAAGTTCTAGGATGCAAAATCAATACACAAAAATAAATTATGTTTCTATATAATGCAACAAAGCATTGGAAACTAAAAGTTTTGAAAAACAGTTTACAATAGCATCAAAAATACGAAATACTTAAGAATAAATCTGACAAAAGATGTTAAAGATCTATACACTGCAGATTATAAAACATTCCTGAAACAAATTTATGAAGACCTAAATAAATAGAGCTAATGGCTTGGAAGACTCAATATTGTTAAGATGTCAATTTTTCTTAAATTGATTTGTAGACTGGATGCATTCCCAGTCAAAATTCTGAGGAATTTTTTATTTGTAGAAACTGATAAATTGATTCAGGAATTCATATGGAAATGCAAAGGACCTAGAATAGCCAACACAGTTTAGAAAAGCTGGAGGACTAACAATATTATATCTCAATATTTATTATAAAGCTGCAGTAATCAAGGCAGTGTAATATTGATATCAAGACTTACAAATAGATTAATGAAACAGAAGAGTTCAGAAATAAACCTGCATGTATAGGAACAGTTGATTTTTGTCATAGGCAAATTCCATAGAGAAACAATGGTCTCTTCAATGTATGGTCCTTGAAGAACTTAATGTCCATATGCAAAAGATGAATTTCAGCTTATATTTCACACTATAAAGATAAAGTGGATAATAGCTCTAAGCTTGCAACTTACAGCTCTAAAATTTCTAGAAGAAATCATTGGGGAAAACCTTCGTGACCTTTGGGCAAAAATTCTTTAGATGCAACATGAAAAGCACAATCTATAAAGTAACAAATGGATAAATTGGACATCATCAATATTAAAAACTTCTACACTCTAAAAGTACTATTTTTTAAAAAAAGATTTTATTTATTTATATGACAGAGACAGACACACAGAGAGAGGGAACACAAGTAGGGGGAGTGGGAGAAGGAGAAGCAGGCTTCCCACGGAGCAGGGAGCCTGATGCGGGGCTTGATCCCAGGACCCTGGGATCATGACCTGAGCCGAAGGCAGACGCTTAATGACTGAGCCACCCAGGCACCCCGGAAAGTACTATTAAGAGAATGAAAATAGAGGTCCCAGACTGGGAGACAATATTTGGAAGTCATATATATCATAAAGGAGTTTTACCCTGTATATATAAAGAAAACTCAAAATTTTATCATAATAAAATGAACTATCTAATTTAAAAGTGGGCAAAAGATTTGAAGAGATATACATTAAAAAAATCATTCACCATGACCAAGTGGGATTTATCCCTGGGATGCAAGGGTGGTTTAATATTTGCAAATCAGTCAACATGATACGTCACATCAATAAGAGGATAAGAATCATATGATCATTTCAGTAGATGCAGAAAAAGTATTTGACAAAGTACAACATCAATTCATGGTAAAAAACCCTCAACAAAGTAGGAACATACCTCAACATAATAAAGGCCATTTATGAAAAACCCATAGTTAACATCATATTCAGTGGGGAAAAACTGAGAGCTTTTCCCCTAAGGTCAGAAACAAGACAAAGATGTCCACTCTCAACACTTTTATTCAACATAGTACTGGAAGTCCTAGCCATAGCAATCAGACAACACAAAGAAATAAAAGGCAGCCAAATTGGTAAGGAAGAAGTAAAACTCTCACTATTTGCAGATGACATGATATTCTATATAGAAAATATGAAAGATTCCACCATAGAACTGCTAGAACTGATAAACAAATTCAGTAAAGTTGTAGGATACAAAGTCAACGTGCAGAAATACCAAAATCTGTTGCATTTCTATACACCAGTAATGAAGCAGCAGAAAGGGAAATTAAGAAAACAGTCGTAGTTACAAATGCATCATAAATAATAAGATACCCAGGAGTAAACCTAACCAAAGAGGTGAAAGACCTGTATCTGAAAACTATAAAACTCTGATGAAAGAAATTGAAGACACAAAGAAATGGAAAGGCATTCCATGCCTTCTTTGATTGAAAGAACAAATATTGCCAAAATGTCCATGCCACCCAAAGCAATTTACACATGTAATACAATCCCTGTCAAAATACCAACAGCCTTTTTCACAGAGCTAGAAGAAGCAATCCTAAAATTTGTGTAGAACCCCAAGACCCTGAATAGTCAAAGCAATTTTGTAAAAGAACAGCAAAGTTGGAGGCATCACGGTTCCAAACTTCAGGTTATATTACAAAACTGTAGTGATTAAAACAGTGTGTTACTGGCACAAAAATAGACACATAGATCAATGGAACAGAATAGAGAACCCAGAAATGGACCCTCAACTCTATGGTCAACTAATCTTTGACAAAGCAGGAAAGAATATGCAATGGGAAAAAGACAGTCTCTTCAACAAACGGTGCTGGGAAAACTGGACAGCAGCAGGCAGAAGAATGAAACTGGACCACTTTCTTATACACAAAAATAACTTCAAAATGGATTAAAGACCTAAATGTGAGACCTGAAACCATAAAAATCCTAGAAGAGAGCACAGGCAGTAACTTCTTTGACATTGGCCATGGCAACTTCTTTCTAGTTATGTCTCTGAGGCAAGGGAAGCAAAAGCAAAAATAAACTATTGGGACTACATCAAAATAAAAGGCTCCTGCACAGCAAGGGAAACAATCAACAGAACTTAAAGGCAACCCACTGAATGGGTGAAGATGTTTGCACTTGACACATCTGATGAAGGGTTAGTATCCAAAATATATAAAGAACTGATACAACTCAATACCTGCAAAGTGAATAATCCAATTAAAAAATGGGCAGAAGACATGAACAGACATTTCTCCAAAGAAGACATGCAGATGGTCAACGTGAAAAGATGCTCATTATCACTTGCTGTCAGGGAAGTGCAAATCAAAACTACGGTGAGATAGCACCTCACACCTGTCAGATGGCTAAAATCAACGACACAAGAAACAAGTGTTGGCAAGGGTGCAGAGAAAGGGGAACCCTCTTGCACTGTTGGTGGGAATGCGAACCGGTGCTGCCACTGTGGAAAACAGTATGGAGGTTCTTCAAAAAGTTAAAAATAGACCTACCTTATGATCCAGCAATCACACTACTGGGTATTTACCCGAAGAATACAAAAACACTAATTCAAAGGGATACATGTACCCCTATATTTATTGCATCATTATTTACAATAGCCAAATTATGGAAGCAGCCCAAGTGTCTATCAATGGATGGATAAAGAAGATGTGGTATATATATGTATATATACATGGGCCATTATTCAGCCATAAAAAAGAATGAAATCTTGCCATTTGCAATGACATAGATGGAAGTAGAGAATACAATGCTGAGTGAAATAAGTCAGAGAAAGACAAATACCATATGATTTCAATTATATGAGTAATTTAAGAAAAAAACAAATGAGCAAAGGGAAAGAGAGACTAAGAAACAGACTCTTCACTAGAGAGAACAAACTGAGGATGACCAGAGGGGAGGGGGTTGGGGGGTGGAGGCAAGAGGCGATGGGGATTAAGGAGAGCACTTGTCCTGATGAACACCAGTTGTTGTATGGAAGTGTTGAATCACTATATTGTACTCCTGAAACTAATATCACACTGTATGTTAAGTAACTGGAATTCAAATAAAATAGTAAAAAAAAGTTTGAATAGATATGTTATCAAAGAAGATACACAGGCAAATATGTGCATATAAAACATGAGCAACATTAAAATTCATTAGGGAAATACATATTAAAACCACAGTATGATTCCACTATACACCTATTTATAATGGTTAAAATAAAGAAGATTGACAATCACAAAGGTTGGCAAAGGTGTGGAAGAAGTAGAACCCACACATTGTACTGGTGGAAGTGCAAAAATGGTATCATCCCTTTGGAAAACAGTCTGGCAGTTTCTAAACATTGAACATGACATCCAAAAATAGGTCTACTCTTTTTCTGGGTATTTCCCCAACAGAAATGACAGTATATGTCTTTACAAAGATTTATACAAATGTGTATAGTAGCCAAACCCCAGAAACAATAATAATTTCCACCAACTGGTTAGTAGATAAACTGTCATATTTCCTTACAATGGAATATTACTCAGCAATAAAAGGAATGAACTCTTTTTTTTTTTTAAAAAAAGATCGATAAATAGATTGCCAGCATGAGCAGGGAAGGGGCAGAGGGAGAGGGAGAGAGAGAATCTCAACTAGGTTCCATGCTTAGTATGGAGCCCAATGCAGGGCTCGATCTCACAATCCCAAGATCATGACCTGAGTCAAAACCATGAGTCGGATGGTTAACCGACTAAACGAGCCAGGCACCCCAAGGAACGAACTCTTGATATATGCTATGACATGAATAAGTCTCAAAATAATTATACTGAGTGAAAGAAGCCAGATTAAAAAAAATATGTGCTACATGATTCCATTTATATCAAATTCTAGCAAATGGAATATGACCTCTAGTGACAGAAAGCAGATGAGTGGCTATAGGGAGACAGGGGTTGGGGGTAAAGGAAAGGTGGGACGGGAAGGATTACCAAGAAGCATGAGGAAACTTTTGGGGGTTATGACTTTGTTATCTTGATGGTGGTGATGTTTCAAAGGTATGTACATATGTAAAATCTTATCAAATTGTATACTTTATATGTGTAAAATTTATTGTACGCCAGTTATATCTCAATGTATCAGTCAAAGAATCCCCACCAAAAATGTTCTTTTTACATGGAAAATATATGCAGTAAAATATTTAAAGAACACCAATAACTAGTTATTATCTTGGGACTATAAATTAACTTTGAAATGCTTTCTATAATTATTAGGCATTACTTTTGTAATTATGAAAATTAAAGCTAAATGAAAAGAGTTGCAGGAATGTCTAGTCCACCAAATATTTTATTTGATCGTCTGGCTATAGGTACATGCCTTGAAACTAACAACACCATCATTGATCATTAGGTTGGTCACTTATTCCATTCATTCACAAAGGAAAGGAGGAGTTTTGACCCGGGAGGAGGATTTAGCCTGCCTTTATCAGGGATGGGGAATGGAGGGAAACAAAACAGAGGTTGGTCTTCTGGGCACAGAGAAAAGCATTAGGAAATGCATAGAAGCACAAAACAGACTGGTTTGGGTGGGTGAACAAGTAGTTGGGTATTAATATAAGTGAAGTTTGAGATGAGTGGTATCAGGAGAGAAAGATGAACCCGTCTGGGATCTTTTTTCTACGTCTTTTCTTCTCATTCACTCTGGCTTCCTCTCTCCTCCCCTTCTCTTTCTCCTCTTAGTTTGTTTTTGTTTTGTTTTTTGTTTTTGCATTCTAGGGAAGTTCTTTATTTTCAACTTGAATAATTCAGTTTTTTCCTGTATGCTGTCTACTATTCACTACTTCCAACAAAGTTTCAAATTTGTGTATTTCTTTTAAAGATTTTATTTATTCATTTGACAGAGAGAGGGAGAGCACAAGCAGGGTGAGTGGTAGGCAGAGGGAGAGAGAGAAGCAGGCTCCCAGCTGAGCAGGGAGCTGGACACAGGGCTCCATCCCAGGACCCCGGGATCATGACCTGAGCCGAAGGCAGACGCTTAACCGACTGAGCCACCCAGGCGCCCCAAGTTTCAAATTTATAATTATGTATTTCACATATATATTCAGTTCTTTATATTCTTAGACTTACGGCTTTATGACAGTTTGCTCTAGGGTTATAGGCACAGATGCTATCTAGAATATTCTTGAGAACAGACATCAAGTATTTTAGAATTCATTTCCCTTTCCTGACTATATTTACTGTGCATCACAGTAAATTATGAGTATTAAGAAAACTGATTACCTTCTCCTTTTGAAGTGAAGAATAGTTTTCTTTGCTAGTTCAGCTTTACAGAGACACTTGTGTTCTCTCCCATATTAGTTTGTAATCAGTAACAGTTGAGCTGGATTATGTTGGAGTTTGGTATAGGTTGCTAGTGAAATATTCCATAGCAGGATCTTCAGGGTCAGATTAAGAAAAACAAAAAAGAAACCCTAGTAGTTACTATTTTGCCAGTTTCAAAATATAGCAACCTAAAGGAACATTATGGTGGAACAGGCCCATGGCCATAGCAACAGATTTTGCTTTTTTATTTTAGTATTGCTGAGATGGTGCACCCCATCACGGCTCACTCTCCAGTGTGTGGTCAAGAGCTGACCTTGGGGGCTTTCCAAATACAGGCATGCTAAGAGGAAGGTGACCACACTTGTGCTTGTCCAAAAGATTTGCATGTTGCTTTCATAGTGAGTTCTCATTTCTCTGGCATGGGGGTGTTTTCCAAGAGTTGACTAGTGCCCCTGTCTGTTGTCTTCTGGTGCACTTTGGGATAGTCTCACTCCTGTTTCTCAGCACTGCTAACATTTTTTTGCAATTTAAATATTTCTACAATACTTTTTTTTTTTTTTTTTTTTTTAAGATTTTAAGTATTTATTCGACAGCGTAAGCAGGGGGAGTGGCAGGCAGAGGGAGAGGGAGAAGCAGGTTCCCCGCTGAGCAGGGAGCCTGATGTGGGGCTTGATCCCAGGACTCTGGGATCATGACCCTGAGCCAAAAGCAGACGCTTAACCGACTGAGCCACCCAAGCGCCCCTCTACAATACTTTTTGAAGGGGGAAACCATTTTAGACTCATTGACCTAGCAAAAAGTTTTTAATTTCCACAGAATCTTTAAACGTTTTATGTGGGAGGGAAAGTAGAGAGTACTCATTCCCATACCCTCCCTTGATAAATACTCTGAGTCAAAAATAGGTGATTTCCTGTAATTTACACAGGTAGTGGGTAGAAGAGGTAAGATAAGATTTCAGTTCTCCTGGTATGAATATCCACGTCTGTTTTCACCACTCCATGCTGCAGTGTGTTGACTACCTTTTCCTCAATATTTAAAAGGAGAAATGAGGGGCGCCTGGGTGGCTCAGTCATTAAGCATCTGCCTTCGGCTCGGGTCATGATCCCAGAGTCCTGGGATCGAGCCCCGCATCGTGCTCCCTGCTCCGCAGGAAGCCTGCTTCTCCCTCTCCCACTCCCCCTGCTTGTGTTCCCTCTCTCACTATCTCTGTCAAATAAATAAATAAAATCTTTAAAAAAAAAAAGCAGAAATGATTAAATGACTAGAATAAATAAATAAAACATGTGCAGGGGACAGTTTTACTAGGGCCGGAGGGCTCTAAAAAGGAAAGAGGCAGCCTCAGGCCTTGGTTTCCTTGAGGTTGAAATAATTTGTCTTTGAAAATGGCCCACCCTAATCATAGTAATCATCATCACATATAATAAAATCCCATTTTATGTGGCATGCTTCAGGCCAAATAAATCCCCCCCAACATGCTTTTCAGAGATAATATCAAGGTCCGCCAATTATATCATGCTGTTACGGAGTTAAATAATACAGTGGTGGAGTTATAATAATCACAGGTAAGAGGGAAAGTGGGGAATGATCAGGCGATAGCAATGGAGGAAAGAAACGTTTCTGAAACAAGATCAAGAATCTATGACACAGAGAAACAGGAAAGGCAGTTCCAATTGGCAGGGACCCACTAATCCTGAGCACATGGATAGCCCACTGCCGTCTCTTGGTGGCCATGGGTATTACAGCTCCAAATTGCCTCACCACAAGCAGGCATACATTTCTTAAGATATTAGGAATATATAAAATGTTATGTATAATGAGAAGGCTTCATATTTATAGAGATGATATTTCCAAGACACTCAAAGAATATAGATTTTAAAGAAACTCATTTATTTTCTTATGTTGTTTGGAGAACCCACATACTGCCTTTCTGAATTTTGTTTGTGATGGGGATAAAGATTCACCCCAAGTAGTATCCTGTTAGTATCTTTTTCTTATCGGAGTTGCTGGCGAAGGCTGAAATGAGTTTATTGAACCATTAGTCATTGGGTCAGTATGAATCTGTTGTTCAAAGCAGAAGTTTAACAGTGTATTTTGGAAGCCAACTGTTGAATGGCTTTTGATTTTCCATGGAATTTTATACATATTCTATTTTTGTTTTTTTGTTTCAAAATGGGAAACAGCTTAAAAAAGGAGTTCTGAAATAATTTCTGATTTCTTAAAAGGGGGGTTTCTAAAATAAAAAAAATTATTTTCTCTCAGGTTCAGCTTCTGTCCCTGAAAATTACCCTATAAGGAGTTCCTAGAGGGTGGGAGTTCATGGCTAGAACTGGTTTATGGGGGTCCAGGCTTTAGACAATTGAATTTACTCAGAAGCTGGTCTGGTTGACATGCCTCAAGATGGGTTTGAAAATATCATGCGTTGCAACAAAATCTCAACCTCACATCATGATCAGTAAAAGGAAAAATGGGGACATTAATTACAGTGTAAAGATTGCTCTGTTTTGCTTGGTTCTCCAGGCCTCATAGCCCATCAAGCTGAGTGTGGGGCTCAATTTAACAACAAACCTGCTTGGACTTGTCAAAATGTTTGCCATGGGAGTGGCATTTTAACCTTAAGAGCCAGTGTGATGTGGAACCCTGTGGCTTCCACAGAGGTCTCTCCCAGGTAAATCCCACAGACAGTACCATTACCATAGGCTTTCAAGCCTTTGATTCATCGACATTAATAAAAATGGAACATTAACTGGGAACCTAAGATGTGCCAGACATTTTGATGTACATTATCTTATTTAACTTCCACAGAATCACTGTGAAGTTGGCTTTTATGCCCCCATTTGACAAAAGAGGAAACAGAGTCTCAGAGCTGTTGGGCAACATGTCATATCAGAATGAAGATTCAGGTCAGAGTATCTGACTTGAAATTCCAATTTTTTTTCTCATCAGACAGTACATACTGGCTTTTCAGTTCATGGAGCCCCAGGCTATGCTTATTTCCATCTATATTGAGGATTTCCAGTCTATTATTGATACTAATGGTATGTCAAATAAAGCTAAAGAACTTACATCTGCACCTGCCTTCTTGGTTGTAAGCAAAACCATCCAAACTGCTGTCCCCTCACATATCCCTATGAAAACCAACAGACACCCACATCTACAGATCAGTTAACAAAGTCCTATATAAGATTGGTAATAAGAAAAAAAAAAAAAAGATTGGTAATAAGAAAGGATATGGGGGAAGGAAATACATTGTTTTCCATTTTTAAAGTCTGACTTCTTTACAAAATATTTCTTTTTTTTTTAAAGTGGAATTCCCTGCCCCTCTTTCCAAATAAATTCTCACATGGGGCTTCACAAGACAGCCCAGATAAGAGCAGCCCATTGGAAGTGATTGCAAATCTACAGCCTTCACTTTGCATCCTAAACTTCTCTTCCCCATCACATTCCCCAGCACTCCAGCACTGGAGAGAACATATATTCTAAAAGTCCTCCAAACTATTGAAAATCACATTGGGTCAATAGTCATGGATTTGGATTCAAGAGTTGGCTTCCGTTGTTTCAGTGACCTTAAGCAAATTTCATAACTTTGTTGAGTCTCAGTTTGTAAACTTTAAGAATGGGTAGGATAGTGCTTTATTCCATGCAGCTGCTGAGAGATTTAAATGGGATAATGTACATCAGGGACATCGGCTAGAACGTAACAAGCCTCAGTAAAGGATAGTACCGGTTACTGCTCATTCTCAGTACTTCCCAAGTCCTTCTCTAAAACTAGCAAGGTTAGAGGTAGGATAGGTGACTCAACCTGTTACTGTTCAAGTGCACTACCCCCAAGGTGTACCTGGCCCTATCCCTTGGTTTACAGTGCAGTTCTCTGTATTGCCATTTGGATTCACCATCTCCCATAAGCATCTGTTCAAAGAGCTACTCTGTTTCAGATTGCTTCCTCACCCTGTGACTTCAAGCATTCCTTCCTTTAAAGAGGAGTTGTTCATGCTGCTGGGTTTTTTGGCAAGACCACAATTGGAACCAGGCTGTGTAATCCTGCTGCTCCAGAATCATTATTGACACGATAAAGAAGTAGATGATTAAGGGAAAAGGCTGCATCAGGATTGGAAATGAAGTAAGGGTTGTCATCCATTGCTAGAAGCTTCAAAGCGTTTCTTTCTTTTTTTTTTTTTTTTTAAAGATTTTATTTATTTATTTGACAGAGAGAGACACAGCGAGAGAGGGAAAACAAGCAGGGGGAGTGGGAGAGGGAGAAGCAGGCTTCCCGCGGAGCAGGGAGTCCCATGCGGGGCTCGATCCCAGGACTCTGGGATCATGACCTGAGCCGAAGGCAGATGCCTAACAAGGCGCCCCTGGTGTTTCTAGTAGATCTAGTATAGAAAGGTCCAGGCTGAGGAAAGGAGACGGGCCCCCTTGCCACCCCCATGCTCGACAAAAGTACCTTCATCCACTAATATGGGAGGAGAGCTGCCAAAATGAAGGCAGATGAAGGATAAGAGAAGATCAAATATAACAAAATTAATAGTAAAATTTTAAAATCATACACAACAGAAATAGAGAACTAGGATAGATTGGTAATATGTAAATTTATGTTAATTTACTCATTTTTCTATGTGAGGGGGTCAGTAATTACTTTTTAAAAATCTGTTACAAGTTTCCAATTTTCTTTCAAAAAATAGTGTTTAATAAATATCTCCTGTAATTTTACTCTCCAGAGATGACTTTTTTGGACAATTCCGTGTAAATCCTTTTGACTCATTTTACATGTACATTAACATGCATATATTTGTAATATATATCATGACTTATTATTTTACAAAAACACGGTTGTCCTGAAACAGTTGCTCTTCTGTTGCACTTTTTATTTAATGATACATCATGAATGCTTTCTGAGTTAGGTCATAAACATTTCTTGCCATCCTTTTTTCTTTTTCTTTTTCTTTTTAAGATGTAAAATTCATAGAACATAAAATTAACCATTTTAAAGTTTATGATTCATTGGAATTTAGCCATTCACAATGTTTTGTAACCACCACCTCTGTGTCATTCTAAAACATTTTCATCACCCCAAAAGGAAACCCCACACTGTCCATTTTGTCCTACCTCCCTCTACCCCAGCCCCTGGCCACCACTAATATGCTTTCTGTCACTAGGGATTTACCTATTCTGGGTGTTTCATGTAAATGGAATCATATAATATGTGACCTTTTGTGTCTTTTTACTAAGCAAAATGTTTGTAAGGTTCATGTATCAGTACATGAACTTTTTACAAAGAATGTTCCATTGTATGAATAGAGCACATTTTGTGTATCTTTTCATCAGTTGATGGACATTTGGGTTGTTTTTACCTTCTGGCTATTGTGAATAGTGCTCCTGTGAACACATGTGTATATGTATTTATTTGAGTATCTTTCTTCGGTTCTTTTGAGTCTCTACCTAGCAGTGGAATTGCTAGATTGTAAAATAATTCCATGTTTAACTTTTTAAGGAGCCACTAAACTCTTTTCCACAGCAGAATTTTATATTCCCACAAGTAATGTATGAAGGTTCCCAAATTTCACTTTTAAAAATTATTATTATAGCCATCTTCCTCTGGATGAAGTGGTATGTCTTTGTGATTTTTATTTGCATCTCCCTAATGACAAATGACATGAGCATCTTGTCATGTTCTTATTGACCATCTTCTTTGGACAAAGATCTACTCAAGTCCTTTACCTATTCTTTAACTGGGTTGTATGTCCTTTTGTTGTTGATTTTGCCAACCTTTTCAAATGTGTGCACACTGTTTGGTGATGGACTTCACCCTACCCTTTATTTCAGTGTACAATCAAGGCGTTGTTTCCATGAAAAGGAGACGTAGACACTGAGCAGAAAAAGCAACAGTTGCCTACCGTATTAGGGACATACATAAGGCAAGATTCTCTGAGGACCCTTTGAGTAAATTTCCCTTTAACCTTGCAGAGCAATAACTCTCTACCTGAAACTCATCAGTTTTACCAAATATTTTTCTTTCCCTGGCTGGGAAGTCATTATATAAATGGCTGGTAGGGAGAAGTAGATGTAGTGGGGAAAATAAACTAGAGTTCATGATTTCTGTTGGCTTCATCCTCTATCCAAGGGATGATTAGAAGCTCAAAATCCTTACCATGTGTTACTGTATGCTCTTACCCATGTGAAATGAACTGTCACCAGATTTTTTTTTAAAGATTTTATTTATTTGAGAGAGAGAGAGAGTATGAGCAGGGGGAGAGGCAGAGGGAGATGGAGAGAGAGAAAATCCCAAGCAGACTCCCACCGTGGGCTCAATCCTGCGACCCCAAGATCATGACCCCATCTGAAACTGAGAGTCAGATGCCCATCTGACTGAGCCACCCAGATGCTCCTGTCACCAGATTTTTAACAAATTCCAGAAGAAAGAGTGACCAGCCATCCTAGTTAGACTGTGCCAGTCTCAGTTTTGCATTGCCTTGTGTTCTGGGAAACTCCTCCATGAGATGTGAAAGGTCTTTAATTTCTGGTGATGGGTGTGGAAAGTTGAAGGGAAAGTACAAAACTCATATGGCAACCCCAAAATAGGGGCTGAAAGTAAGAGTGTCTTTAATGTCAAGTGGATATGGCCTAGATGGAGAAATGGATAAATGGATACCTTCTGTGGTCACCATTGTTGCTTCTCACCATTGATGTTAATGCTGGCATGGTCCAGATATTATTGAAAAAGGAAGGTAGGAGCACCTGGGTGGCTCAGTTGGTTAAGTGTCTGACTCTTGATTTTATCTCAGGCCATGATCTTATTGTCTTGAGATGGAGCCTCATGTCGGGCTTCACACTGGGTGTGGAGCCTGCTTAAGATTCTCTCTCTCCCTCTCCCTCTGCCCCTCCCCCCTTCCTCTCTCTAAAAAAAGAAAAAGAAAGAAAAGAAAGCTAAATGACTGTGTAAATTTAATGACAGACAGAAGGACACATACAACTGGATTAGGGAGGTAAATAACCAAAACCAAGCATACTACACAATATGCAGAAAAGAATTTGTGATTGTGTATGCTGGAGAAGGGGATGAGAAATCACATATGGACAATGAATCTCATAAGCCTGGAACGAGACAGTCAGGTACTTCTAAAACTTAAAGAGTTTTCATCTTCCAAAGACACTAATGCTTAGTTGAAAATAGTGGCCTCTGAATTGGCTTGAGCATACTGCATGAATAAATACACAGTATTGTATTATTTTCTTGAACGTTCTGTGAAACTGGGTAAAGTTGCATTTTCTGATTCTGATGTCCCAGTTAAAATATTCTGTGGTTGAACAAGAGGGGAAATTTTGTAATTGATCTGTTGGCCTTCCCACTCAAAACATGCAGAAGCAATTAATAAAAGTTTTGACTTTATATTTTTTATATTTATTTTTTTATTGTTATGTTAATCACCATACATTCCATCATTAGTTTTTGATGTACTGTTCCATGATTCATTGTTTGTGCATAACACCCAGTGCTCCATGCAGAATGTGCCCTCTTCAATACCCATCACCAGGCTAACCCATTCTCCCACCCCCCTCCCCTCTAGAACCCTCAGTTTGTTTTTCAGAGTCCATCGTCTCTCATGGTTCGTCTCCCCCTCCGATTTCCCCCCCTTCATTCTTCCCCTCCTGCTATCGTCTTCTTTTTTTTTTCTTAACATATAATGTATTATTTGTTTCAGAGGTACAGATCTGTGATTCAACAGTCTTGCACAATTCATAGCGCTCACCATAGCACATACCCTCCCCAGTGTCTATCACCCAGCATCCCATCCCTCCCACCGCAAACCCCACTCCAGCAACCCTCAGTTTGTTTCCTGAGATTAAGAATTCCTCATATCAGTGAGGTCATATGATACATGTCTTTCTCTGATTGACTTATTTCGCTCAGCATAACACCCTCCAGTTCCATCCACATTGTTGCAAATGGCAAGATCTCATTCCTTTTGATGGCTGCATAATATTCCATTGTATATATATACCACCTCTTCTTTATCCATTCATCTGTCGATGGACATCTTGGCTCTTTCCACAGTTTGGCTATTGTGGACATTGCTGCTATAAACATCAGGGTACACGTACCCCTTCGGATCCCTACATTTGTATCTTTGGGGTAAATACCCAGTAGTGCAATTGCTGGATCATATGGTAGCTCTATCTTCAACTTTTTGAGGAACCTCCTTACTGTTTTCCAGAGTGGCTGCACCAGTTTGCGTTCCCACCAACAGTGTAGGAGGGTTCCCCTTTCTCCGCATCCCCGCCAACATCTGTCATTTCCTCACTTGTTAATTTTAGCCATTCTGACTGGTGTGATGTGGTATCTCATTGAGGTTTTGATTTGGATTTCCTTGATGCCGAGTGATGTTGAGCACTTTTTCATGTGTCTGTTGGCCATTTGGATGTCTTCTTTGGAAAAATGTCTGTTCATGTCTTCTGCCCATTTCTTGATTGGATACTTTGTTCTTTGGGTGTTGAGTTTGATAAGTTCTTTATAGATTTTGGATACTAGCCCTTTATCTGATATGTCATTTGCAAATATCTTCTCCCATTCTGTCGGTTGTCTTTTGGTTTTGTTGACTGTTTCTTTTGCTGTGCAAAAGCTTTTTATCTTGATGAAGTCCCGATAGTTCATTTTTGCCCTTGCTTCCCTTGCCTTTGGCGATGTTTCTAGGAAGAAGTTACTGCGGCTGAGGTCGAAGAGGTTGCTGCCTGTGTTCTCCTTTAGGATTTTGATGGACTCCCATCTCACATTGAGGTCTTTCAACCATTTGGAGTCTATTTTTGTGTGTGGTGTAAGGAAATGGTCCAGTTTCATTCTTCTGCATGTGGCTGTCCAATTTTCCCAACACCATTTGTTGAAGAGACTGTCTTTTTCCCATTGGACATTCTTTCCTGCTTTGTCAAAGATTAGTTGACCATAGAGTTGAGGGTCCATTTCTGGGCTCTCTATTCTGTTCCGTTGATCTATGTGTCTGTTTTTGTGCCAGTACCATGTTGACTTGATGATTACAGCTTTGTAATATACCTTGAAGTCTGGCATTGTGATGCCACCAGCTTTGGTTTTCGTTTTCAACATTCCTCTGGCTATTCGGGGTCTTTTCTGGTTCCATACAAATTTTAGGATTATTTGTTCCAGCTTGGGAAAAATATCAATAGTATATTGCTAGGGATTACATTAAATGTGTAGATTGCTCTAGGTAGCATTGAAATCTTCACAATATTTGTTCTTCCAATCCATGAGCATGGAACGTTTTCCATTTCTTTGTGTCTTCCTCAATTTCTTTCATGAGTATTTTATAGTTTTCTGAGTACAGATCCTTTGCCTCTTTGCTTAGATTTATGCCTAGGTATCTTATGGTTTTGGGTGCAATTGTAAATGGGATCGACTCCTTAATTTCTCTTTCTTCTGTCTTGTTGGTGTATAGGAATGCCACTGACTTCTGTGCATTGATTTTATATCGTGCCACTTGACTGAATTCCTGTATGAGTTCTAGCAGTTTTGGGGTGGAGTCTTTTGGGTATTCCACATAAAGTATCATATCATCTGCAAAGAGTGAGAGTTTGACTTCTTCTTTGCCAATTTGGATGCCTTTGACTTCTTTTTGTTGTCTGATTGCTGTGGCTAGGACTTCCAATACTATGTTGAATAGCAGTGGTGATAGTGGACATCCCTGATGCATTCCTGACCTTAGGGGGAAAGCTCTCAGTTTTTCCACATTGAGAATGATATTCGCTGTAGGTTTTTCATAGGTGGCTTTTATGATATTGAGGTATGTTCCCTCTATCCCTATACTCTGAAGAGTTTTGATCAAGAAAGGATGCTGTACTTTGTCAAATGCTTTTTCTGCATCTATTGAGAGGATCATATGATTCTTGTTCTTTCTTTTGTTAATGTATTGTATCACGTTGATTGATTTGCGGATGTTGAACCAACCTTGCAGCCCAGGGATAAATCCCACTTGGTCGTGGTGAATAATCCTTTTAATGTACTGTTGGCTCCTATTGGCTAGTATTTTGGTGAGAATTTTTGCATCCATGTTCATCAAGGATATTGGTCTGTAATTCTCCTTTTTGATGGGGTCTTTGTCTGGTTTGGGGATCAAGGTAATGGTGGCCTCATAAAACGAGTTTGGAAGTTTTCCTTCCATTTCTATTTTTTGGAACAGTTTCAGAAGAATAGGTATTAATTCTTCTTGAAATATTTGGTAGAATTCCCCTGGGAAGCCATCTGGCCCTGGGCTTTTGTTTTTTGGGAGATTTTTGATGACTGCTTCAATTTCCTTAGTGGTTATAGGTCTGTTCAGGTTTTCAGTTTCTTCCTGGTTCAGTTTTGGTAGTTGATACATCTCTAGGAATGCATCCATTTCTTCCAGGTTATCTAATTTGCTGGCATAGAGTTGCTCATAATATGTTCTTATGATTGTTTGTATTTCTTTGGTGTGGGTTGTGATGTCTCCTCTTTCATTCATGATTTTGTTGATTTGGGTCATTTCTCTTTTCTTTTTGATAAGTCTGGCCAGGGGCTTATCGATCTTGTTAATTCTTTCAAAGAACCAGCTCCTAGTTTCGTTGATCTGTTCTACTGTTCTTTTGGTTTCTATTTCATTGATTTCTGCTCTGATCTTCATTATTTCTCTTCTCCTGCTGGGTTTAGGCTTTATTTGCTGTTCTTTCTCCAGCTCCTTGAGGTGTAGGGTTAGGTTGTGTATTTGAGACCTTTCTTGTTTCTTGAGAAAGGCTTGTACTGCTATATACTTTCCTCTTAGGACTGCCTTTGCTGCATCCCAAAGATTTTGAATAGTTGTGTTTTCATTTTCATTGGTTTCCATGAATTTTTTTAATTCTTCTTTAATTTCCTGGTTGACCCATTCATTCTTTAGTAGTATGCTCTTTAGCTTCCATGTATTTGAGTTCTTTCCGACTTTCCTCTTGTGATTGAGTTCTAGTTTCAAAGCATTGTGGTCTGAAAATAGGCAGGGAATGATCCTAATCTTTTGGTACCGGTTGAGACCTGATTTATGACCTAGGATGTGATCGATTCTGGAGAATGTTCCATGGGCACTAGAGAAGAATGTGTTTTCCGTTGCTTTGGGATGCAATGTTCTGAATATATTTGTGAAGTCCATTTGTTCCAGTGTGTCATTTAAAGTCTTTATTGCTTTGTTGATCTTTTGCTTAGATGATCTGTCCATTTCAGTGAGGGGGGGTGTTAAAGTCCCCCACTATTATTGTATTGTTGTCAATGTGTTTCTTTGCTTTTGTTATTAATTGCCTTATATAATTGGCTGCTCCCATGTTAGGGGCATAGATATTTACAATTGTTAGATCTTCTTGTTGGATAGACCCTTTAAGTAGGATATAGTGTCCTTCTTCATCTCTTATTACAGTCTTTGGTTTAAAATCTAATTTGTCTGATAGAAGGATTGCCACCCCAGCTTTCTTTTGGTGTCCATTAGCATGTTAAATGGTTTTCCACCCCCTTACTTTCAATCTGGAGGTGTCTTTGGGTCTAAAATGAGTCTCTTGCCGACAACATATCGATGGGTCTTGTTTTTTAATCCAATCTGATAGCCTGTGTCTTTTGATTGGGGCATTTAGCCCATTTACATTCAGGGTAACTATTGAAAGATAGGAATTTAGTGCCATTGTATTGCCTGTGAGGTGACTGTTACTGTATATTGTCTGTGTTCCTTTCTAGTCTATGTTGCTTTTAGGCTCTCTCTTTGCTTAGAGGACCCCTTTCAAGATTTTTTGTAGGGCTGGTTTTGTGTTTGCAGATTCCTTTAGTTTTTGTTTGTCTGGGAAGCTTTTTATCTCTCCTTCTATTTTCAATGACAGCCTAGCTGGATATAGTATTCTTGGCTGCATATTTTTCTCGTTTAGTGCTCTGAATATATCATGCCAGTCCTTTCTGGCCTGCCAGGTCTCTGTGGATAGGTCTGTTGCCAATCTAATGTTTCTACCATTGTAAGTTACATATCTCTTCTCCTGAGCTGCTTTCAGGATTTTCTCTTTGTCTCTGAGACTTGTAAATTTTACTATTAGATGTCGGGGTGTTGACCTATTTTTATTGATTTTGAGAGGGGTTCTCTGTGCCTCCTGGATTTTGATGGCTATTTCCTTCCCCAAATTAGGGAAGTTCTCTGCTATAATTTGCTCCAATATACCTTCTGCCCCTCTCTGTCTTTCTTCTTCTTCTGGGATCCCAATTATTTTTATGTTGTTTTGTCTTATGGTATCGCTTAGCTCTCGAATTCTGCCCTCGTGATCCAGTAGTTGTTTATCTCTCTTTTTCTCAGCTTCTTTATTTTCCATCATTTGGTCTTCTATCTCACTGATTCTCTCTTCTGCCTCATTTATCCTAGCAGTTAGTGCCCCCATTTTTGATTGCACCTCATTAATAGCCTTTTTGATTTCGACTTGGTTAGATTTTAGTTCTTTTATTTCTCCAGAAAGGGTTTCTCTAATAACTTCCATGCTTTTTTCAAGCCCAGCTAGTATCTTTAAAGTGATGATTCTGAACTCTAGTTCAGACATCGTACTAATGTCTGTATTGAATAGGTCTCTGGCAGTCGGTACTATCTCTTGTTCTTTTTGTTGAGGTATTTTTTCCGTCTTGTCATTTTGTCCAGAGGAGAATAGATGAGTGAGAGAACAAAATGCTAACAGCGTAACAACGTCCCCAGAAAATATACTCTAAAGAAATCAGAAAAGACCTGAAGCCGGGGGAAAAAGAAAGGGAAAGAAAGAAAAAAGAAAAAGCAAGAAAAAAAAAAAAAAGAGAAAAAGATAAAAACAGGAAAAAAAAACCAGAAGAAAACAAAAAAAAACAGAATATGATCAAATATGATCAGGCTGATACATAGATCAGTGCCACACACTAGATTTTGGGTGTATTTTGGTCTGTTAGAAGATAGTGCCTCCCAAAATTTTAAAGAAAGAAAAACTTATATATGTACAAAAATAAGGGTTGATATGATGAAGGGATGGAATATGACTGTAAAGATGAAAATTATAAAAAAAATTTTATAAAAGGAATTGATAAGAAGTTGTTTGGAAAAAGAAAAGAGGATTTAAAAAAAAAAAAAAAAAGAAAGAAAAAGGGAGAGAATGTGATCAGGCAGGAGAGTAGAATAAAACCATACACTAGAGATTTAGGGTATATTTTGATCTGTTAGAAGAAACTATCTCAAAATTTTAAAGAGAGAACAATTTATATATATATGCCAAAAATAAGGGTAACTACTATGAAGGGTAGAATATGACTCTAAAAATGAAAAATAAGAATGTTTTTTAAAAAAAGGGATTGATAAGATGTTGGTTGAAAAAGGGAAAAAGAAAAATTCAAAAAAAAAAAAATTAACTTTGAAAGACTAAAGAATCATGGTAAAAAAGCCATGGATTCTATGTGCATTATTCCCCTAGTGCTGGAGTTCTGCCATTCTCATTGATCGGTAAACTTGGTCTTGGCTGGCTATTCTTGCTGATCTTCTGGGGGAGGGGCCTGTTGCCGTGGTTCCCAAATGTCTTTGCCGGAGGCGGAATTGCCCCGCCCTTGCCCCGTCCTGGCTAGGTAATCTGCTCAGGTTTGCTCTTGGGAGCTTTTGTTAACTGCAAGCTTTCCATACAGCTTTGGAGGCCGAGAGTGGAAATGTCGGCCTCCCAATCTCCGCCCCGGAGGAGCCAGAGGAGGCGAGAACTCGGGGCCCGCTCCTCAGTGCGCCCCCAGAGAAAAGCAGTCAGTCACTCCCGTCTCCCCGGTCTCCGGCCGCACTCCGTGCTCACCCGGCCTGTGACCGAGCATTTCTATCTCTGGCACCCGACCCCGTGTGGAGTCTCCAAACCCAGCAGATCCCTGCTGTGCACTCCTGCGCCACTCCTCCCAGGGGAGGAAGGTGAGTCTCCCCGGATCTCCCACTTGTTGGGTCTCTGCTGGAGGAGCAGTGGCCCGACTGTGCCTCGGATCATGGTTTATGGCAACCCCGAGCTGAGAGCCCTCTCCTCGGCTCTGTCTCTGCAGCCGGCTTCCCCGATCCGATACCTGGGAGCTCTGCTGCACTCAGGCACCCCCAGTCTTTCTGTGACCCCGAGGGTCCCGAGACCACACTGTCCCACGAGGGTTCCACCCCCCACTTAGCCACCGGAGCGACGTCCCACAGCGGAGCAGACTTCTAAAAGTTCCGATTTTGGGCTCCGCGGTTCTATCACTTGCCAGAAGCGGCCGACGGAGGCCCCTCCCCCGCCGTCTATCCTCCCGAATATCCCCTGGATTCACCTCTCTGCATGTCCTACCTTCCAGAAAGTGGTCGCTTTTCTGTTCAGGGAGTTGTTGCTCTTCTTTTCTTCGATCTCCTGTTGAGTTTGTAGGTGTTCAGAATGGTTTGATCCCTATCCAGCTGAATTCCTGAGAGGAGACGAAATCCAGGTCTCCTACTCCTCCGCCATCTTGCTCTGCCCCAAGTTTTGACTTTATAGAGATGAGATAGCATCCTATAGGATGGCAAATCTTGACACATTGTTGCTGGCTATGAAAAAAGTTTTAAAACGTCAGCCAGCTATAAAATATTTTCAAATGTGAGATAAGAAGAATCTCCTTTTCTAATTTGGAAATACCTTTAGGATGAAAATGGAGAAAAGGATTACTTTAAAACAGATTTATATGCTGTGTCTCCAAAGCTGTTTGGCGATCTTGGAAGAGATACTAAGGAGCTTAGGAAAGGATGAATTGACTGCACTTGAATTGTTTTAGGTTGTGACAAATACTTATGGAAAAAACAAGAGACACATTTCTTTTAGAAATAAGACTGCTTCAGAATTCAAAAAAATGTCAGCAGAAGAGCAGCCAAAGTAAGCAGAATTTCTCAATTTCTTTAGAAAAACTGACTTATTTGGAATCCACCTTTGATTCCACAACTTCAAAATACTCCTGTGCTTTAAAACCATTTTCCTCGAGAGGGTTTTAACTTTGGAGTATTTCAAAATTATGGACATTTTAGATGTGAGAATCTATTTGATGAATTTAAAAATGCAAAGACCTGATGGAGAGACAACTGGTCTACCACAGCAAGCCAGTAGATATGATATGGACGGACATTTTAAAAAAATATTTATTTGAGACAGAGGGAGAAAGAGAGAGAGTGCGCGCGCGCATGTGTGCGAGCAAGTGGGGGGAGGGGCAAAGGGAGAGAATCTTCAAGCAGACTCCCTGCTGAGTGTGGAGCCTGAGGCAGGGCTCAAACTCGGGACCCATGAGATCATGACTTGAGCTGAAACCAAGAGTTGGATGCTGAGACACCCAGGCAGGATGGACATTTTTATAGAGCTGGAAATAAATTCCCACAAGTCTAAAAACCTGGTGTTGCTAGTGAATAAAATCTTAGGTACTCCATCCTCACATGCTTTTGTGGAGATGGTATTTAGCTTGACGTCATCAAAACCAGAAACCAGTGTGATGTGGGTTTGATGAGAGCAGAGCTGCGAGACAAAATGAATTGCATATTGGACTGTATTCAGTTTCACCACTACATAAAAGAAAAGAAGGATGTCCTAAAGGCTGTAGGCAGTTCAGAGAAATATTATTAGAGAGGGATTTAGAAGGATTACAGCTATTCTCTTGTATCATGGGGCCAAAAGAAACATGTTATGATTATTTTTTATTGAATATGGTTAGTATGTTTAATTAGTCCTATTATATATATGTTCTCTTTAAAAATATTTATGTATCTTAAGAATACATATTAACATAGCATAATGTATATATAGCATAACTATAACATACAATAGAGAGTTAAATAATTACCCTATCAGAGGGCAGAATGAAATATTATAAAAATATTATTATACTTTCCTTACACATGTTATTTGTTTAGACCTATTAATTACTACTAATTGCCATTTTAAGTCTTATTTTTATTTAAATATTTGCATTATGTAAATGTAGAATAATTATGATTTCAAATGAACATCTCTCCATATTTTTATATTAAAGTAATAACAGGTGTATAATTATTTATTGTGTATTATTATGATTTTGTGTATTTGGTATGGGTTTGGTTTTCTAAAAAAGTTGGTGATTCTACCTAGATAAATGCATTATAACCAGCTCTAGCCCCACTTGAATGCCCCCCCCCCCTTCCCATAGGATGCATGAAAGCAGATATAACTTACTCAGGCCTATAAAAACTGATATAACTTACAACACTCTGCCCTCCAACTGAAACTCTGAAGGGAAGCTAATCAGATATCTGACAATGTGGGAATGGACTAATGGAGAATTCAGCTACATCTATATAGAACAAATATACAAAAAAGACTGTTCTAGTCAATGTGGAAAGTAATAGCATGGGGGAACACCATGTAAAAGAAGCAAGAAGTCAGGCAGAAAAAAAAATCCAGAAGAATCTAAGCTCAAGAAAACATGCCCTAATAAACAAATGAAAATTTCTAACAGTTGCTTTGCAATGTAGAACAATTTAAAGAGAACATGAATTCAATGACTCAAGAGCTCAAAGTTGATAAAACAACAGAATGAGCTGAAAAGGAATATTGTGGAGGAAGAATAAAATGAGTACAAATTCTTTTTTAAATGAAATGAGCAGAATAGGAATGGAAAAAAATAGCAGAAAAGTGAATTCATGACTTAGAGCAAAGGCTTGAAATGATAATCCTGAATGCAGAAAAAAGATCAAAGAGATTAATGTAATTAGAATGACAATAATAGATACAAAGGTATGAGATGATGTTTTTAACTAAGAATAGTTGGTGTTGCTGAAGTACAGAGTGAAAAGAGCACAACAGTTGTGAATGACAGAAAAACCTACTGGGGCGCCTGGGTGGCTCAGTTGTTAAGCATCTGCCTTTGGCTCAGGTCATGATCCCAGGGTCCTGGGATCGAGCCCTGCATGGAGCCCTGCATGGAGCCCTGCATGGAGCCCTGCATGGAGCCCTGCATGGAGCCCTGCATGGAGCCCTGCATCGGGCTCCCTGCTCAGCCGGGAGCCTGCTTCTCCCTCTTCTGCTCCCCCTGCTTGTGTTCCCTCTCTAGCTGTCTCTCTCTCTGTGTCAAATAAATAAATAAAATCTTAAAAAAAAAAAAAAAAGAAAACCCTACCATAGAGAGCCTCAGAAATCCTGGGTCAGGCATCCTGGGACTGGCAGAATGACAGCCACATGTCATCAGGAATCAGGCTCTTTTCAGCCTTTTCTGCTCCACCATGATCAGTGTTTGGTTATTGTGCCTTCACGTACTAGGAAGGGAGATGGATGAGGACATGGGGCACATTGCTTTCCATTGGTGAGAATTTGTCTTTTCATTTAAGATGAATTAAGCTTTCCCAGGGATATCTGCCTATACCTTATTGGCCAAAAATATATCATATGACCACATCTAGCTTCAAGGGAGTCTAGAAAGGTATTTTAGTTTTCCTCCATAGTTGGGGAAGGCAAGACAAAGAGGTTATCTATGACTTTTGGGAGGCCAGTCTGAGCCATCTACCAAAACAGCTGTCCATAGGCGTTGTCTAAACTTAAGGTCAATAAGTAGCATTATCAGCATATTTGCAAGATTGGTGGCAAACGGAAGAATAAACAGCAAAAATATTTGAAGAGTTTGCTACTGTGGAGCAAGACTTAAATGTAGGGAGAAGTATTGCTATTTTCCACATGAATCTCTTAATTTTATCTGAATTTATAACCATGCACTTGTATTTCTATCATTTATAAATGCAAATACCTTTGGGAAAAATATAGAAAAAAGGGAAATAGAAAAAATCATTAGGTGACTTCTCTGTTCAACTCCCTGTCCCTCCCCCAAACAAAATGAGAAGTACACATACAAACAAAAAATTAAAAAAGTTTCCATCAGTAAAATTCTAACTGGATACATTGTTAAGATCTAATTATGTATAAAGTACAAGATAACGTCTAAAAAAATATTAAAAAAAGGTTAACTTTTAAAGCAGTGGAGGAAAAAATGAAGCAGAGATTTTAGTTGATCAAATAAAAGGCAAGAAAATTAAAAAGAATAAAGGAGAAAGAATGCACTGCAAATGAAAAACACAAAATAAGATGGCAGAAGGCCAAACATATCACAAAAAATGTGAATAAACTCAACAATTGCAATAGAGATTAAAAGCCAGCTATTTGATATTTATGGGAGACGGTCTGAAAACACAATGACACCAGAAACCTGAAAATAAAGACATGAAAGCAGGTAGATCAAGAAAATTCTACTGATGAGTACAGCAACAGTGGTAACAACAGCCACAGCAAAGGTATTTTAGTTTTCTCCATAGTTGGGGAAGGCGACAAAGAGGTTATCTATGAAAACAAAAAATGAAACAAATAAAAAAATGAAAAAAAAAATAGATGAAGAGCTTGTTGGCCATTTGTATGTCTTCTTTGAGAATTGCCTAATCAGGTCCTTTACCCACTTTTTAATTAGATGGCTTGTTGTGGTTGTTGTTCTTTTTGTTTTGCTGTTGAGTTGTAGGAGTTCCTTATATGTTTTGGTTATTAACCCCTTATCAGGCATATGGTTTGCAAATATCTTCTCCCATTCCATAGATTGCCTTTTCACTTTGTTGATTGGGTCCTTTCCTATACAGAAGCTTTTCAGTTTGATGCAATCTCATTTGTCTATTTTTGCTTTTGTTGCTTGTGCTTTTGATGTCATGACCAAAAAATCGTTGTCAAGACCAATATCAAGAAGCTTTTCTCTAGGTTTTCTTCTAGTGGTTTCACATTTTTAGGTCTTACATTTAAGTCTTTAATCCATCTTGAGTTGACTATATATATGGTGTGAGATAAGGGTCCAATTTCATTCTTCAGCATGTTGATACCCAGTTTTTCCAACATCACTTATTGAAGAGACTTCCCTCCCCCCATTATGTGTTCTTGGCACCCTGGCAGAAGATCAGTTGACTATAAGTGGCCAACAGGTTTGTGAAAAGGTGCTCAATATTACTAATCATCGGGGAAATGCAAAGCAAAACCACAATGAGATATCACCTCACATCTTTTAGAATGGATGTTACCAAAAAGACAGAAGTTAACAAGTGTTGGTGAGGATATGGAAAAAAGGAAGCCCTTGTACATTGTTGGTGGTAATGCAAACTGGTGCAGCCATTATGGAAAACAGTATGGAGGTTCCTCAAAAAATTAGAAAATAGGACTACCATAATGACCCAGCAATCAAACTTTTGGGTATATATCCAAAGGAAACAAAACCAATGTCCGAAAGAGATACATGCACTCTGACATTCATTGATGCATTACTCATAATAGTCAAGAAATGGAAATAACTTAAGTGCCCATTGATGGATGATTGTATAAAATAATGTGGACAACATACGCAGTGGAATATTATTCAGCCTTAAAAAATACAGAAATCTTGTCATTTACAACAATGTGGATGAAAATAGAGGACATTATGCTAAGTGAAATAAGCCAGACAGAGAGACAAATGCACTGCATGATTTCACTTATATGTGGAATCTAAAAAAGTGGAACTCAAAGAAGCAGAGAGTAGAAAGGTGGTTGCCAGGGAGAAGAGGAAGGGAAATGATATGTTGGTCAAAGGGTACAAAATTTCAGTTATGCAAGATGAATGAAATTTGGAGGTCTAATGTACAGCATGAGATGATCATTAACAGTACAATATTATGCACTTGGTTATAAAATAGTATGTATAGTATGATCAATAGTATATATACATCTTGTTTAGCAGTCTGTTGGTTCACCCATCCATTCCATCTTATGTCTTTATTTATTATTTTTTTATGGTGAAAAAATTCATCTTTAGAATTAATCAACTGGACTCATTTGAGATGCTCTTAATTTTGTTGGCAACACTTAAAGCATCATGTTCAGGAGCCTGATCATGGTGTTGACCTTGGCCACATCAATGTCATAAGCTTCTTCACAGCCTGTTTGATCTGGCGCATATTGGCCTTGACGTCCACGATGGACACAAGTGTGTTGTTGTCTTCTATTTCTTCATGGTTGAGGGACTTGATGATGGCATGGTGGTCAGACTTGTTCCTCCTGGGGGCGCCCTTCCAAGGATATTTGGGCTGTAGTCGGAGCTGTAGTGTCTTGGGCTGTTGAAAGGCAGGTGACTTGCAGATCTTTTTTCTCTGGCTGTGGATGCTTTTCCACACCACTTTCTTGGCCTTCAAAGCCTTTGCTTTGGCCTTAGCTTTGGGCAGGGGCTTCCTTCTTCATTTTTGGTGCCACCTTTGTAAAAAGTTCACTTCTCTATTCAGAGCAGGTGTGATAAATACCAAAAATAGATTTATTTTATACTTAATTGTTTCACGTTTTCTTTTGCTAAAAAATACTTAAAATTATTTAAAAAAACCCTAATTTGGCTTTTTTGAAAGATAATTATGAGCACATATATAACATCACCTTGATTTATTTGTAAATTTGATTACACCAGCTACTCTGATGGCTGTCTAAGGAAATTTTGGGAACCCCTTTCGCCCCAGATGGGAATGCTGTCCCTGGCTCTATTTAGAGATGTCATTGAGGGGCAGGTGAATTGGTCCCTTACTATTGCCCAGTTTCCCCAAAGCATTCCTTTTTCAACAGAGGAGGTGACCAGGTGTAGGCTAGTGGATTTGGCAGAGCATAAGCACAGAAACGAGGGCCAGGGAATACCATCATAGGAATGGGAGATTGATCCATTAGGCAAAGATTGTTTCATTCCACTAGAGTTCAGAACGATTCAACAGAGCCGTGTAACCATTTGTTTCCAATTAGAAGGTGGCAGATGGAAAGTGTCATTCTGGCTCCTCATGGCTCTTTCTGATCTTGACTCCATAGTTCACTTGAGATGGAACCTCCTCTTCATTCTAATTTTCACTTAATGGTAAACCTGAGGTGCTCAAGACTTGCACGTGGGCACAGAGTGGGGGGCTGGCTCTGTGAGTCTCATTTGGGGTGCTGGAAAGCCTTGACAGCACGGAGAAGTAGTTGGACATCAGAATAAGGGGCTGTGCTTCTTCAGACAGTGGAGAAATCCAGCATGCGAACAGCCTGGAGTTCCCTCTCAGGGTAAGTCAAATTTTAGCTAGAGTTTGAAGGTTGTTCAAGATCTATTAATTTAGGGCTATTTTCTTTATTTATTCTAACCATCCCTCATCATAAACACAGAGCTGTTGGCATTAAACAGTCACACTAATTGGAAATGACAGGACCCTTCTGGCTAGCCCGTCAGGCCAATGGAGGGACATCACAGAGAGAAACTGGGGTCTGCTTGCAGTCCTCTGTCTGGAGAGGAGACAGCCTTGGGGGAAGATCTTTACAGAGTAACACATTCTCCTGTGAGGACTTTTGTCCTGACACTGGGTCTTGACATTTTCATTTTTTATTTCTTCCTTTCACTCCTCCTCACATCCTGTTGGAACAAGTCCTTTGGTTACTAACCTGCTCTGGGGTTTGCTGCTAAGTGCCAAGCAGAAGTACATCTGCACTTTCTCAGCAAACTCATCATTTGGGTTGCTTCATAATTAGATTTTTCAAAACCCTCTCTCCTCATATATCAATTATTCCACTCCCTTAATCATCTTCCTTCCTCATTTGTCAAACTGTCTGCGTCTGTGCTGCGGCATTTAAAAAAAAAAAAAAAAGAGAGAGTGATCCATACTAATAATGTGCAACGTGCAATGTCTACTTGGCTGTAGTCTTGGGATCTTTCTCCCACATTTTTCCTTCGGCTCCCCACGTGCCCTGACAGTTTTTCAGTGTCTGAAAAAGACGATTGTTCAATTTAATGGACTTTTGGATTTCTATGACGGTGGTTTTAGAAGTAAAGCATTCTGGAAATCAATGTGCTCTGTGTCTATGTCCCTGTGTACATAGATCTAACTTCCTGAAACATTAACCAGTTTTACAACTAATTAACCTATGATAACCTTGGTGATAAGAGACAAGATGAATTATGGAATGAATGCCTGATCCCGTGTTGGATAGTTAGTATGAGGGGAGGATGTGCCAGTACTCAGACAGAGAACAGGAAGCCCTTCATTCCAAAGGGAGTGCCAGAGCCCCTCCCCCCAATTCCGCTATGTGATTTAATCATGGTCCCAACCCCATCAAAATACGCACAAAAGGAACAAGCTACCAAGTTTTAGGCAACAAACACATATAAGGAAAGATATATATTTCCATAACTTGTTATGTAGGTCTTTCTGTGGAACCTGATACAAATATGCTGTCTTTGACATGTTCTCTTTTACTTGTAGACATTATTTTATAATGGGCATATATTTATTCTTTATTGCAGTCACTAAACATGAGTGATTCACTTCTTCAGTTGATCTATGAGTTTTTAAATGCCTTATTCACTGATGGGTTCATTCTTTTATCACACATTTATTAAGAGTTTACAATAAGCTGGGTACTGTGTAAGGCACTGGGGACGGGATGGTGAGTAGAAATAGATATGGTCTCTGTCCTGATGGGTTTTCTAAATTAATAGGGAAAGACATGTTAATCATAACATCCCGCAAATACTTTATAAAATCACAGTAATGATAACTGGTGTCTGCAGGGTACCTCAGTGAATGTCTTGTGGCTAGGATGTTTCTGATTTCTGATTAATTGAATTTGCCTGTGGTCATCCTGGACCAAATGAGACACCATTTATAGAAATGCCTTTCTCTGTAACGGCTCTGAGGGTGAGGTCATGTTGCATTGCCTGTTTTTCATAGGGTTTAGTCATTTTAAATTTGTATTTACTACTTAATATTGTTTAGTTCATCAAATTCATCAGATGGCTCCCAAATGTAATGTCCCCACCAGAATGATGCCAAGGAAATGTAAACAGATATATATATAGTACTTATATATAGTGTTACATAGACAGATTCTTGAAAGTCTGAAAATCATCTGGCTTGCTGGGATTCCATGTCTTTTGGATCAAAGTGAAATTTGACTCCAAACCTGGTAGGAAATCGAGTATCTTTTTGCTCCCAGCGTTCACCGATTAATGTCTGCATGTTAGGTTTTACTGAAGACTTGGGACCAAAGACACTTGTGCTGGTAATTAAACTGCAGGGCAGCATAGCAAAAAAAAAAAAAAAAAAAAAAAATACAAACAAACAAACAAAAATGGACATCCCAGATTTTAAAAGTCCCTCAAGCATTTCCTTTCTTCCTTAGGGAATTTTTGCTGCTAGCCCCTTCAGTGCAGACTGTTTCATTTTCCCACATTGCTCCATCTATCCCCGCTGTGCCCTGGGGGTGTCTTTCAACAATTATTTTCTTTTGTTGAAGATAATAGGACTTACTGAAGAGAACGTAAAAGGATCCCATTAGCAAATAAACTTGGGGAGCTCTGGTTCAAATACAATAGGATTTTGAAAACAGATTTGTCAGTCTTTAGTACACTAATATATGTTGTAAATTTCTAAGAAAGTGTTTTTTTTTTTAAGAAAATGATTTTTAAAAATCTTTAAAAAGATCCATCTTAAGTATTTCTTAGACACTGTGTCATTTATGATGACTTTGGCTACGCACAGCGCAAACTCTGACTTACAATGATCTGAGCAACAAGAAATTTTATTTTTTCATATGGAAGTTCAGCTGTAGGATAGTTGATCTTGTGGCTCAGTGACAACATGAAGGGGTTAGGTTTTTCCCTTCTTTGCCTCTTCTATATTCAGTGTTGACTTTATACTTGGAGTGGTCGCAGGATGGCTGAAGCAGGTGCAAACCTCAAATCTAGAATGACAGTATCCTTAAGAAAAGGAGTGACCATTTCTTCCTAGGGTTTTTTTCTTAGGCGATAAGAGACTTGTTCCGGAATCCCCCTAGTCCTATATCTCACGTGTCTTTGGCTAGAATTGGGTCTCAGCCTTATTGCTAAACTAATCCATAGCAAGGAGATATATGAGCCCTCCGTGAAGCACCTGGCTACACATGGGATAAGTTGATACCTGCACAGAATTGAGGTTCGATTTGGGCACCTGGGTGGCTCAGTCATTAAGTGTCTGCCTTCGGCTTGGGTCATGGTTCCAGGGTCCTGGGATTGAGCCTCACATCGGCTCCCTGCTCAGCTGGGAGCCTGCTTCTCCCTCTCCCACTCCCCCTGCTGTGTTCCCTCTCTCGCTGTGTCTCTCTCTGTCAGATAAATAAATAAAATCTTAAAAAAAAAAAATTGAGGTTCCATTTGGAACCATTAAAGAAACATTGACTGAATTGTGTACCCCCCAATTTTTATATGTTGAAGCCCTAACCCTAATGCAACTGAATGTATTTGGGACAGGGTCTTTAGGAATTAATTAAGGTTAAGTGAGGTCATAAGGGTAGGGCTCTAATCTGATAAGACTAGTAGTCTTCTAAGAAGAAGAAGAAGGAGGAGAGAGAGAGAGAGAGAGAGAAAGGAAGTGCACACACCCGAGAAAAGACAGGTGAAGGTGGTATAAGAAGGCAGCCATCTGCAAGCCAGGAAGAGCTCTTTCCCCAGAAACCAACCCTGTTGGACCTGGATCTCAGACCTGTTAGAAAATAAATTTCTACTCTTTAAGCCACCCAGTCTATGGTATTTTGTTATGGCAGCCCAAGCTGACTAATACACACATCAGTGTTATAGGAAATTAAAACAGTATAATTTCTAGAAAAATTATGAAATGCTCCTTTTTTAATATCAGTGCCATTCCCTAGAGATTGCTGCTCAATACAATTTGTGGTGTACTTTCCTCATCTTTTTAATGCTTACCAGATGTCCCCATATGTTCACGTGTACATATGTGCATATATCATTGTACACACATGCTTTTTTGTTGTTTACCTTTTATTTTTTAAATTTTTTTAAAGATTTTATTTATTATTTGATAGAGAGAGACAAAGTGAGAGAGGGAACACAAGCAGGGGAGTGGGAGAAGGAGAAGCAGGCTTCCCGCTGAGCAGGGAGCCTGATGTGGGGCTCGATCCCAGGACCCTGTGGGACCATGACCCGAGCCCAAGGCAGACGCTTAATGACTGAGCCACCCAGGCGCCCCTACCTTTTATTTTTTAAGGTTGAATTTTACTTACTGTTCTGCAAGTTGTTTATTCTCACTCAGCAAAAATACATAGCCCTACCCCGTTCCTTAGAAGAGTTGCATAGATACTGGAGATAATGGAGATGTATTATTTCTTCAGCCCTTCTCAGTATGGAAGGATGTTGTGTGAAGGGGCTCCCACACTTAAATGAACATGGAACATCTGCTGGGATTGGTATTCAGCACAATAGCCTTTTGGGCCTACTGATTGTAGCATGACAGGTTCTCTCTCTCTGTCTGTTGTCCTAAAGAAGACTTAACTTCTTTGAGGCTCTCATGACATTTAACCATGGCAGAATGTTGGTGGCCAGTGGTACCCAAAGGGCAAGAGGACACAGGGTGCTAATGAATGACCATGTGCTGGATAGTCATCATCTGATGCCTGTGTATGAGAAGTGCTAACTTCCCATTCTTTAGGGGACCAAGGACTTTGTTCTTTCATGTACGACACTGTACTGTTAGGGAAATTGTGACATTACCCAGCTGCTGACTTAGTCTGTCTTGGATGAACTTTTCTATAAGCTACATGGCTTGAATAGAGTAAATCTGACTAATGAATTTATAGGCAGGGTTTTGGCAACCTAAAAAATTCTGGCCTCCCTAGAAAAGGTTTAAACATTTTCCTGTTGTTTGCAAGGAAAATTATTTCTCATGATTTATGTTATTTGAACCTGATTTTATTTATCAACAAACACTCTGCAAATGTAGGAAACCCACCCTAGAAAGGCATTTAATCTTTAAACCCCTTAATCCTATCAATTGGGGCTGTTAAAATAAACATGAGTGATTTTATCATGCCTGAGAGTTGACACAGCCGCCCAGTTTGCAGAAGCCAAGATATTGTTGTATTTATCATAGACAAAGATGACCTTCACTTGGGGATTGGATTGATTTCCAACAGAAAGATTATGCTGTAAAGTTCCCATGTGAATGCTGTTCATTGTTTTATACACATCTCCGTTTGTTGACTCCATTGTTGGAAGGTCCAGATACAGTATTTTTGGAAGGTTTGTCTAACAATCTTAAATTTTCATTTCTTCATTTTTAAAGCCTCATATGGCTTGGGTTCATTTTTAAAGCCTCATATGGCTTGACATAGAAGTCAAGGCAAAGAAAAAGAACCCAAGTCCTTAAATTGATGGATCAGAGAGTTAAATTTTTTTTTTTTTTAAATGCATCTTCTCTCGGGACACCTGGGTGGTGCGGTTGGTGAAGCATCTGACTCTTGATTTCGGCTCGGGTCATGATCTCAGGGTCTTGAGATGGAGCCCTGCGTCAGGCTCCGTGCTCTGTGGAGTTGGCTTGGGATTCTCTCTCCCTCCGTCCCTCCCTGCACCTCTCTCTCAAGTAAATAAGTCTTTTTTAAAAAATGAACCTTCTCTTTTGATTTCAAAAAATTATATGAAAAAATATCTTTCCCAAGTCTACTCAATCCTTTGCACCTCATTTATGTATCATCTATGGTGTCTTTCTAGGCAAGGTGACTTACCATTTACCCAGACTGCAGACCCTGGAGGGGGAGATACTCCCCAGGCTTCATTGTTTAAAGGTGTTACTTAATAGTTCCATCATATTCTTCTGCTAGAGTAACAGCCACCAGTATTTTCATTCATTTTCATCATGGTGTTGCTACAAAGAATCAGGAATTCTTTAAATTGGGAAAGAGGATAGTCTTCTTATTCAAACTCCCATCCAAACACTTTCATGTATTAGAAGTGCATGGCATATAATAATGGTGTAGTAAGTATAATTATATAGCTACTAATATACTGATAATCAAAAGTGTATTAAGTATGTATTCAATTATATAGCCTGTGTGAATACTTATAGGTGATAAAAATGCATATCTATTATTACCATCACGCTTGGCTAATGCAATTTTATTTATTTTTTAGTATTTCTTAAAGATTTTATTTATTTGAGAGGGAGAGAGAGACAGAATGAGCAGGGGGGAGGGGCAGAGGGACAAGCAGACTCCCTGCTGAGTGAGGAGCCTGACATGGGGCTAGATCCCGGGACGCTGAGATCATGACCTGAGCTGAAGTCAGACGCTTAACCAACTGAGCCACCCAGGCACCCCCTTGGCTAATTGAATTTTAATAACACATAGGAAGAGTCTAGTCTACAGGTGTCCTAGAACTACTGTAGACTTGTCTGGGTCCACCAAGACCTAGGAAAGATATTGAGGAATTCTGTGTAAGATACTGTATTTTCCAAATCTTTTCCTCTCTTCTCCAGAGAGAAGGGTCACCCATGAAATGTCACTCTTAGGTAGAGGGAGAGTTTCTTGTGCTCTCATATCCAGGAAGGCCACCTCGGGCAGGGTGTTGATTAAAGATGTCATTTGACTATCATCATTCTGGTCTTTTAATCTGGATGTAACTAACAAGCACATGCACTCTCCTACTGCCCAAGTCTGAGATGTTTGACCACAGACTAGGAGCTGCTTTAAATAGAACTTGACTTTTAGGAATCTTTCAGTCCACGAAGATGATGGTATCACATGACTCTGTGACTCAGTGGCTTGACAGACCCTTTTTTTCTCAACGTGCAGAAAATGCTTGTTGTCCAGCTTCACGGAGCAAGCTTTGTCCAGGGATCAGGTGGTGGTATCTGGTCTTTGTCTCCAGCCCCATGGTGTATATCAGGCACCGCCCAAGAAACCTCATGGGCTGGAGGGCGGGGAAGGAAGAGCGATGGAGAGGTGCAGTGTTACACATTGTGAACGAATATCAAGATTCCTATCTGCAAACGCATAATGTCACCAACTCTCAGGCCACCTTGGGAATTTGGGGAATTGTTTTTATTGCTGAAATGCATTTATGTGGAGCTTTAGAAACTTTAAATCTGTCCTCTCAGCTACTTTAGTATGCTGCATGGGTCCAAGAGGGTTGGAAGTGCCTTCTCTTCTAAGGGCCTTTGTAACACAAGAACAGGTGGTTCTGAGCATGTGGAGGGGGAGGTGGCAGCAAACAAAGGCCAGTTTGAGACCATCAGTTTAACTCAATTACAAAAGTTCCATGAAGACTAAACTGTGTGTTGGACACGGGAGGAAGGGAGACTACGTGACCCTCTTTCCTTACTTCTTCCTTTTCTCTGATTCCCTCCCTCCCTCCCCCCTTCCTTCTTTCCTTCCTTCGTTCCTTCGTTCGTTCGTTCGTTCCTTCCTTCCTTCCTTCCTTTCTCTTTAAGTAGGCTCCATGCCCAGTGTGCAACCCAACATGGATCTTGAACTCAGGACCTTGAAGTTAAGACCTGAGTGACATCCAGAGCCACCCATGCATCCCTCTACTTTTCTTTCTTTTTTTAAAGATTTTATTTATTTATTTGAGAGAGAGAATGAGAGAGAGAGAGAGAGAGCACATAAGAGGGGGGAGGGTCAGAGGGAGAAGCAGACTCCCCGCTGAGCAGGAAGCCCGACGTGGGACTTGATCCCGGGACTCCAGGATCATGACCTGAGCCAAAGGCAGTCGCCCAACCAACTGAGCCACCCAGGTGCCCTCTACTTTTCTTTCTGAATCAGTTTCTTAGAAGAAAGTCATTGTGCTGTAGAACCAGGACCATACTTGGAATCAGAAAACTTGGTTTTAAATATCTGCTCTGAGAAAGTTTGTTCATCTCCCCAATTTCAGTTTCTTCATAGTAATCTGTTGTAGATTTGAAATGAGTAAGTGAGGGTTTGGCGTGGAGCCTGCCACACTGCGAATACTGTGATTCCAGTGACCACCAATCGACTTTCAAAACAGGGAAGAACCTCCTGTTATGTTGAGGGTAACATTTTAGCATCCTCGAAATAGCAAAGACTCAATGTCCTTATTCCCTACCGTGTTTTTGAGAACCCAGGTAAAGAGGCTGACCCATCATACTGGAAAAGTTGTTCTCTACCCCCACGCATTTGGAAGCTGTGGGAAATTTTCATTCAGATAACATCTGTGGAGACCTACCCCATGCAAAGTCTTGGTGCTAGGTGTTGCAAGAGTTACAAGGGTGCATCCCGTTGCATACGGGGTCTGAGGCGAGGCATAAATGACTATCTAACAGTCCCCTCAGAAGGCTCCGAGAGGCTGAGGGGAGTACGAAACGGGGGGAAATGTTTCATGGTGTAGATCTGTGTTTGCCAGTTTGCCAGTCTAGACGCAGCACATTCGCAAGAGTCAGAGAGCCTCACCCCATCAAAAAATGTCTTGCTCGTACTTGAAAGTCATGGTATACCATCTCATCTGAGATAGACACAACACTTGTCTTTTAAATGATAACTTAGTGTTGAAATACCATCATAAGACTCGTTCCTTAGGATATTGATTCCAGAACTGGCAATCTGAATTTTGTTTTCCCTTATAAGGTTTTTGTATATTACACAGGAATAAGGAACCGTTGTTGGGGTGCCTGTGTGGCTCAGTCGGTTGAGCGTCTGACTCTTGGTTTGGGCTCAGGTCATGATCTCAGGGTCTTGAGATTGAGCCCCTCATCTGGCTCTGTGCTTAGCAGGGAATTTGCTTGAGATTCTCTCTCCCTCTCCCCTGTCTCTCCCATGCTCTCTTTCTCAAAATAAATAAATCTTTTTTTTTTTTTTTAAATTTTATTTATTTATTTGACAGAGACAGAGACAGCGAGAGCAGGAACACAAGCAGGGGGAGAGAGAGAGGGAGAAGCAGGCTTCCCGCTGAGCAGGGAGCCCGATGTGGGACTCAATCCCAGGACTCTGAGATCATGACCTGAGCCGAAGGCAGCCACGTAATGACTGAGCCACCCAGGCGCCCCTAAATAAATAAATCTTAAAAAAAAAAAAGAAAAGAAAAGAAACCGTTGTTTCAGATAAGAGTGGATGGTGGGATAGAATTTTGACCCCCAACTTTTCTGGCTTTCTGATTGAGAGATGGACCCCTACGTGTGCTCCAGCCTCCTCTGCTGTCCCATCACAACTGTGGCTTCCTTCCCTGTCTCATTCATCAGTAGACTTTCTATTTCTTGTCTTCCAAAAGTTGTTAAAACCTTTGGTTGCCCGATGACTCCCCCTCCCACTACCTCCACGGTTATGGAACTATTTGTTTTTGTATTTACACGATGAAATTAATGGAGTTTTGCAAGGAGGGAAAGTGAATTCATGTTATTAGTTCACTTTGCATGAGAAGCCCGTATCGGTTGTGCTCTCTTTCCATCCATCCCTCTGTCCACCCACCCACCCATCCAACCTTTTGGTCAAGACTGGCTTAGGGTACAATAGATATGAATAATTCAGTAATTCTAAATGGAATAGAAACACAGCTATATACAGAAGAAAAATTTCTTCACCTTGCAATCTAGGCAGGCCATCAAACCTTTCCTGGCACTTCTGGATGAAGATTGATGGCTGAGGCTTATAGTGGGTGAGGGGTCTGGGAAGATAACCGAGCTCTCTAGAGGGAGTCAGACAAAGCAGGTGGGCTTCACTGGTCGCTCTTGCAGCTTTGCTGTAGGCTCTACTACAAGCTTGTTGACTTCCCTGGAGGAATCCTTAGGCCATGTCCCCGTTCTCAGCAGAGCTGAGCAACCTGCGCAGCACCACCGCCCCCCACCCACTCAGTAACTTCCTTGCCCCTTTGCCCTCCTCCCACCACTCCAACTCACTCCTGGTATTCTTTAAAAAAAAAAAAAAAAAGTTTTCTTTGTGACACTTATTATATGTGGTTTCTAGAGGTAATATGGGGTTACAATTAAAGTACATTTAAGTTTAGCAGAAGACTTTTGCAACCTATTCACTTATTACTTTATTTGCACACCAAATCTGTATTTAAAAATGACTATGGAGCAGGCCCTATGGTAAGTGTTCAAACATCAAAGATCATAATATAGTTTGTGTCCTCCAAGGGCTTCGGGCCAAATGTGGAGCTAAATATACAAATAGATCATGTCTGTGTTAGCATAAAAATGCTGCAGTAAGAGAAAGTGTGATGGGAAGTCAGAGGGAGAACTTTATGGAGGATGGAACCTGAGCTGGATGTGGGGAGGTGGGTAGGAGTTTGCTAGATGGGAGAAGACAAAGGGAGGGAAGGCTTTCTAGAGGACTGCCTGTTCAAACCTGTGGGAAAACGGGAAAACACCAGACCATGATGTGTGGAGGGGAATTTCAAGTAGCCATTTCGTGTCTTGAGTTCTCTAGGAGATTATAACTAATGTTGGATTTGTTGGTAATAAACCCAGATCCTTTAAAGAAATGGGATTGCCCCTATTATTTGAGTTTAATTTTGTAATTTTTATTTTTTTAAAGATTTATTTATTTTAGAGAGACAGAGTGAGAGAGTGAGAGACAGAGGGAGACAGAGAGAGCAGGGTGGGGAGGGACAGAGGTAGAGGGAGAGAGAGAATCCTCAAGCAGACTCCCCACTGAGTGTGGAGGCCAATGTGGGGCTGGTCCCATGACCCCGAGATCATGACCCAAGCTGAAATCAAGAGCTGGGCACCCAACCAACTGAACCGCCCGGGTACCCCTATCATCTGAGTTTTAATGAAGACCCCAATTTCTAGAAGAGATAAATACTCTAAGGATGTTGGGAATCATAGGCATCAATCCTGTCAGTCAAGAAATAAGCACCAAGTCACAGTGAGGCTTTGAGACAGACATAAATGAATAAGGGCCTCTGCTATCTGAACGTCAATCTCTAGTTTGGAAAGAGGCTCTGAAAACTCATGGATCTCCTTTTAGGTGTTAAGTCCTTAGTTTTAGTTCAGAGAGAAGGATGTTTATGAATCTTTGCTTGGAGGTCCAGCAATTGTGGCACCACTAGGAGGCGTCACTGAGGGTCCTGAGCATTTGGCCTGAAAGGCAGATGGCCTGGGAGTACTTGGCCCTCAGCCACGTCTACTGAGCACCCACGGCTTGGGTCTGTGTTGTGCAAATGTGATTCGGAGACCAGCATCAGCAGCACCTGAGAAGTTGAAGTGTGATTTCTGAGGCCCCCAGCCCGGACCTTCCGAGGGAGAGATTCTGGGGTTGTGACCCAGCACCCTGTTTTAACAAGCCCTTCAGAGGACTCTGATGCTCACTCCCGTTGGGGAATCACTGGCCTAGGTGGATGGGTGAACTTTTCTGGTGCTATTCCTATGTCCTGCCAAGAGAGGGAGCACTTTGCATACCTTTGCATACTCTTTACCCCTCCTTTCCTAAAAGACCTAAGTGGTTTTTTGAAGAGAGATGACTCATTATCAGATCCAATGACAACTATTTTTTTTTGTAGTAAAATGTGCATAACATATAATTTACCATTTTTACCATTTTCGAGTGTACGATTCAGTGGCCTTAATTATATTCCCAATGTTACGCAAGCATTACCACTGCCTATCGCTAAAACTTTTTCATTACCCTAAACAGAACTCTGTAATCATTAAGGAATAGCTCTCCAGCCCCAGACTGCCTTGAATCTGCTTATGAATTTGCCCATAACAGGTGGCTTATATGAGTGGACAGAATCATACAGTATTTGTCTTGTTGTGAATGACCACCTTTTGCAGTACTGGTTGTATCGGTGCTGGGGGTGCTGAGTCTTGGTACCGAGCACGGGGCTCCCTTGTTGTACCTCAGCCAAACAGTCCGTAATGGTCAGGCTTGTCTTTGTTCTGTCCTTTAGCTGGAGCAAAATCAGGTACATTTTTATGCATTCACGAAGTTAGGAACTATCTATTGGGTCGCTGCTCTGTGCTCTGCAGTGAGACAGGGATCCCGTTTCTCCTTTTGTGCATCCAGGTATTTCTAGAGTGGACTTATCACATGGATTTGACCAAATGTGTGATATAGAAACTCTTGTACTGCAGCAATATAGCAAACACTCTGTAACATTTTATTTTGCATATATGTGCATGATTACATACTGTACTCATTATACATTTATATATGTGTTACAGTGTAGGATTATAGTCGCACATCCCTGTATATTTTACTTCATGAATAATTTAAGAAAGCTCAAGGGTAATATTTGCTTTAAGGGCTAACCTGAGAGTTACACCCCTATGGAGAGAAAGACTCCCTGGTATGTGAGAGCTTATTGGAGTCCCCACCCTTCGCCTTCCCCCTCAGGCGTTAGTCTTCCTCGTCCTGGCCTTGGGGAGTCTCCAAAGCTTTTGCCTGAGACCTTGATCCTCATGCTGTTGTGCCCGGATTTGGAAGTACTTTAACACTGTTTCTGCTTTGCAGAGCTGCTGCTTCTGACAGACCAGGCCGGGTGGGGTCCTCCCAGCCCTGATGCGGTGCTGTGCTCCTGGTTCCCTGGCCCAGGCAGAGGCCACCCCTCTGTCACACTCCCTGCTGAGCATTACTCACCAAGCCAGGCTGAGGTCTGGGTTTCAATTTCTCTTATAAAAATTTTTCGGTGATGGGGGCGCCTGGGTGGCTCATATGGTTAAGCATCTGCCTTCGGTTCAGGTCATGATCCAGGGTCCTGGGATCGAGCCCCGCATCGGGCTCCCTGCTCCGCGGGAAGCCTGCTTCTCCCTCTCCCGCTCCCCCTGCTTGTGTTCCCTCTCTGGCTGTCTCTCTCTGTCATATAAATAAATAAAATCTTAAAAAAATCTTTTTTTTTTCAGTGATGGATGATGGCTCCCACAAGCTGTCTTTGGCAGCATCTGGATAGAGCTGGAGGGCGGGGCTTGTTTCTTCTTCCCTCCTCCCCCCCCCCCCCCCCCGAGAGAGAGGTACACATACCATGCTGGGCACAGGATGGGCTCAACCTTTGCACTACGTGTTCATGGTTTTTCTTTTCTTTCATGATGCAGGGGCCATCTTGGTTTGCATTTCTGTTTTGTTGTCTCTCCCTTGAAAATGGTGATTGGCAAGATCCGTTTGCCATTCATTTTCCTTGGTAACCCAGCCCTGTGTGTGTGTGTGTGTGTGTGCTTTTATCCATCCTGCTACTCCCTCTCAAGCCAGGCAGGAGGCCGGGACTGTACCAGATGGTGTTCTGGGCGCCTGTGCTCTGCAGGCAATGTGTTCTATCCCTTGTCAACGTCCTCCTGCTTTATCCACCTGTTATTGTTATTAACTAACTCCCCCGCCCCCGACCACTTTCTGTTTCTGCTGCTACACCCCCATATCCCAGGCAGCCAGCTCTAGAGAGGCTTTAGGGTTAAATTATTAGGACTGCTTCCTTCCTTCTTTCTGACCACTTTCTTCCTTCTTTCTGAAAGCTCTCTGGGCCCAGTGTTGGGGTTAAGTGCTGGGATGTTGGGGTCCAACTGACTCAGGCCAAATTCCAGCTCTGCTGCTAACATTCCTTCAGCCAGGTTCATGTACCATGATTAGTTTCTTCCTCTTTAAAATGGGGATCCTTATGAGAAATAACTGAGCTAATGTTACTTCTACTAAGCTGTCAAGAAGTCCTATTAGCTCTAAGTTCAAAATATATCGGTGCTCCTCTTGAGAAGATCACTCTAGCTGTATCCTGAAGAACAGTTTAAAGGAGACCTGGAGTGTATATGGATGCACTTGTTTTGGGTTCATAGCAGTAGTTTGGTAACAGCTGAAATTTAGGTAATTTCTGTATATTTAAATCTTAAAAAAATTTTTTTTTCAACGTTTTCTATTTTTCAGTGTAAAAGCCTTTGGTCTCTTTTGTTAAATTTATTACTGAGAATTTTATTCTTTTTGCTGCCATTATAAGTGAGATTGCTTTTTTAAAATTTTCATTTCTGAACTACTCATTGCTGGTATACAAACTAAAGTTGACTTTAAAAATTTTTTTTAATTTAAATTCAATTAAGGGCGCCTGGGTGGCTCAGTTGGTTAAGCAACTGCCTTCGGCTCAGGTCATGATCCTGGGGTCCTGGGATCAAGTCCCACATTGGGCTCCCCCTGCTCTGCGGGGAGCCTGCTTCTCCCTATCCCTCTGCTGCTCCTCCTGCTTGTGTGCTCTCTCTCTCTCTGTCAAATAAATAATTAAAATCTTAAAAAAAAATAAATTCAATTTAGTTAACATATAGTATATTATTAGTTTCAGGGGTAGAAATCAGTGATTCATCGGTTGCATATAACACCCAGTGCTCATTACATCAGATGTCCTCTTTAATGCCCATCACCCAGTTACCCCATACCCCCCACCCACCTCCCCTCCAGCAACCCTCTGTGTTTACTAGAGTTAAGAGTCTCTTATGGTTTCCCTCCCTCTCTGTTTTTATCTTCTTTTATTTTCCCTTCCCTTAGCTATATTCATCTGTTTTGTTTCTTAAGTTCCACATATGAGTGAGATCATATAATTGTCTTTCTCTGATTGCCTTATTTTGCTTAGCATAATATCCTCTAGTTCCATCCATGTCTTTGCAAATGACAAGATTTCATTCCTTTTGATGGCTGAGTAATATTCCATACAATTCACTTTTGTATGTTGATTTTTTTTTTTTCATGGCCACATTGCAGAACTTGTTCTGATAGTTTTTTTGGTGGATTCTTTAAGACTTTGTATATACAAAACCAAGCCATTTGTAAATAGAGATCATTCTACTTCCTCTTTTCCAGTCTGTATGCCAGTCACTCATTCATTCCTAAATGCCCTGGCCAGAACCTCCAGTACAATGTTGAACAGAGGTGGTGAGTGAGGATGGCTATCCTTATCTTGCTTCTAATTGTGGGGGGAAAAGCATTCAGTCTTTCTCTATATGTATCATGTTAGCTATGAGTTTTAAGTGGATCCCTTTATCAGGTGCAGAAAGTTCTCTTCTATCCCTAATGTGGTGAGTGTTTTTATCATGAAAGTGTGATGGATTTCATCAAATGCTTTTCCTGTGTTTGTTGAGACAATAATTTGGTTTTTATCCTTTATTCTGTTATTATGGTGGATTATTACATTAGTTGATTTTCAGATGTTAAACCAATCCTGCATTCCTGGGATAAATCCCACTTGACCATGGTATGCAATCCTTTTAGTTTGCTCTATTTGGTTTGCTCCTTGTAGCTTCCTACTGGTTTCTCTTCTGGTCTGTGTCTGGTTTCTACTCTTGCTTCCCTAGAGTCCTTTTTCATTTACTTTTCAAAAAATAGAGTAGCCAGAGAAACCCTAAAACATGTTAGATCATTTGCTCAAAATCCTGTAGGGAATGCTTTGCTCAGAGAGAAGTGAAGGCCTTTGCCATGCTTTCCAGGCCCTGCATGAATGGTCCCCATTCCTCCCCTCAGCTCCAGCTCCCCTCTTTGGCTCCAGAAGTCCTGTCCAGCATGCTCTTCCTTGAACAAATCAGCCTGTTGTCATTCAGAGCATCTGAACAGGCTCCTTCTGATATTTGTATGGCAACTTCCTTTCCTCCTTTACGTCTTTGTTCAGAGATGTTGCCTTCACTAGGAGGCCTATTTTAGACAGTCTCTTAGATCTTAATCCATACTGGCACATCTGATGTCTTTACCCTGTTTTTACTTTTCCTCTTTTTCCCTTAGCATTTATCACATTTTAGAAAACAAATGTAATGTATTATTCAAAAATATATTATCTATTAACTATTTTTTTCACACTAACTCAACCCTTTTGAGTGCAAAAATTTTTGCTTTATCCATTTATCCCAGCACATAGTAGGTGCTCAATAAATATCTGTTGGATGAATGAATAGCATATATAAAGCTCCTGGGCCAGAGCCTAATTTTTGGAAAATGTTCAACGAATATTTGATGGTGCTCTCTATTCAAATACTATTACATGGTGGGGGTAGAATAATGCAAAACGAAAGTTTCCTGTTTTCTGGAGTTTGCAGACTGGAAGAGGAGACAGACATTAATAAAATAATCACACAACTGAGTGAATAATCACAAATCAAATTGTGCAATGAGAAAAGGGGGGAAAAGGATAAACACACTGATAAAGAACCTGGGCCTAGACTAGCGGTCAGGGAAGCCTTCCCAGAGGAGGTGAGAACCAAATTAGGATTTGAAGGATGAGGTATGAGCTACAGGTGAAGGAAGAGGGAAGGTCCAGAGCCTTTTAGGCTGTGGCATTAGCAAGGACAAAGGATAAGTGATGGGAACATGTTCCAAGGCTTGGCAAAGGGCCAAAGGGGCAGAAATACAGACCGTACAAGAGAGTGATGTGAGACAAGGCTGGGTGGAGGGGTGGCATCAGCCAGACTTGGTAGATCCTCCTGGACCATGTTTCAGATTTGGATTTTCATCCAAGAGCAAGATTGGGTGTGGGTTAGCAATGTGAGGGTACCCTAACCAGATATTCTTGAGAAGATCCCCCTAGTTGCAGCTTGAAGAACAATTTGAAGGGGGCCTAGAGTGGATATGGATAGATTTGTTCTGGAGTTATGGCAGTAGTTAGGGGAGAGATATTCAGGTGATTTTCATTTATTCCATTTCTTTATGCTTAACTGTATTTTCTAATTTTTCTAAAATGATCATGCAACCCATTTGCATTTTTATTATGCAGGAAATTAAACTGTAAATTTCAACCAAGGGCTAATAACTCTAGAAACCCTAGACATTAAATTTCTCAGTGAGGTCCTAGACCCCCATGCACTTGGACTAGGGTGGAAACAACAGAAATCAAAAGGAATGGACAACTTAAGAATACTCTAGACATCAAAATGGGGGAGTTTGAGAGTGTGCCCACATGTAGGTGGTAAGGTCAGGTAGGTGAGGAAGATGCATGCTCAGTTTCTCAGAAAGTAGTATTCTATTCTCTGGAAAGGGGAGGACTAGGGACGGTCATGGCTTGGTGAGGAGACTATTAGGATCCTGGTATCTGAATGCTAAAGATTGCAAGAAGCTTTGTGTGCTGTGTGGAACTGAAGATACTGTCCATCCCATGATCCCCATCTCCTGGTATTCTGCTCCCCTTGAGTGTGGGTGAGACCTGGGACTTGCTTCTAACCAATAGAATATGAGAAAAGTGAGGGCATGTTTGTCCTGTGATTATGTTGTGTTATGTAAGACTCTGTCTTGTTTACACACTCACTATGGTAACTTCCTATTGATGAAGAAAGTGGTCATGATGCGGAAGCCCACATTGCAAGGAGCGGTGAGTGGTGTTTAGAAATTGCAGGTAGCCTCTAGAAGCTGAGAATGGTCTTCAGCCAACAGACAACAAGAAACCAGGGGCCTCAGGGCTATTGCTGCAATGAAATGATACTGCTCACAGCCCGTTTGAGTGGGGAAACAGACACTTCCCCAGTGGAGCCTTCAGATGGAGACTCAGCCCTGGCCAAGTTTCCATCTGATTACAGCCTATAAGACCATAAACAGAGAATTTAGCTAAGCCATGGATGCCTGCCCCATGGAAACTGTATGATAATAAGTGAGTGCTGTTTGAAACTGCTAAGTTTGTGGTAATTTATTATACAACAATATAGATAAACAATTTCTAGATCTAGGCCGTCTGAGTTACAGAATATTTCACTTCCAAGAGAGAATTTGGTCATTTTGTTCCTCCATGTACTGGGAATGGGGATTCATTTTTCTCTAGGGACCTCTCCTGACTGGCAAATGACAATCCTGCAGGCTCACCATCTGCAAACACATAGAGATGAACCTTCATTTCCTCACTTAGTTCTGTCAGTGATGCCATTCAAGTCCATATTATGTTTCAGGAACTGGGGTAGATTTTAATTTAATTTGACTTAATTTAATCTCTGCTTTCTCTCACTCTTCACACTGTCCCATAGGTTAGATCTTATTATACCCACTTTGCAGATGTGGAAACTGAGATTTGAGGCAATCAAGTAAGCCCAGAACCCAAGACCACAAAAGTGGCAGCTCCAAGCTTCAAACCCAAGCCCTGTAATTCCTCACTCAGCAGCTCAGCTCTGGCATTCACAGACCTCTGTGGCTTGCTACCAATAGAGTTCTCTGTCCTTGTCACCATGACTACCTCTGAACATCAAAATCCACTCAAGCTTCAGCTAAATGGTTAGAACCCTAAGGCAAGCACTGGACTCAAGCTGAAAAAGTGTTTGTTTCATTGGCCCCGTGACACATTAATCCTATGATGTGACCTCATACCCGTCACGTAACTGACCTCTTGAACTGTAACAGTCCTTATTTAAATGATGAAGAAATTGGGGTGCCTGGGTGGCTCAGTCAATTAAGCATCTGCCTTTGGCTCAGGTCATGATCCCAGGGTTGGTTCGAGCCCCTCATTGGGCTCCCTGCTTAGCCGGGAGTCTGCTTCTTCCTCTGCCCACCCCCTACCCCCTGCTCATGCTCTCTCTCTCTCTCAAATAAATATAAAAATAAAAATAAATAAATGATGAAGAAATTGAACTACGAGCTATCTTAGACTCTTTCTAGAACTATGTTGAATGCAGAGAGATCACTAGATCTCTAGGGCACTAGATCTAGAGTCTGACAGATGTAGACTTGTATCTCAGCACTGCCTCTTGCTAGCTATGGGAACATGGAACTTTACCCTTCGTGAGTGTCACTGTTTCCGTTGTAAAACAGGACTGGTGATTTCACCATCTGGTGTTCCCGTGAAGATTAACTGTGATGTGTAATCATGTACGTAGGACACTTAGCACAGGGCTTGGCATTTATATGGGCTCCCCAAAGAGTGGTGACAAATTACTGAAGACTAGTATGAAGGCTCTTAAAATTTATTTCTACTTGAAGAAGTAAATTAAATTCTTAAAATTCTGTGGCTTTTTGCTCAATTCGTGATAAAAGAATATTTATGAATTTCCCAGTGGTTTAAGTTTAGCTTTTTTCTGAGGAGAAGTGTGGAAGTGACCTCTGACCGCTAGCATCTTGACTGAGTTATCCCACCCCCTTGTGAAAATGGATAGGGTGAAGGCTTGCCACTTTGCCTTTGGATAGTGTTGTAGTTTTCTTGGAGCAGGATGTTCTGTAAAAATCTATTACATAACCCATTCAGTGACGTACAGTGAAGGAACATTGATGGAGGAGGACGTTTTGGCATTTCTACTTTCAACCCCACATGGACATCCCAATGGGGAGTGCAAACAACATGGGGTGATGGTATGGGTTTAAACTTTGAGAAAATAAGTCCTCTCAAAAAGTCCTCTTCTATAGAATCAGAGGAATTACTGGAGCCGTGGGTGCTGAGTGTCCACACGCATTGGGAGGCAGTCCGAAACCCCAAAGACACTAATTTTGGGGCCCCAGTTCACCTACTCCATGCAGTGGGCTTGGTTTCTTAGAGTAGAAGTAACTGAGTATTATCTAACTCATTTAGACTTTAGCTGCTTAAATTTTTTGCTTTTTTTTTTTATGTATAGCCACCAGTTGACAAAGTAGATAACCTCATTTCTGATGGGTTTTACATTCTTAGTTACACCAACAGAGCAGAAGAGAAGCAGAGAGATATGCTCATACAGTGGACCAGAACTCTAGACATTTGCCCACCAGATAGACCAAAAATGCAGAGCCTCGGAGTGACATTCACATTAGTGGTTTGGTGCCTGGATCCCACCACCATCTGGGAGATCAAATACTTTGTGTTTGCTCATCAGTTCATTAGTTGATTCCAGACGTTTGTTCTTTGTTCAGATCTTATATGGACACTATACATTAAACAGCATTTTTTAAAAAATTGGATAATTAGTGTTTTTATTACTGAGTTGTAAGGATTCTTTATATATTATGACTACAAGGTTTTTATCAGATATATGATGTGCAAATATTTCCTCTCATTCTGTGGACTATCTTTTCACTTTTGGCTGGTTATCATTTTCAGGACAGAAGTTTTAAAATTTTGGCATACTCCAATTTACCTAATTTTCTCTTCTTTCTTGTGCTTTTGGTGTTTTTTTATTATTTTAATTTTTAAAAAATTAACATATAATGTATTATTTGTTTCAGGGGTACAGGTCTGTGATTCATCAGTATTACACAATTCACAGCGTAAACAACATTTTTATAAGCTTTTTTTAAAAAAGGAAAACATTTACATCACATTCCCAGTATGCACACAGGTGTGTATGTGCATTGAAATAAAAGTTTCTCAGATCACGGCTGACCTTCCCTACATGAAACAGCTCTGATCTATTTTATTCCAGTTGATACAATTTCATTAACAAAATTAGGCAAAACCTATTAGATTGATTTTACAATCAACTACTGGGTCACAACTTGCAGTCCAAAAAACACTGTGCCTAGAAAATCTAGAGAACTTTTTGTTTCAAAGCAGAACCCCCTCACCCCCTCTCCTCCTACCTCCTTGACCGCACATTCTCTGAGACCTTTAGCATAGATGCTTTGGGGGCCAACCCTGTACTCTGTTCCTGATGCGTTTCTTCATAGATATTACCTGTTCTCGTGGCTTCATTATGATCATTGTTACTGTAGTGACTCCTGAGGATATATCCCCAGCTCCAGATCTCTCTAGAATTCTGTATCTGTGCTTCTAGCATGATTCTGAAAAGTTCCATGTAGCTCTGTGCCCATCATCTTGAGATCAGCATGTCCCAGATCAAAATGATTATCTTCTCTAAACACCTCAGTTTCCTTCCTTGGGTGATTAATGGCTTTCTTCTTCTCCCATTTACCCTGACTAAACATTTCAGGCCATCACTGACTGTTTATTTTGCTCTTCACAACTAGTCTGTCATCAAATCTTGTGAACTTTGCTTACAACCTTCACCTCGCTTTTCCATCCTTGCTACCATACCCCTTTGATTAAAAAAAAAAAAAAGTGACTTATTACCTAAGGACTTGAATCTGACCTCTTTAGAACACTGGGTCTCAAACCTTATCTGCTAATGGCACCCCACACTGCACGATGTATTGATCCCCAATTAGGAGCTGAAAAGAAAGAAGTCTTTTCTCGTTACTCAGGAATCAGCCTCACCTCTTTGACTAATATGACATTTGCCGTGTGTTTCCTGCCATATAATGTGACTGTTTGGATTCATAGTTATTTGTTATGCTGTTATGCCATTAGGTATCTTCTAGAGGGTTTGGATCTGGGACTCACCTTGAATCTTCTCAACATCAGAGAGTAACCAAGCCATACTGACGGTGTCCTCTAAACCAATTATTCTCCAACATCCATGTGCATATGAATTATCTGCTGGAATAAAAGTTCTGATTCAGCAGGCCAGGGATGGGACTTAAGAGTCTATGCTTCTGCTTGGCTCCTGGGAAACTGTGAAGGTGCTGGTGGGAGCCCCATGCTTTGAGTAGCCAGGCTGCAAGCTTTCCTTCAACCCGTCTTTCTCCTTTCTCCCTCCATGCCACCATTTTATCTGTTGCCCTTGTCACCTCATGTCCTCCTGACTGGTCTGCCTGCTGCCTGCCCCTCCCCACCTCTCATGTGTCCCTCGTAAAACTATGATCTAATGGATCATTACCTCTGCAGTGAACTCCCCAAAACAGAAGTGCCGTGCAAATCAGAAATGCAGGGTCACCTAACAGACCTGGCCTGTGGTCTAGGACGAAGCTGGGTACTTTGCTTGGAAGATCCTCATTCTTTCTTTTCATGCTTCCTTCTCTTCTGACCCCCTTGATGTGGCTACTGTACTACCCCCCACACTCCCAGGACTGATTTTCCTTTTGCACCAGCCCAACCCAGGCCCTACGCGCTGTGACTCCTAGATTTGGCACACTGCCTTGGGGTTCCCAGTAACACTTTCCACGTGTTTCTTTTTTTTGTTGTTGTTTTTTAAAGATTTATTTATTTGAGAGAGAGAGAGAGAACACAAGCAGGGGGAGGGGCAGTGGGAGAGGGAGAAGCAGACTCCCCGCTGAGCAGGGAGCCCGATGCGGGACTCGATCCCAGGACCCTGAGATCATGACCTGAGCCAAAGGCAGATGCTTAACCGAATGAGTCACCCAGGCGCCCTTCAATGTGTTCCTTCTTAAATCCACGGTTACCAGATTATGTGGGGTTACAGAAGAGAGGGGCTGAAGAAGCCAAAAGGTGATTAGAAGAAAACATGATTGGGAAGGATAAATGACATGACCCATCAGTGACAATTAGCCTCACCTTCTTGCTGACTGCCCTGTGGTTGTGCTGGTCTCTCGGAGCTGGGGGTCCCCCCTGCCATGGATTTGCCCTGGGGCTGGTGAGTCCCAGACCACTGATACCATAGGATTCCTCTGTCGGTTGTGGGAAGCCATGATGTCTAAGTGCTAGATTTTTATTTTATTTTATTTTAGTTTAACTCATTATCTTTATTTTTACTGCCGGCTCTATTGCTCAGTATTAGATAATATATTGCAAAGAGGAGTGTCTTTGATCAAGCAGGCAGAGGCCAGGGCAGGGCTAGTGTGGGAGACTCAGGAGAATAACAGGTGTGCAGGAAGCAGAGGTGGGAAGTGGGGTTCCTGGGTGGGGGTCCCACTCTGTCTAATGTCTGAAATCTTGGAAGGGTGACCCAGCCTCGTTGACCTGTTCCCCCAATCCTCAGGGTTGGGAGGGAGTATGGGGAAGCAGATCACTCTTTAACAGGCCTTAAGGATAAGTTACTAGGACTGTGCAGAATACTCCTTTTCTTAAAAAAAAAAAAAAAAAAAGGCAAACAGGCAACAAACTCTCCCTCCCAGAATCACGCCATTGTGTGTTTAACCTTGAAGTTTCCTTCTGTCCAGAAAGTGGGTCTTTGTGTGACCTTCACAGGCTCAGGGCACAGACTAAAGGGTCACTAAGACATGGGCCAAAGGCATTTTTATTCTTATCTGCCTCCCACTGCTGCAAAGGTTGTGAAATTCTTCCATGGAAGAAAACAATGAATTTGGCAGAAATTCTTCCATGGAAGAAAACAATGAATTTGGCAGAAAAATCATGACATAACCGTTTTCCCCTCTAAGGAACCAGCATTGCTTTCCAGCGTGTGAATGTTTTCCCGTGTGTCCCCAGGGCCATGAGTGTTTTAAGAAGTTTTCACTGCAATGCTGCCTTCACTCAGCCTTCACGTCCCACCCCCTCCCAGCCCATCCTCCAGAGTCGCCAGGGTTCCCGAGTATAAACCAAGAGACTGACAAGAGCCCTGGCAGGGATGAACAACAGAAATACAAGGAGCATAGTGTAAGGAAGGTGGTGGAAGGTGGGAGGCAGGATGGGGAGGGGAAGGTATTTTCAGCAGCAGTGGGGACTCCTGAGACCCATTTTCAAGACAGACACTTTGCTTGGAGCAATTTTCTGCATTTATGCCTCTTTAATGGTCAGTGGTGCAATCAATAGAACGCCTGCTCCCTGGTTAATAATGGGGCTGTTGGGTGGCAGCAATATTGGAGCCTGCTGGCTTTGGGATCCATGGGCTAACAAAAAGACCATTGAACATTGACTTTTTCACTTTTCTTTCTCTTTCCCCAGGGCAGCCACCGAAGTTCTGGCAGCATTGCTGAAATCCAGTAAGCACCTCTTTTGAAAAGTGGTTATTTCTTTCCCCTCTGAGTTCAGTGAAAGATGCTCTCTGTATCTCCATGGCTCATTTTCAGCCTGGAAGGCAATAGAGCCATTCCTGGGTCTTCAGGGTGAGATGGAGAATATTATGGCTGTTCCATGCACAAGGCTGCAATGAGAGAGTTAGTATCTGTCCATGTGGGCATGCTTGTGCATAGTGCCGTCAAGGCAATTTATTCTAAAGGGAGTGTGTTGTCTTCTGCAGCCCCGAGGAACTCTCCAGGTCCTTCGAACAGGGCCAGTGGGCCCTTAAGCATTGTTGGAATAAAGTCCCGTTTCCATTAGGATTGTCCTGTAGAAGAAAAGGTGATGGCACTGGGTGGGTGGGAAGTAGGACTCTTGCCTTTGCTTCTGATCCCAGTTCATGACTCTGTATTCTCGGGCAGGTGGGGTGTTGGGAGTCGCTTGGACAGTGTAGATTCTAATAACAAATTTATATTAAAAAGTTGGCTCTCTTCTCAGTTACTTGAGTGATTGCAAAAGAATAGCTCTGGGGGTCTGAATAATTTGAAGATTTTTTTTTTTTTTTTTTTTTTTTTGCCTAGTAGCCCTGGTCTAATTACATTGGGAGTCAGTTTCATGTGTGCAATATATTAGAAGGCACTATGCACTTGGGAGTGAAGAAGTCTTAGTGTAATGTTTTTATTTTTTCCCCTCCTTACCTCTTCATCTATTTTAATTTGGCGCCTTGGAAACCCATTCCTTCAATTGTGATATTTGTTTCTCTATAGGGAGCCCGAGGCCTGTGGGTAATAGGTGAACTTTAATAAAACTTATAAATAAATAAATAAAAATAAAAACACCTTTTCCCCCCAACCATAGATCTCTGTCAACTCTCGGCACAGAGAAAGCCATATCACTTAGCACTTCCTTTTGTAGGCTGAAGAAAAAAAAAGAAATTAAAGCTTGAATTCGCTTGGTCAGTTGGAACCCTGTACAGTACGCAGGCACGAGTGTTCGCGGCGCTCTGTCCTGCAGGTGGAATGGAGGTGTTTCGCAGCAGGCTGGCATCATGTTCTTGTTATTTACCTACCTGCTGCAGCAACTCGTGATGATACCAGGTGCTTGGTGCTGGAAGAGTTCTGGGATTGCGGGAAGTAAGGGAGCTGAGAGGGGCCGGGGGAACCAGCCCAGTCTAGGTGGGGGAGGCCTCCGTGTCTCACAGGAAGAGAGCCCTGAGAAAGGCTGACGTCCTTTTCTACACACACACACACACCCTTCTCAGCCTGTAGGCTTAGAGTCGAGTGTCCCGAGGCACAGTGTACCTACCATGTGTAGAAATCTGAAAGCAGGCACATGCCCGTTATTAACTATTTCCATACGGGGCACCAGGCATGGACCCAGGGGAAACCAAAAAGCAGTGACAATATACCGACTAATTCAGGCTTAGAACATGTAGCCAGGTTTTCAAAACGCTGGCTGTCCTTAGCAAAGTGAGCATGCTGTGCTAGCGGATCAACTTTAAAAAAGTTTCTCACTTCTACTTTGCCTTCAGAGCTCAGGTCAGACCTTTTCTCTAGAAAAACTTGCCCTGGGGTGCCTGGGTGGCTTAGTCGGTTGAGCGGCCGACTCTAGATTTTGGCTCAGGACATGATCTCGGGGTCCTGGGATCGAGCCTTGGGTTGGGCTCTGCACTCAATGGGGAGCCTGCTTGAGGATTTCTTTCCCTCTCCCTCTGCCCCTCCCCTTGCTCTCATTCTCTGTCTCTCTAAAATCAATAAATGAATCTTAAAAAAAAGTACTTTTGCAGGCAAGGGTCATCTTTGTGGATCGCTGAATTATTTGCATCAGCACAATGAAAAGCTTGAAATAAATTTGTGGACTAAACATTAAAACGAATGAATGATTTCTGAATGAATATATATGAATGAATAAAATGAATGAATGATACTTATATGTATGAAAATTACCGCCCTCTACTACCTGAACCCAAAAACCCACACATAGAACCAATGATCTTAACATTTGTGGTTCTAATGTCTATTTAACTATATTAATAGACTATTGGGGAACTGATAGCCTGCTATCCTCTGCATATAAAACATGTTTTATTGTCCCACTAGAAGGGTATATGGGGTTATTTGCTAATTCTGCTTAGCTGTCTGCACAGACTTTTGTCTGTATCTTAGGTTCTTTGTAACATGACAGAGTTGGATGAAAGGTTCTCTACTATGCTTTCGATCACTGAATACTCCACCTTAATATACATCAGGGTTTCTGAACCTTGACACTCTTGCATGGTGGACGGGATAATTCTTAGTTGTTGAGGCCTGTTCTGTGCATTTCAGAATGTTTAGCAGCATCCCTCGCCTTGACTTACCAGATGCCAGTAGCACTCCCAGTTAAAAAGAACAAAATTGTCTATAGACACCACCAAATGTGCCCTGGGAGGTCAAAATTGCCTCCTATTGAAAATCACTGATGTAGATTGGACCAACCCAAAGGTTGAAGACCTTTCAAGGTTTCAGATGACCTCTCCCCAAATATTTTATTGGTATCTCATAGAAATGCTCTTTTTGCACAACTGATCTGAAATTCCCCAGCGTTGGTGCCATTCCTGTGAGTTTAAAAGAGGTAAAAATATGGATGGCGGAACGTCACTTCTGGACATGCAGAAATTCCTTGGGAAGTAGCAGGTCCTACAGATCTAGAGGATCTTAGAACAAGGAGGGCAAATAGGTTCCATTACAAGTGCCAACTCCCACATGTGGGTGGAAGGATTCTGAGATCATATTTGAGCTCAGCAGGAAAGGTATTTAAAATAGCCAAGTCTGTCGTGGATCTGGGGAGGAGCAGTAACAGAGCACCAGGTAGTCGCCATCGTTGTTCTACCAGCATAACCAAAGTATCGCGTGGCCTGGAGGGTCTGGGTAGGGATGGCACCACTCCACATAGGCTGGGGTTGCTGTGGGGCAGGTGTATGTCATGGAATTTTCTAGTTGCTTCGTACTGTCTTCACACATAGTTAAGACCTGACATGGAGTGTCTGTCAGTTTGGATCCCGGGTGGGTTTGTTTTCAGCTGGACCTAAATTCAAGAAGTCAGTTTCTGCCTAAAATTGAAACCCTTACCATCTGGCAGTGGATATCTGGGAATGTTTATGTGAACCTTTAGTTCCTAAACACATAATCCTTTTGGCTAGTGATCAGTCTGGTCTTGATGCTTGCTTGTCGTATAAAAGTTGGCACTGTAACGTATCTCTGTAACTGCTTCACAAAGGAAGGGCATTCCTCAGTCGAAATAAAGCTGGAAGGACCTGGCTTACTACCTTGGGGGCAGCCAGTGCTTCTGTGGCAATAAACTTGGGTGGGCTTGGCCATCTGAGGCCAGTAAGGTCCTCTCTGTGCCTAATGGGTATAGAGACGAGCTGGAGGCAGTGCCCACCAGTATCAGGGAAAGGAGGACTGAGGATCTGCTTGCCCACCTTAGCAACAAAAAGAGAGGGAAGGAGCCCATGGGTTGCAGAGGACACTTGTTATGCTGCCTCCGTTCTCTCTTCCCTCCCGTAGCTACTACACGAGAAGCCATGTAGGATAGGTGGATGGCGAGAAGAGGGAAATGAACCAGAAGACACCTCTTGTCTCTTTCCCTTCCTGAGCGATAGCAGGCAAAATAAGCTTGGACGTCCCAGACTGCTATTCCAATTGTCTCCGCAATTTAGGATGCCAAAAATGAAGTCATTGCCCATTCAAGGGACCTTTTTGTAGGTGCAGGGGCTAGAAAGGTCTAATCCAAATCCCATACCTTTCATGGCATCCATTTCTCCGCTCTACTCACAGGTGCACAAACCCTACTTCAATTTCCCTGTACGGAAAGTGTTGCCCTTTGATGCATCAGCCGACGCAAAAACTCTTAGCTTTTCATTACCAAAACTTAATAAAGGCTTTGATTAAGATATAGTGCTTCTAGTGCAGGCAATTTTTTTTTTCCTCTAATAAACCCAAGCAACATATTGTCCTTTGTCTCTCTCCATCTCATGGATTTCCTCCCATCTGCCTTTCCCTCCTCCTGTACCTCTGTGTTTCTTTTTACCTCATCCTCTTCTCCTTTTCTCACTGTCCACTCCCTCCCCTCCCCCTGCCCCACCTCTCCCTCTCTCTTTTCGCTCCATAACACCCCTTCCATGAGCATTAGGTATAAATGCAGGGTTGAAAAATTGCACAGCCCTTGGAAGCGGCACTTGAATGAGTGTGTGGCATCCTGCCTGCCTGATTTGTACTTGCCCCAGTGATGAATCTTCAGGTAACGCCTTGGTATTAACCTTGCTGCCCAGATTTAAAGGTCACATTCCCACTATAAGGAATCCCCTGCAACCCCTTCTGGTTCAGGCCCCAAATCTCAAGAAGAAGAGGATGGTTTTACTTCAGACTACTCTCCAACTTAAGAATTAGCATTTAGAGGAGTCTGGAAGTTTGCAGACTGTGAGGGCGTGGGGAGGGTGCTGGAAATAGGGAAGTAAGTTAATAAAGGAAGGGAGATGAGGTGGAGGGAGGGAGAGATGCGAGGGAGCTAATGGGAGGCTTGGCAGGAAGATGAGACTTCATCACTAGTCTTCCTAGTTAATGCTCTGGCTGGCTGGCTGGCTGGCTCCTGGGACGGGCCTCAGCCTGTTGCGCTGGGTGTGTGGGAAGGGAGGGCCTTCTGGTGCCCAGGGGCCTGATCCTGTAGAGACATCCTCATGCTCTCAGCGAGGCCTGGCTGTCAGCAGGGCAGTGACGGGAGGGTATTATGGCCAGACAGTTGCTTTGCTGCAAAATGTCAAAGAATGAGCCATTTTTTGAGATGCACCCGCCTAAGGCTTTTGTAGGACTTGTAGGAGCTCTGAAGAGTTCTCAGAATGACAGTCTATGTTTTAGGATGGTTGGCATTATGATTCCTGTGATCTTACGGTGATAGACAAGGAGCCGGGGATCACCACAGCCTTGGTGGGACTCACATGTGCCATCTGGGTTCCTGTGGGGCCTGTCCTCATGTGTTGTGCCCACATAGTGTGATTTCCTCTTCTGTTACCAGGTGAGGGCCATGGGGTCAGACAGTCAGAGCTGGAAAAGACCTTGGGGGTTGTTTTAGTGCAGTGGTATTCAAACTTTTTTTTTCTTTTTTTTTGTAGAGAGCTCAGAGCCCTGTCTGTCCATTTCTACTGATTTTCCCCCAAGATGGCCTCACAGACACATTCACAAAAATATAGGGCCCCTGAGAATCCGGAAGACTATTGATCTTTTAGAAAAAATGGAAATATACTTGACATATAACATTGTGTAAATGTAATAATGCACATTGACTTGGTACCTTTATGTATTATAATTGTCATTATAGCAATACTTTGTACCTCTGTCATGTCACATAATTATCCATTCTTTTTAGTGGTTGGAATAATTAAGATAAAATCTTCTAGCAAGTTTGGCGGTTATGACACAGTGTTGTAGTCTATATCCCAGAAAACTATTGGCATTATCCACCCCCCATCTCCTCATTTCCACATGGGGAAACTGAAGACCAGAGAGAGGGGTGACCCTCCCCCCACCCAGATCTCTGAGACTTTGAAAGTTTCTTATCCAGATGACACTTACTCCTTTTTCAGGTCTAGCACAAATACCTCTGTCTGGGGTTTTTCTGAATACTACCCAGCCCCACCTCTGCCCGGCATTAGCCTTTTTATAGAATCTTATATTTTACACCTCTAAGAACTAACCATACTGTAATCAATGATTCCTGTATCTTTGCATATGTGTATGTGTGTATGCATTTTTACTACTGGGTATAGCTCCATGAGGGCTGGGGTCCCTACTGTCTCCCCCATACTTCGCATTGGGCTGTGCCCAGAGCTGGTAACACATTAATGGAGGAAGGATTCTAGTTCCTTGAGATTTAAGTCTCATTCATTTATTTTCAATATACCTTAGTGAAGAGGCCAGCCCAATTCCTGTTCCTGGAAAGAATCAAATTGTGGTGTGATTATACACTCAGTGTCTCTTCTTCCGCCATATCTTTTGGAGAAGCATGCGGTATATTTCTGTGACAAACCAAAAATCTGCTTCAAATGATATTGACAGATCTTTGCATTTGTCACCCTGGGATGGACTGCTGCAATCGACTTTGTATGAATGCAGAATAACAAGCTACATCCATCACACTGCTGGGTTGAAATGACAACACAGAGATCTACAGTTTATTGAGTTCTTAGTGTGTCAACCACTATATATACATTTAGCCTATCAAGCAGGGGTTATAATCCCCATTTTATAGGCATAAGACCTGAGGTTTGGGAAGCGTGTGTAATGCACACTGCTTGTGGGCTGGCCCGCCATGCCAGTCTCGATGCTGGGGCCTGAGCCTTGTGCATTCCAAGAAGAGAATAATGAGGATCGGCTCATTTAGCCCAAAGAGGACAAGACCAAAAGCTGAAAGGAAGCTACATAAATATTTTCTAAGTATCTGAAGGATTTTTTTTGGGGGGGGGGCAGGAGCATCTGCCATTTAGTTGAGAAAAGAGCAGTGCATGGTCCATTCCATATAAGCATCGGAATGGGACCTGCTAAGAGGTGCCCAACACAGCAGCATGGCCGTGCAAGGGACCAGAGTCTCTGCTGCGAGGCTGAGCATCAGGACGAATCTGATGAACGATGGGGTGAGGGAGAGGAAGGGAACCTGGACAGGAAGAATCACAGACTCCCATTATGTCATTCTGCGTTCAACTTGGCACATTGGTTTTTTTTTTTCTTTTTACCCCCCTTGGCTCAAAGTTCAGAACTCCCTGACAAATATTTCTGTCTTTTGCACAAGTACATAAAATATTTTTAAGGTTTAAGCTGAAAGGATACCACCTCTCCCCCTTGCTCCCCTCCCTTGCCCCCTGGGTCAAACTCCTCCCAAGCTGGGTGGGCGGACAGGGACTGGCCAGATGGCGGCGTGTGTAATTCCTCTTCTTGCCACGTGGTGGTGCTGTTCTTTTAGTTATCTTGGCTGCAGCAGCGGTGGACTATTTATTTTCAGTGAGTAATTTGTTTATCAGGAGGTTATTTTAATCTAATTTTGGCCATATTTGCTATTCCACACTATCTGTACTTCCCAGCGTTAGCAGCTTGCATGTCTTGAAGGAAATTAGCTGAAGATGGTCTCAGAGGCATTTGCTCAGCCGTTATTTAGGGGAGTTGGGAGGAGGCAGGGTGAGTGGAGCTCTGGGTTGGAAAAGCCTCTGGAATTTGTTGCATCCCCAGTGATGTGAGCATGATTGAGCAGGACTTATGGAGGGCGGGGAGCATCCCCAGCAGCTTTTTTGAGGGCTGCCTCTGGTGAGCAGCAACAAATCTTGCAGTTACCTTTCCCCATCTCCCTCACGCCCTTCTGATAACCTGTCTCTTCCTTGCTTTTGCTGCCAAGGCCAAAGGCACCACTTAAGGGAAATGCCTGCCTGCCTTCTCACGGCCCACAAGCATCCCTCATCCACTTAATAATATGTTTCTTGAACGTTCACTGCCGCCCCTGCAGGACCTAGAAAGCAGGGTGGGGTGTGGGAAGAGAATTACGGTTTGTTAGAGTACCTTCAAGGAACAGCGATCATGACTATTGATTACAGAGCCCCAACACTTGCCAGGTACCTTACATGCCCATTTTACATACAAGGAAGGTATAGCAAGAAAGGTTTACGAATTTTCCCAAGGTCCCCAACAAGGTCAGCAGAGAGCTAGGATTTGAACCCGGTTATGACTGTCTCTAAAGCAGAAAGCCTTCATATTTCAGAGGTGATCTGCGCCCTCCACATGGAGCTGGGGAAACCTGGACTCTGCTTTCCGATGCCCTGTGTGCTCTTAAATTACTTCTTCATCGTTGTACTTGACTTTAGCTTGGCTTTGCAAAAATGGGAGGGCTCCACAAGATGAGTAGTTTGAGGATGCCTCAGTAGAAGATTCCTTTTCAAAAAAATAAATAAATAAAATGAGGAAATGACACATCTTAAACACATAAAATGGAAGCAGAAGTGGGAGATCCCAATGAATGATGGCCTGGTCTCTCCCTCACTACCCCCTCTTTCCCTGGCTGGCTGGCTGACTTACTTTATTTATTTATTTGTGTTTATTATTGAAGTATAGTTGCCATACACTGTTCTATTAGTTTCAGATGCACAACATAGTGATTCCAGAATTCTGTACATCATGCAGTGCTCACCACCGTAAAGGTAGTCACCATCTGTCACCATCCAACATTATTACAATATTATTGATTATATTCCCTATGCTCTACTTTAATCCCCATGACTAACTTATTGTGTAACTCCCTTCAGTAGCTCTTGATTGCCTCTGAGAAATGTCCATGGAAGTTCTTTGGGGCTTAAAGGAATCAAGTTTGAAAACCTCTGAAATAAATATTCACAGGACACTCTCAGAGCTCCGTCTGCTGTCTGAGATCGCGGTTTAAAGATGTGTGGACACGTCCTTCAGGCAGTTTGAAGAGTGTGCTCGTTTTTACTATGCGGTGGTCATAAGGAAGGGCTAGTGGGACACAGGGAGTGATCCAAAATGTTGTGTTCATTAGTGAGCCCTAGTCGAGGAACTTTTAAGTCTTTTGGTGTTAAGAGACTTAATTAAACAACTGAACCAAGTCTGATTAAATGGGGAGTTTCAGCAGCCAGTGGAGATTATCATGGTTGGTAGTATGGGCAGGATGGTGAACCACCCTCCCAAGATGGCCAGGCGTCTTTGGAGTCACCCCACACTGCATCTAACAGAGCTGTGGACGGTGGTGTTGGGTTTTTCCTGCTGGACGCAAAAGTGTTGGCACATAAAATATTGTTGTAATGAGAGTTGTAATGAGAGTGGAACCAGTCCTGGTTCTTACACCCATGCAGGATACTGTATTTTAAGCAGGTGGTCCTGTACTCTGGTAGTCGTGTAAGACTAGGTCCTTATCCAGAGCCTTCTCTCTGGCTTGATTATCTGCCTGTAGGTTTGGGCCATGGTGTTCCTTTGCCAACAGTGTGAAGGCCTCCTCGGGGTGGCTCAGGGTCATGTATGAAGGGTGTGTGTTTGCTAAAAGCTCAAACCTCTTACTGTCCGAGAGGGTAAGACATGGTGGAGAATAGTGTTTGCCTCGTGGTCTCAAAGCTGGCTCTCAGGAGACTGTGGATTCCAATCAGGGCCTCTCGACGTGCCTTGCTTAAGGACCGTGCTGAAACCACCTCACTTGTAAGGCAGGGAACACGATACCCTCCAAGGAGAATTGGTAAGATTTAAACAAGGTGCTGTACATGTAGTGGGAGTATAACGCTAGATCTTAGTAAATCTCTATAAAGATCATCTCTCACTTTCCTATCACCACCATTTGGAAAATCCTGGGAGTTTCAGGAACTGGTCCTATAAAGCTTGTTGCAATGTAAATTCATCATTCTTACATCTCCCTGAGTGTTGAATAATACATAGCTGTTTTCAGCCTCTGTGTTCCCTCTAGAAGCTTTTTCTGTAAAAGGAATAAGTACATCGTTGGATGCAGCATCGTTGAATGAACTGGCCTGTTCAGTTGACCCACATACCCTCATTTCGTTTCCAGTCTAGGGAATCAGGGGGTTAACATCCAGGATTGCTGAGCTCTAAATGTTTTAGATTTTAGAACTCGTATCATCCTGGCGTAATGAATGACTGGCTGTGGATTGACAAAGATAAAGTATCGCAGAGATTTAAAGAGATAGACAGAAAGATAAACATCTCCCCACTCTGAAGGGGCACAGGAGCCCCATCACATTCGGGATCGACTGTACAATTATTTGTTTATGCCGAGGTGTGAGTCAGGTGTTTCCTACAGACATCTGATATTAGCAGTTTACAAAGCACCTTTTCATATATTATCCTATTTAATCTTCATGGTAGTCCTTGCAAGACAGGTAAATATTTAACTATTGTATAGCAGTGGTTCTCAGCGGGAGCGATTTTGTCCCAGAGGAGACATTTAGCGAGGTCTGAAGATGGTTTTGGTGGCTACATCTGCAGAGGTGGGGCTGTTCCTGGCATCTAGTGGGCTGAGGCCAGAATGTTGCTGAACCTCCTCCAGTGCACAGGACAGCCCCCCTCTCCCCAGGAAATAATACTTTCCAGCCCCAAAAGGCAACAGCGCAAGGTTGAGAAACTGTTCTGTAGAGAAAACTTCGGGGCCCAATGGGTTTGACTTACTTGCCCAAGATTTCATATCCTTTGCCTAAACAAAATCCTTTGCAGAACCGCTGCATGTACATGGTCGACAGTGGTGGCAACGAGGGTTAGAGACCCCGCTTAGCCTCTCCCTTAGCCCCTCCCCCAATCTTAGGGGCGCACAGCATGGCAACCACTGACCCCATACCGTGCGTCCCAGAGAACACCAGACCCCTCCTGGCGTCCCCAGACTTTCGGATTTCCCTGAAGCCATTGCTTTTTTTTTTTTTTTTTTGAGTAGGGGATGATGACAGCCTCCCAGTTGTGCTTTAAGTAAGTGTTGGGCCGTGGAGGGAGCTGGAAGCATAGGGGCCACGTAGGAGGCTACTGTGGGCACGGTCTGGGTGGTAGGAGAGAGGACCGGATTGGCCAGAGCGCAGCCAGCCAGGAGCGCGGAGGCACACGCTCCCCGCCTTCCTCCAGCGCCCCCTCCAGGCCCGGAGGCATACTGCAGCATGAGCCTGTCGGCATGTGGTGTTTGCCGCACTTTGCAGGTGCATTTCCCCGCGGTCCGCGCTGCTAGTCTGTTCCCAGCCAGAAGCAGGCGACGCCGCCGACAGACCAGTGTCTCTCGTATCAGTCGATGAGGAAAGGCAGTGGGGAAGGTCGCAGCTTTCTCCTTCCTGGTGTAAGTCCTGGCTTTCTTCTTCAAGTGTCATCTGATGAGTTGGCAGTGGGTAGACAGTCAAACCAGGAAAGTTTTCTGCAGGGACACCTGCCATGATGAGTGTCCAAGTGGTGGAGGTCACGCATTCTGATCCCTGCCCTCCTTTTCAATAATTTCCTACTGTTCTCCTTCAATTTTTTCACCTGGCTTTAGTTGCAGGCTTTTTATTTGTACTCACCTACTTTGGGCTTTTCCACTTGCTGTGCTCTCAAGATTTCTAGAATTTTCTGCCACCGTAGCTCTGTTTCTTGATTCCTTCCTATCATTCAGGTTCAGCACTGATACCCTCTCCTCAAAGGGTCTTCCCTGACCACCCAATCTAGAGTAGTTGTCCCCCTGGTCACTCTATCATTGCTGTTTGAAAATTATTTTTAAGATTTATTTATTTATTTTAGAGAGAGAGAGAGAGACAGAGAGCGAGCAAGAGCAAGCATGTGAGCTGGGGTTGGGGCAGAGGGAGAGAAAATCTCGAGTAGACTCGACGCTGAGCATGGAGCTTGACATGGGGCTCAATCCCAGGACCCTGAGATCAAGACCTGAGCCAAAGAGTCAGTCGCTTAACTGAACTGAGCCACCCAGGTGCTCCGTCTACCATTACTGTTTTATTAGCACCATAGCACTTGTCACTTTCTGAAATTACCTAATTTTTTCTTTGCGCGTGTGCCTACTTGGTTCTGTGGTTCTCCATGCACCCCGCCCCCCATGGGAAACAAGCCCCTTACCAGCAGAGACATGGTCTGTCTCCTCTCTTGCTGCAGGACCCCTGTGCCTTCAATAGTGCCCGGCCCGTGCTGGCCCCAAGTAGTTGCTAAGTAAGTGTTTGCGGAATGAATTAGTGGTGGTGCCTTGGGTTTTGGGTGAATGAGCATGGTTTTAGTTGATGGTTTATCCCATACCTCACCACCGCAGGATCTGGCTTTCAGGACAGAATACCTCTGCATATTTGCATATGCACAGCAAACCTCTCAAGTGATAACCCCTTGCTGGGAATGAACTCATTTCAGAGAGTTTTCAAAGGAACAATGTTACAAAATTAATCATAGCTCCTCGAATCTAGGATGCTGTTGACTATAAGATGCACCACTTTTTATGTGGTGAAAAAAACGCTGCCAGTTATAACTGAAACACTGCTATTGGTAAGAAGCACTTAATTTTGGAAATGCTAAAACCTGTGAAAAAAACATAAGCCTTAGAACGGAGGGAGTGCAAGATGCCATTGATCCTTCACCTGGGACGCTGAGTACTGAACTGGAGGGGTTTGGTGTCGGGAGTACATACGGGGTGGTGGCCCCTCCTCCTCTGGCATCACAGCCTGATGCCCTTCCTTAGACAGGGTTCCCGCCAAGGGCCGGAGAGGCAGGTCCACAATCCGAGGCTTTCCTCTGAGTGCAGGAATGCCTACGGTTTGGCAATGTCTCTGTGGAGAGGTATTAGAAGGAACTGGTGCTTAAAGCACAAAAGCAGTAGAAGACTCTAGATTTAAAACTGCCGCGAAGGACATTCTCTAACGCTTTCTATTTCTGGGGCTCAGGAGAAGCCTCTTTCCTTTTTTTAAAGGCGGTCAATGGGCAAACAAGCTTTGCTCAAAACTGAAATTTCCTTGACGGTTAAGTTTCCTGATATGCAGCTATTCTACAAAGAGAAAAAAATATATATACCTGTAAATTAATTCAATATCATTATTCTTATTTGGGCTAGTGATAATCGAGTAGAATTTCCAGGATCAATGACATTAAGATTAGTTATGTCTCAGCACATGGATGGCGGCTCCTCCCTCGTGAGGCAGGAGCCGGGGACAGCTGCCTCAGTCTCTCCCGCCCAGCGGCATCGACTCGTGTGCGGGCCTGACTTTGGGGCTGGTCTCACGGAGTCACTGGCTGAGTGACAGGAAAACTCCCAAACATCTCCTCCAGTGACCTGAAAAACTGTGGGCCACTTCCTGGGGGCCTTTAAATCTTGTCAAGTCTCCTAGTGAAAATCAACTCTGTCCCTAATTTCAGGGCACAGGAGGGAACAGAGAAGATGGGGGCGGAGGGCCAGGTGGAGGGGCTGAGCCAAGGTAACATCGGCCGAAAGCCACTCCCCTCAAGCACCTCAGGCTTCAGGTGTTCAAATGGCTTTACCTCAGTAACCTTTTAGAAACCTTCCTCAAGAAGTTGGTTATTCTGGTCATAGGTACAGGGCTTCTTCTGGGCACAAAGAAGTGTAAACTATCATCACTTCATCATCAAAAGCTTTGGGAGTAACAGTCTGGGATGTAAGCTTTGGAGGCAGTTGGAGAGCCCCATTGGAATCGTGGAGAGGTCATTTGTAAGCTCTAAGGGCTTCAGTACGTTGTCTGACTCCTCTTAGTCTCTGCGCCTTCATCTGTAAAAGGAGGAAAATAATGCTTATCTCAAAGCATTTTCATGAGATAAATGAGATAATCATTTAAAATGATTAGCCCAGTACTGAGCACATAGAAAACATTCAGTATATAAATACTCCATAATTGTAACTGGTATTATAATGGCAAAGTAGGCAGGTCATTGTTCATATAATATGATTTATAAGTCTTGGTAAAAGCCTGCTTTGTCCAGAAATATCTCCTAAATTGACTCGCTGAGAAGACCACAAAAGAAATGTGTTGCAAAGGCAAGTGTATTGGTCGTCAGTACCTCGAATTTTAATAATGTCTCCAAAGGTGATGTTCTCAGGTGGTTATTATAGAATGGGAGTGCCGCGTTCAAAGTGGATCTTTCATTGTGGATTCCTGATGGAGATAGGCAGTGTCTGTGATGGAATTGCTCAGGGTTGGGGGAAACAGTGCAGAGAAGGTTTGGAAGCAAACCCTGACGAGTAAATGGGAGTTTGGTCAGCCCAGTTGAGTGGTCTTCTGCTCCGAGAAGGAGCCACTATCCTGGAAAGGACTAGCTGAATTGTCAATAGTTTGTATGAATGGGATTTTCATGAAGTTCCTGAAAGAAGCGATAAGGCTATTTAATTTCCCTGGGCAAGAATTTTTTGAGACGGTAATGTCAGAGTCTGCTGTGTGGCTGAAGATTTTTGTTCTCAAGAGTGATAGGAGCCTGGAATCCTGTGTTTCTTCTTACTCATGTATGCCTTCTCCAAGGCAAGGGTGGGCTAGTAACCTCTTGAACATTATCAATTAAGGGGATCTTAGAACACTAACCAGTCCTCTAGGAAAGTGTTGGTGTAATTGGACCCAGTTGAGGTAACTTTTGCCAGAGAGGGGAACAATAAAGGTCTACAGTATGGGCTTTTCTGTATGGGACACCTGGGGGGTGTGACCCTCAGGGTGTCTGTATCGGAATGTCTAAGGACAGATGGGCAACAGTGTAAAGCTGGTGGGTATTTGGGGTGAGAAGTCATTACATGGAGATTGAAGAAACTTGGATACATTTTACTTTTTTAGGAACTTTTCCGTGGGCAATTGTCACTGGTAAAAGGTACGTGAAGTTTGATGTCATCCTTATGGGGGAGGGGATTATCATTTACTGAGCACATGCTCTGTGCCAGGTGTTATGCTTTGCATTCATTCCCTATAATAGACTTGTGAGGCTGATGTTGTAATTAATCTTTTTTTCATCTTGCTTTAGTCTTTGCAGATGATGGACATCTAGTTCAGGCTGGCTAATCAGCTTAACGAAGGTTACACAGCTAGTAACTGGTAGAGCCCAGATTCACATCAACAGCTATGTGACCCTGGAGCTCCTGTTCTTGGATGAGGCTGCCAAAAAGAATATGTTCACATCCTGAGCCTTTGGCACTCTGTTGTCCGCAACAATAGGGGGGAAGTTGGAATAATAAATGGATTTTGCTTATCATGTTGATGATGACAGTCATAATAGGCAACAGGTATTGAACGCTGATTATGCACCAAGCATTGAGCCATCAACGTTACATGTATTATCTCATTTAATTTTCTCAACAACTTCCTAGGCAGGGATATTATTAGTTTTGTCATTCAGATAAAGACTTAGTGATAGAACCGTGAACTGACATGTCCAAGGCCACACAGCTAGAAAGCGGTGGAGCACCTGGCTGGGTACAAGGAGTCCCAAAAGACAGCTGACAGCAGGCCCAGCCAGGCCGTGCAGGTGTATGCGTGACTACAGGAAAGATGAGTTTAGAGTCTGCACTAATTTGTCCGTCTCGTTTGAGATCCGTGGCTGTTCATTTGTTCGGCTCATTGCTCTGCTGCAGGTGCCCATTCGGTCACTGTGAAGTCATCACTTCACCCTCAACGGGCTGATGAAATCCCCAGATATGGTAAATGAAGAGCAGAGATGAAATTTCCTTTAGTTTTGCCAGAGGAGTGGGGTGCTGGCAGGTGTAATAATCTGGGTCACGGAGCATTTCTCCACCAGCCCGTCATGGGGCTGAATATTCCCCAGGAGAAATTCCATCTTTGAGTCTTGAAGGCGCCTACACTTTCCTCTTTAAAAAAGGCAAACATCTTTATAGAGATGACTGGGATCTCAAATGCCTTCAGGGGGTTAGTAGGCAAGTAATTCACTTTTGAAGGGAAGGGGGTAAGGCTGAAAAAGGTGTGTTGGTTGCTATGGCAAACTGGGGACCATTGGCCCTGCCCACAGGCATTTACAGCATGGCACAACCAACAGTCTATGGACCTCCTGTCAGAAGGTAACATTTTTTTTTACCCCCTCCTGATTAGCAGAGTTCATTGTAGAGTATGTGGGGAATAAGGACTATAGAAAAGCCTAAATCAAATCTAAAAAGTCTAAAGCAAATAGAATCCTCACTCTCTTCCTCCCCCTTAAGTACTTGTGCTATCTTGGCATAGTCCCTTCTAGTTATTTATTATTTTCTTTTTACCTGAGTGTAAAAATCTGCTGCATCAATGGGGTCTGCACTAAAAAAAAAAACGAAAACAAAAACAACATTTGAACCTCAGAGAAGGAATTCCTGGGGTCAAAATAAGGATATCACTAGGTTACATTTCAGACTGATAATTAGCTACAGAGAAGACCTCATTCTGGAGGATATAATCTGGGGACGCAGAGGTAGTAGAATATAAAAGGATGAATTGGAGGGAAGGTCAAGGTTGAATCTGTGGATTTGCCAATGGAAAAGTGACCAGGAATGACCTTCAGCAGGATGGAGAAGGGCACTGAGGGTGCGTTTGAGACAGGGTGGGAGTGTGGAGTGAGATGTTAAACTCAGAACGCCTGTCTGTCCATCCTACCCCCATCCTCCTACTAGTTAAGATAAACCAATCTACTGGGAAATTAAAAAAAAAAAAATTAAGGAGCAGGAATTTTTTTCCAAGAAAACCTTAGGAGGAATCCCTTTATATACAAACAGACTTAAGTGCAGCTGATCTGTTTTGAAGAGGGTCGGGGGACCAGGAGCCCTCTCTTGCTCCAAATCCTGAGCTCACCTGGAACATTTTCTCCTGGCTATCTGGCCACCCTCAGAGAAGTGTTGTTTCCCTCTCACATCGTCTAGAACTCCTGCACATTGCTGATCTCAGTGACCCTCATTTCATTCTTTGGCTCTTCTCCACATTTGCTCTTCCTCAGTTTGCTGAATCTCCTCTTGTCGGTTTTTTTCAGATGCGTATTGACTTTTGCAAAATTCTGCAAGCCATTCTCAGAGAAAGATTGACTGATGTAGGGTCGGCGGGGAAGGAGGTGTAGCCATTTTAGATGTTAGTAAACATGGCAGCTTGTTGAGGATTAACAGGAAATCATGAATAAAATCATTAGGATTTGATAAGGGATTTTTCTGAGACAATTAAAGATTTTTTCCATTATCCGCACCCCCCCACCCCCCAAGAGAGTAGGGGATGAAGGTCATTAAGATAACACGTTATTAGTCTCCTACTCTTAAAATAGATAAAAGACAAAAGTCCTTAACCTTTCCCTGCCCACAGGGACTTTGTGTACTGTTTTTCACATTCTGGCATCTTTCCAGCAGGGGATACTCTAATACCTCCTACTTAATCCCCAATTTTCTTTTAAACATCAGATATTGGATAGGCTGGAACCTCATTTAAGCAGTGAAGAACTCTGGCGCTTTGTGGCTGGGACCAGCCAAGGAGAGAAATATTTTTGATGCAAAAGAATAATTCAGTAAAGGAGGTAATGAAGGAGATTTAAACCTTCCACAAACACATCAGTGGGCAAATAAAGCTCATCACTCTCAGTTTAGGGTCATGGCTGAATGAAATGTTGTAAAACTGAAAAAAAAAAAAAAAACCAACTGTACAAATGGGTCAAAAATCTCAGTGGGGCTCAGCCAAGCCTGACAATTGAGAATTTGACAAACCCGCAGAAAAAAAAATTCCTTTAATATGAGAAAACCCCTCTGGAATAAAGCCCTGAATTTTTATGTTATTTTTTTCACTTATGTGCACTTACATGGTCTTAGGGAAAAATCTGACTTTGAGCTGAAATTTTGCTTCTCCAATTACAGCTCGGGGGATCTCTCTCACATACGCACTCGGCCAGAGGCCTGTATTGTCTCATAAGCCAGAGTGAACGATTTGGGTAATGGAGGAATGCAGTAGTGAGAACAGAGCTGCGAGATTTGGGCATTTGTGCTGCAAGTCAGCTGGTTACAGTCCTGCGGTGCACTTCACTCACAGGAGTTGAAGTGACCAGCCACCTGCTGGAGAGATCTGGGCAGGGACACACTTGTCCACCAAGCCAGTAGCCCAAGCGAGGAGGTTATACTGGAAAGGAGCATGTGTTAAGTGCTGAGAGAGGTATCTTGGACTATTCTTCCCTCTGTGTGTCCTCAAAGAGAATTTAAAGCATATCTTGGGAAAATCAGGGTATCATGCACTTACCCCATAGGATGTGTGTCTCATGGGAGGTCTCCACCAGGATCCTTCAGTTACCAAAGAAAAATTGCGGTACTGAAGATATGAAGGGCACCATGAAAGCCCTCTGTTACGTTTCCCCATCAGATAGAAGAAAACCCCATACCGCATCCCCACTGGGTGGTCTTCCAGCCGCCGTCTGAACATTGTCAGTGTCCGGCTATCCACTTCCACAAGGAATCCATCCTCTTGTTGGGTAGCCTTGACTACGAGGAATTCCTTTCTGGGGCTGAGCCAGACCTTGATTATCCAGAAGCTGGCTTCCATGCGCTCTAGGAAAAACATGCAACACATCTGTGACACGTGACCGTCTTTCAGCCATCATGTCTTGTTCAGTGTCTTCTTCCCAAACGAAGTCTTGTAATTTACTCAACCCAGTGACTATACCCTAAGTCTGCTGAGATTTAGCAAAGAAGAATGGAGATCTGGTAGAAATGTCTCTCTCTCTCTCATTCATTCTTTCAACCTTGCCCCCCAACACTATTATAATTTTTTTCTGAACTTTTTAAGGGTAAGTTACAGACATTCACGTACTCCAGTTGTGAATTCCCTAAACATAAGGATTTTCTCTTACATAAGCACAGTTTACCAAAATTTAATATACATTGATATAATACTACTAGTTAATTTATAGACCTTATTCAGATTTTACTGACTGCCTCACTAATGCCTTTTGTAGCAAAGGACAAAAATTGTTTTCGGCTCAGGATCTAAATTACAATTCTCTATTGTACTTACATGTTATATAAATCCTTTAGCTCCCTCCTTCCCTTCCATTCCCTTCTTTCCCCTCCTCTTCCTCCCCTTCCCCTCCCCTCTTCCTCTCCTCTCTCTTTCCCCTCCTTTTTTTTTTTTTTTTTTTGCCTTACCTTGACATTTTTGAAGAGTATCAATCAGATGATTGGTAGCATGCCCCTCATTTTGGGTTTGCTGATTTTCCTCATGGTTAAATTTGGACTGTGCATTTTGGGCATGGAGACTATAGAAGTGATGCTGTGTCCTTCTCATTTGCAACATACAAGGTGATGTTCACTTTGATCACTTGGTTAAGGTGACGTCTGCCAGTTTTCTCCAATGGAAAGTTGTTGTTAGTCTGTTTATAATAAGTACCTTGAGGGACGTGCACCGGACATCCTCAGGCAGGTGTGGCCGGGAGAGCCCGTGATTGACATCCCTTCTTCCATTGGTTTCAGAGTCTAACAGCCGCAGGGCTGTGAACAGAGGCTACGTCACCAGCTTGCTCTGGCTGCATCAGGACTGGCACCACCAAGACGTCGCCAATACCTACGTGCTGATCCGCCGGGCGCTCCTGCTCAGCCTCAAGCACATTGCCAACCTCCGGTCTGGCAGGGAGGCCTTCCTGGCAGCCCAGGGCATGGAGATCCTCTTCAGCACCACCCAGGTAATTAACCCTGGGGTTACCTCTGCAGCTGGATGACACCTGGGTGGTTCCTGATGAACAGAGCTGTGATATTTCTTGCTGCCTGCTATGAGCAGAGGTTCTGGATTCAAACCCTCATTCGTTTGTTCACTCACGCAGTGATGGGTTCATTCATTCGATTATGTGTTTATTGGCTACACTGTGTGGTGCAGTGGTTAAGAGGGTTCACATCCCAGCCCTAGCACTTACACTTGGGAAACTTTGAGACCCTCTGGGTCTCAAGTTTCTTCTTTTTTGAAAAGAGGGAAATAATAAAACCTAGCTTGTGGCATGGCCTAAATACGTTAATGTAGAGATGTCTCGTATTTAATGGAGTGCTTGCCATGACTTGGCTGCTTTATGAGCGTGAGCAGTTACTGGAATAGTGAGCACTGTGGAATCTGGAGGTGAATACGACAGGCAAGACCCCTGATCTTGTGGGGTAAACATTCTAGCAGGAGAGTCAGACACTAAGGGAGCAAAAAATTCAGCGAGGGAGGTCATTTCATATTGCTCCCTGACATCAATCAAGACGGGCCATCCATGGTGACTCCCACAGGTGGAGGGAGAGCATGTTCTGCTGGGGAGGTTGAGTCTTCTCTGAGCAGGTGACACCTAAGCTGAGACCTGAATTATTGAAAAAGCCGGTCATGCCAAGTTCAAGAGGAACAGCATCCCAGGTCCCCAGGGGGAGCACCTGCAAGGGCTGTTACTTCTCTGTACCCCAGTGGGATATGTAGTTTCCAGTTTCCCGGATTTCAACCCTAACAGCAGAGTCCTTAATTGCACTCGATTAGGACTAATTTAAACACCATAGTGCGAGGCTACATACAGCCACTCTATGGAGGAGGTGAAGGCTTCCCAAATATCTGTCATCTGCTCACTCCCTTTCTCCTGGGGCCACGGCAGCCATGCTTGATGCGCATCACGCTCCCTGCTGTCTTCACAGCTTGTCTTCTCTGCACCGCCTTCCTCAGTCTCCTTGCTCGTCTCGGGACACTGTCCACTTTTTCTATACCTGCGTATATCCGAGGCAATGAAGCAATCAGTGAGCTGCTGTCTTCCAACCCTGGTATCTGTAGACTTTTCCTATTAAAACAGCATCCCCCTCCCCCCTGCATCGGAACAGTAACATCGTACTGGGCTGCAAACAATATCTGATTTTCTGTCTGCTATCACCCGTGGGTTTCTCTCCATCAGCACAGCTTTTGGGGCCTCTCTGTCATGAAAGAGCTGCACTGAACATTCTGTTTCTCTGGGTGACGCAGTGCTTGGAATTTCTCCAAGCGTCACCATACTTTGTAAGCTTGTGTCCCCCCAAATCTCGAGTGAAACACCCCCCCCACTGCTGATGCCTAGCAGCCCCCCATGCCAGCTTGTGAGTTCCAGCCAAATCCTCTGCCCTCTGCCTTCTTTGGCTGTTTCTCTGCTCTGTGTTAGGAAGAATTAAAAGGGCAAAAAAGGAAGAAGACTGTGATCCCAGAAGTACATATCCATGCGAGGGAGAGGGTGGAGAAAGTAGCAAGTGAAGCACAGACTTGAAAGGGCCTGTGAGCCTGGAAGCAGGATATATATAAAATATCTGTCTGTCTATCTATCTCATGTTTAATGTTTCTCCTGGTGCTGTAGACTAATGTCTGTGTCCCCCAAATCCATATGCTGAAACCCTGCTGCCCAAAGTGATGGCATGGGGAGGTGGGGCCTTTGGGAGGGGATTAGGTCATGAGGGTGCAGCCTCTGGGAATGGGATGTGTGCCCTTATTCAGAGAGGCCCCAGAGAGCTCCCTGGTCCTTGCTGCATGTGAGGACATGGCCATCTGTGAACCAGGAGGCAGGTTCTCCCCAGACAGGGAACCTGCTGGTGCCTGAACCTAGACCTCCAGCCTCCAGAAGTGTGAGAAACAAATGTGTGTTGTTTATCAGCCCCTGGGTCTGCGGTGTCCGTCTGGAGCCACCTGAGTGGCCTGAGACAGCCGCACTCTGCCCTGCGGGCCTCGCTCTTCGGCTGATCTTAATCTGTCATGTTAATGACATAATAATATCCTGGAGACCATAACTGCAAGTCCAACAGTTTTGAGTGAGTTCTGAGTCTTTCTAGGGAATTGTCACAGCCAAGAGTGGCGCGAGGAACCTCCCCGTAGGGGTCTCCTGGGGCTGCCATAACAAAGCACCACAAACCGCAGAGATTCATTCTCTCCCAGTCCTGGGGGTCAGAAGTCCCAAATCAAGGTGGCGGCAGGGCTGGTGACCCTTGGCCTGTCGAAGCATGCCCTCATCTCTGCCTCCGTCTTTGTAGGATGTTCTCCCTGTGTGCATGTCTGTGTCCAGATGTCCCTTTTTACAAGGACACCAGTCATATGGGACTAGGACCCACCCTAATGGCCTCCTTTTAATTTTTTTCCTTTCATCTTTTTTTTTTAATTCTTTATTTCGATTCCAATTAGTTAACATACAGTATAATATTGGTTTCAGGTGTACAATATAGTGATTCCACACTTCATGCGTCACCTGGTGCTCATCACGTGTGCACTCCTTAATCCCCATCACCTGTTTCCCCATGCCCCACCCACGTCCCCTCTGGTGACCCGCAGTGTGTTCTCTACAGTTAGGAGTCTGGTTCTGCAAAGAGGATTTTATTTTATTTTATTTCATTTTATTTTATTTTATTATTTTATTTATTTTAAAAGATTTTACAAAAAAAAGATTTTACTTATTTAGAGAGCGTGTGAGAGAGCACACGCGTGTGTGCTCACATGGGAGTGGGAGGGAGGAGCAGAGAGAGAGGGAGGGAGAGGATCTTCAGCAGACTCCACCCTGAGCGTGGCGTCCAACGTGGAGCTCAACCCAGGGGCTCGATCTTACGAGCCTGAGATAATGACCTGAGCTGAAATCAAGAGTCAGACACTTAACCGACTGAGCCACCCCTGTGCCCCTGCAAGCAGGATTTTAAAAGCAGTTTCTCAGCAAGTCAGTGAAGACCTCAGCTGTTCAGTAAATGAATTCACAGCGCGCTCCCAGCCTCCAGTTTCTGCTGGGAGTGGACAGGATGTGAGTAGAGGCCGGACTGGCCCTGTGTGCCAGGCTGCTCTAGCCTGTGGGGCCTCCAGCAACTGGGCTGTAGCTCTACTGGTTTGAGCTGCCCATCAGCCCTCCCCCTCTTCTGCCAGAGAAGGCACTGCAGTCCTTGGATGGCCAACACGGGAACCTGGGATCTAGTGATGTCATTTTGCTGGCTGTTTGCAAATTATAATGATGATGATGCAGGTGATGCCCATAACAGTGAAAGATGAGGAAGGAACAGAATCAGGAGGAGAGGAGGAGAGGGAAGGAGAGGGGGAAGGAGAAAGGGGAGGAAAAAGAGGAGGGAAGAACTTTCTAGACCAGGAAAAGAAATTCAGATTTTATTTCTGTCAGGTTTGAAGCAGGGGAGAGACCTGATATGATGTATGCTTTTTGTTTTTTTAATTGTGATAAAATTTATACAATGTAAAAGTTGGCCATTCTGGCCATCTTACAGTGTACAGTTTGGTCGTATTAAGTGCATCCACAGTGTTGTATAACCGATCTCTAGAATTCTTTCCATCTTGCAAAACCGAAACTCTATACCCATTAAACTGATTTATGACCTTAAAGGACCATTCTGGCTGCCATTTGACAGGAGGGCATCCGAGGGCACAAGAGGAAGGAGGGAGAGGTTGGGGGAAGGAGGGGGTTAGCCCATGGGAGCTCGGGCAGAGACACGGACGGCTTTGGCTAGTTGGGAGGAGAACTGGAACTTACATCCAGGATTCCTGGACTTTTCCACTAAAGTGTCTCATTTTCTTATCATGAAGGTTATTACTAGGGCTCTGTGCTGAGTAACAGTGGCCTTCTGGGATCTCCTTTTGGATCCTTAGGAGATTTTATGAGCTTCACGATGCCTGCTGACATCCCGCTAGTGAACACTGCCTGAGTGTGTAGTATTGTGCAGGCGCTTCGCCTATTGTAACTCTGATTCACACACATCCTTATGAGAGAGGTTCTGTTACTATGTCCGCTTTCTAGATGAGGAAACCATAGCACAGAGAGGTGTAGCAACTTGCCAGGGTTATGCCGTTAGTGATCATCAGCCTGGGATTTGAATTCGGGTGGTTTTGCTCCAGGATCTGAGCTGAGTGCTGTACCGTAGCCCCCCCACCGCCCTCCAGGGGGGTACCTTCCAAGACCCCCAGCGGATGCCTGAAACTGCGGAGAGTACCAAACCCATATCCGCTCTGTTTTTTTCCTATGCAATCATGCCCATGATAAAATTTAATTTATAAATTAGGCACAGCAAGAGATTACCAGCAACAACAATTATAAAATAGAACAATTATAACAATATGCTATTATAAAAATTATGGGAATGTGGTCCCTCCCTCTCGAAATATCTTATTGTGCTGTCCTCACCCTTCTTGTGATGATATGAGATTGATAAACAGCCTACGTGATGAGAGGAAGTGAGGCATTGGGACGTAGGATTAGGCTATCGACCTTCTGACGGTACTGCGGAAGGAGCATCATCTGCTTCCAGACTGTTATTGACCGTGGGCACCTGAAATCTGGGAAAAGCAAACCCGCGGATAAGGAGGAGCTACTTTCCTCTCGCTTGCCCGTGTCTCACAGAAGTAGTGTATTTATTATTCTAAAGCTAATTCAAAGACGTTAAATGTGAATTGAATATGTTAAGCACTGTCATATTTCATCATCTTTTCCAAGTAGCAGGTGTATTATTGGAAGTGATGGGGAAAGTGAGCCAGAAATTTTCACCTTTGCCCCCAATTCTGAGACAGTTGTTCACAGGGATACTATTTCTTGGGGTCTTGTCATCTTTGATGCGCAGCATAAGTGCTAATCCTGTGATAGCAGGAGGCTGAGATTGAGGCCCCTTTAAATTTTGCATCCGGAGTGCCTCCCACGCTCCACCTCCCGGCCTGCCACAGTACCTGTCTACACTAGGGAAACCTTGGCAGATGCCTTTGGAAGCAAGGATCATTCTAAAATTCATAAATGTTTTCCATGGACTGTGTCTACTACACTGTTTCCTACCAACCTGATTTAGGCAGTAATTCACTATAACCCTAATGCCTTGGTTTCTGTTGATTTTAATATCCTGTCTATCCCCCAGATTCACGGTGTGGCCCAACCTATCAGGGCAGGTGAGCTTCGCTCCATCCTTCCTCTGACTTTTCACCTGCACCATCCCATGCAAAATAAAACACAGGATTATTGTCACATTCATCAATAACAATACCAGTGACAATCACAGACACAACTGGCTTCCAAAATGCTTGGTAATTTTGAGAGTCCCCTGGTTTGTCCTTGGCTCTGTGCCTCCTGAGAATGAAGCTCAGAGCCTGACCTGTGATGAGCCGTCTACCCTCCCTCTCTCCCTCCCTCCCCCATGCTTAGTTCTTGCTTTTTCCAGTACTGATACTTTTCACTAAGCACTAAAAATCATTTGACCAGTCTCAGGGATGAGGTAGCCTTGACTGATTCATTTTCCATGGAGGATGTTTCCTGCTGTGGGTTCAGGACACCTGATGGAGGTACCATTTGAGCACACCGAAGGGGAAATAGCATTTTTGATTGTGTTAAAACATTCCTGGTTTGAACGTTGAGCTTACTGTTTTTTTTTTTTTTTTTTTTTTTTTTTTTTTTTAATCATTTGGATAGTTTGAATTCATGGCTAAAAGTTTGTTAAATTTTTTCTCCATGTTTTTTTATGTGAAGCTGCCTATAATGTGGGCCTGGAGATACCACGGCCTAGTGTCATCACAGTCCCTCTGCCCTGTGGCAGGTGCTCAGCATCCTCCATGGAACCCCTTAGGAATATCAGATTGGAAGCTCACACTTGTCAACTTTCTGTACGTAGTCAGTAGACAAAGCATTTACTAAGAGTCTGAAGAAAATGGCCTGTTTTTTTGCCAAAGAGTTACCGACTTACTACCAACACTCTCTCTTAATTTGGTAAACTTGTTTTTGCATTTTTCAAAGTGTCTGAAAAGAAGGGTCTTGTCAGTTTGCATCAGGATCAAAATGTTACATCTGCAAACCCAATTTTCCTTTGCTTTGGGTAGGTGCCAAGAGGGATCAACGCTGTGGGCTCTGAGAACAGGCATGCTATTTAATTTAGGTACTTGGGATTCACTTAGTCTTTTTTTTTTCTGATTTCATATTTTATCTTTTTTCCTTTATGGTTTTCTATTCAGATACTGGCTGAAAGAGAAAAGTAAGGCTTCCATCAATTCGGCTACTCATTCTCTAATTTAGGCAATAATTCACAATGACACTTGGATGGCAGAAGGAAGATGCTCCCCTCCTCTTCCCCTGGCACTCCTGGACAATGTCTTCCCTTAGCCACAGTGTCCCCTGAAAGACTTTTAAGTCTCTCTACAGACTAAATTCCTTCCAATCACATATGAGCTGTGAAAAAGAAATAAAAATAAAAATACAGATTATGCCCTGGGCCAAAGCCGATTCTACATTAGACACAATTCTCCATTAGAATGTTCCAAGTAGACATTCTCCATTAAGGATGTTTACTGTCCATGGGTGTAATTCATTCACCTGAACTACTGATCTAACAAGGGCACCTGTGTGAGGTGTCAGCCTCTGACGGGGTCTTCTCTTTGTTCAGAACTGCCTGGACGACAAAATCTTGGAGCCTGTCATCTCCATCGTGATTCAGATCCTTAGACAGTGTTACCCAAAGAGCCCGCTTCCCCTGGTCACACCCAGCAGCGCTTATGCCTTCCCGGTCCCTGGGAGCATCCCCTCCGAACCTCCATGTGTTCTAACCGAAGGTAAAGTCAGTGGGTAATGATGAGCTGTACGGTGAGTTGTGCATGTTGGCGGTATTTCCGAGGGATGTGGATGAAAGTAGAATCAATGCTCTTACAGGCTCACCGTAAATATCCAAGAAGCTAATTAGAAAAATGTATGGAAAAGCAAGCTTTTCATAGACAGAATGGACAGATACTAAGCTCACTTATTTTGTTCTTAATTATTAACTGTTGCCATTTTGCCCGGTGGTTGTTGAATGCCCGTATAGTCATCTCGGCTAATTTAAAAAAAAACATATTTGCAGTCCCATGATTGAGGCTCTACTGTACTGACTAGCTCTGGAATTAATTTGCCTTAAGGAAGAACTTGAAATAAAACTTGGGCTATTTACAACCCATGCTAGTGACATTAAATGCATGAAAGTAGGATTATTCAATCTCTGTGAAGATTTTGGTGTTGAAAGATTCTAGTGCCTTTCAACCCTGCCCTCCTTCCATGGAACAGATTTTCCATCAGCATCAGCTTGCCATAGTGGTACTGGATGCTTTCTGTGGTCCCTTCTTACCAAAATTAGGGAGTCAGTCAAGGTGCTGAGTTATAGTGAATTTTGCCTGTACGTGATCTCTAAACTTTGGCAATGTTGTTTGCATAAATAGTTGTGAATTGGGCGGGGCAACCCAGAATGGTATTCATATGTCATTTTATTCTGCACTCATTTTGCATTCGACGTGGGGCAATTTAGACTTCATGATATAGTGCTCCCCATGCCTCTGTGTATGTGATTTGTATCAGAGTGTGTTGGGATATGGTGCACTTGATAATGAGCCACTTACTCAGTCGTATTAGCCACTGTGTGGTGAGAATCCAAATCCAAGGCGCAGGGGAAGCCTAATCCATTTTATTTCTTTTTCTCCACGCAGAGGATTTTGAAGATGATGCCGATGAGGAAGTGGATAAAGATTCAGACTCTGAAGATATGAAAGAGCAAGTAGGTACACCAGCCCTCTCTTCCAGTGGTCTCCACATTGGCATCTCCCAGAGGGAAATACCGCTGTGTCCAGCTAAACACACGTTTGTACTTGCACACCAGTGCCTGGCCCACAGCGGTGCTCAGTAAATGACCAGCTACGATTGCTGATTTCCCTCCTGGTAGGTCCCAAACAACATCTCATTGTAAAGTCAGAGGTCGTCCATTACCAAGGCACTCACATTCTGTCAGGATGAGCTTTTTGATAGACCCTTCAGGTTGGTGTATGTCATTAGTGCGAATGACATTCAGGCAAAGAGACCATGGAAGCATTTCCTAGGGAACTTTTTCTGGTAGATCTCACCTGTCTCCACAAGTCACTCTCCTTGTCTACCCACTCTGCTCAGGACTCCTGTGTTGTACGCTTCCATTTACCTCCCAGTCTATGCGAACTGTGCTCGCTCGGGTACGTGAGGTGCACTTGGGCCAGCAAGGGAGTGGTGCCCTTTGATCTCTATCCCATAATGGCCCATGGTATGTAAAGCAGAGGTTAGCAAACTTTCTGGAAAAGATCAGACTGTAATTAGTTTAGGCTTTGTGGACCGACAGTCTCTGTACAATTACTCAGCTTTGCTGTTAGGGCACAGAAGCAACTACAGACAACAGGTAAATGGTGGGGCATGGCTGTGTTCCAGGAAGACTTTTCTTTTCTTTTTTTTTTTTTGTAGTTTTTAATTTTATTATATTATGTTAGTCACCATACAATACATCATTAGTTTTTGATGTAGTGATCCACGATCCATTGTTTTCGTATCACACCCAGTGCACCATGCAGTACGTGCCCTCCTTAATACCCATCACCGGGCTAACCAATCCCCCCTCCCACCTCCCCTCTAAAACCCTGTTTGTTTCTCAGGTCCATAGTCTCTCATGGTTCATCTCTCCCTCCAATTCCCGCCCCCCATTTTTCTCTTCCTTCTCCTAATGTCCTCCATGTTATTCCTTATGTTCCACAAATAAGTGAAACCATATGATAATTGACTTTCTCTGCTTGACTTATTTCGCTTAGCATAATCTCCTCCAGTCCCATCCATGTTGATGTAAAAGTTGGGTAGTCATCTTTTCTGATGGCTGAGTAATATTCCATTGTATATACGGACCACATCTTCTTTATCCATTCATCTGTTGAAGGGCATCTCGGCTCTTTCCACAGTTTGGCTATTGCGGACATTGCTGCTATGAACATTGGGGTGCATATGGCCCTTCTTTTCACTACATTTGTGTCTTTGGGGTAAATACCCAGTAGTGCAATTGCTGGGTCATAGGGTGGCTCTATTTTTAAATTTTTGAGGCACCTCCACACTGTTTTCCAAAGAGGCTGTACCAACTTGCATTCCCACCAACAGTGTAAGAGGGTTCCCCTTTCTCCACAACCTCTCCAACATTTGTTGTTTCTTTCCCTGTCCATTTTTGCCATTGTAACTGGTGTAAGGTGGTATCTCAGTGTGGTTTTGATTTGAATTTCCCTGATGGCTAATGATGATGAACATTTTTTCATGTGTCTGTTAGCCATTTGTATGTCTTCTTCAGAGAAGTGTCTGTTCATCTCTTCTGCCCACTTTTTGACTTGATTATTTGTTTTTTGGGTGTTGAGTTTGAGAAGTTCTTTATAGATTTTGGATACCAGCCCTTTATCTGTAGTGTCATTTGCAAATATCTTCTCCCATTCTGTGGGTTGCCTCTTTGTTTTGTTGACTGTTTCCTTTGCTGTGCAGAAGCTTTTTATCTTGCTGAAGTCCCAAAAGTTCATTTTTGCTTTTGTTTCAGTAGCTTTTGGAGATGTATCTTGAAAGAAGTTGCTGTGGTCGATGTCAAAGAGGTTACTGCCTATGTTCTCCTCTAGGATTTTGATGGATTCCTGTCTCACATTGAGGTCTTTCATCCACTTTGAGTTTATCTTTGTGAATGGTGTTAGAGAATGGTCGAGTTTCATTCTTCTGCATGTGGCTGTCCAATTTTCCCAGCACCATTTATTGAAGAGACTGTCTTTTTTCCATTGCATGTTTTTTCCTGCTTTGTCAAAGATTATTTGACCATAGAGTTGAGGGTCCATATCTGGGTTCTCTATTCTGTTCCACTGGTCTGTATGTCTGTTTTTGTGCCAGTACCATGCTGTCTTGGTGATCACTGCTTTGTAATAGAGCTTGAAATCGGGCAACGTGATGCCCCCAGCTTTGTTTTTCTTTTTCAACATCTCCTTGGCAATTCGGGGTCTTTTCTGATTCCATACAAATTTTAGGATTGTTTGTTCCAGCACTTTGAAAAATGTCATTGGAATTTTGATCGGGATGGCATTGAAGGTATAGATTGCTCTGGGGAGCATAGACATTTTAACAATGTTTATTCTTCCGATCCATGAGCATGGAATATTTTTCCATCTTTTTGTGTCTTCTCCAATTTCTTTCATGAGTGTTTTGTAGTTCCTAGAGTATAGATCCTTTACCTCTTTGGTTAGGTTTATTCCGAGGTATCTTATGGTTTTTGGTGCTATTGTAAATGGAATCGTTTCTTTAATTTCTCTTTCTACGGTTGCGTTGTTAGTGTATAAGAAAGCAACTGATTTCTGTGCATTGATTTTGTATCCTGCCACACTACTGAATTGCTGGATGAGTTCTAGTAATTTGGGGGTGGAGTCTTTTGGGTTTTCCACATAAAGTATCATGTCGTCTGCGAAAAGAGAGAGTTTGACTTCTTCTTTGCCAATTTGAATACCTTTTATTTCTTTTTGTTGTCTGATTGCTGTTGCTAGGACTTCTAGTACAATGTTGAACAACAGTGGTGAGAGTGGGCACCCTTGACGTGTTCCTGATCTTAAGGGAAAGGCTCTCAGCTTTTCCCCATTGAGGATGATATTCGCTGTGGGTTTTTCATAGATGGATTTTATCAGCTTGAGGAATGTTCCCTCTATCCCTATACTCTGGAGAGTTTTAATCAGGAAAGGATGTTGTATTTTGTCAAATGCTTTTTCTGCATCAATTGAGAGGACCATATGGTTCTTCTCCCTCCTCTTATTAATGTGTTCTATCACATTGATTGATTTGCGAATGTTGAACCACCCTTGCATCCCGGGGATAAATCCCACTTGGTCATGGTGGATGATCCTTTTAATGTATTGTTGGATCCTATTAGCTAGGATTTTGTTGAGGATTTTGGAATCCATATTCGTCAGGGATATTGGTCTGAAATTCTCCTTTTTGATGGGGTCTTTGCCTGGTTTGGGGATTAAGGTAATGCTGGCCTCATAGAATGAGTTTGGAAGTTTTCCTTCTGTTTCTATTTTTTGAAACAGCTTCAGTAGAATAGGTATTATTTCTTCTTTGAATGTTTGGTAGAATTCCCCATGGAATCCATCAGGCCCTGGACTCTTGTTTTTTGGGAGGTTTTTGATCACTGCTTCAATCTCATTACTGGTTATTGGCCTATTCAGGTTGTCAATTTCTTCCTGTTTCAGTCTTGGCAGCTTATAGGTTTCCAGGAAGGCCTCCATTTCATCCAGATTGCTCAGTTTATTGGCATATAGTTGTTGATAATAATTTTTAATAATTGTTTCTATTTCCTTAGTGTTAGTCGTGATCTCTCCCCTTTCATTCATAATTTTATTAATTTGGGTCCTTTCTCTCTTCTTTTGGATAAGTCTGGCCAGTGGTTTATCAATCTTATTAATCCTTTCAAAGAACCAACTTCTAGTTTCGTTGATCTGATCTACTGTGTTTCTGGTTTCTAATTCATTGATTTCTGCTCTAATTTTAATTATTTCTCTTCTAATGCGTGGCTTAGGCGTCGTTTGTTGCTTTTTCTCTAGTTCTTTAAGGTGTAGCGTTAGTTGGTGAATTCGGGATTTTTCTATTTTTTTGAGTGAGGCTTGGATGGCTATGTATTTCCACCTTAGGACCGCCTTTGCAGTATCCCATAGGTTTTGGACCGATGTGTTTTCATTCTCATTGATTTCCATGAATTGTTTAAGTTCTTCTTTGATTTCTTGGTTGACCCAAACATTCTTGAGCAGAGTGGTCTTTAGCTTCCAAGTGTTTGAATTTCTGCCAAATTTTTTCTTGTGATTGAGTTCCAGTTTTAGAGCATTGTGGTCTGAGAATATACAGGGAATAATCTCAATCTTTTGGTATCGGTTGAGACCTGATTTGTGACCCAGTATATGGTCTATTCTGGAGAAAGTTCCATGTGCACTCGAGAAGAATGAGTATTCTGTTGTTTTAGGGTGGAATGTTCTGTAAATATCTATGAGGTCCATCTGGTCCAATGTATCATGCAAAGCTCTTGTTTCCTTGTTGATTTTCTGCTTAGATGATCTTTCCATTGCTGAGAGTGGAGTATTGAGGTCTCCTACAATTAACGTATTGTTATCAATATGACTCTTTATTTTAGTTAACAGTTGGCTTATGTAGATGGCTGCTCCCGTGTTGGGGGCATAGATATTTACAATTGTTAGATCTTCTTGTTGGATAGACCCTTTGAGAATGATATAGTGTCCTTCTGTGTCTCTAATTACAGACTTTAGTTTAAAATCTAATTTGTCTGATATAAGAATTGCTACCCCAGCTTTCTTCTGAGGTCCGCTGGCATGGAAGATGGATCTCCATCCCTTCACTTTCAGTCTGGATGTATCTTTAGGTTCAAAGTGAGTCTCTTGTAGACAGCATATGTATGGGTCCTGTCTTTTTATCCAGTCTGCAACCCTGTGCCATTTTATGGGAGCGTTTAGGCCATTCACGTTGAGAGTGATTATTGAAAGATATGAATTAACTGTCATCATGTTGCCTGTGAAGACGTTGTTTTTATAGATTGTCCCTGTAAATTTCTGTTGTAGATCACTCTTGGGGTCTTCCTCTGTTTAGAGAACCCCCCTTAATATTTCTTGCAGGGCCGGCTTAGTGGTCACATATTCTTTCAACTCTGCCAGTCGTGGAAGCTCTGCATCTCTCCATCCATTCTAAATGAAAGCCTTGCCGGATAAAGTATTCTTGGCTGCATGTTCTTCTCATTTAGTACTCTGAATATGTCTTGCCAGGCCTTTCTGGCTTGCCAGGTCTCTGTGGATAGGTCTGACGTTATTCTGATGTTCCTCCCTCTGTACGAAAGGAATCTCTTCCCCCTAACTGCCCTTAAGATGGTTTCCTTGGTTCTAAGATTTGCAAGTTTTACTATTACATGCCGGGGTGTTGGCCTGTTTTCCTTGATCTTAGGAGGGGTCCTCTCTGCCTCTAGGACTCGAATGTTTGTTTCATTCCCCAGATTAGGGAAGTTCTCAGCTACGATTTGCTCAAATACATCTTCTAGCCCTCTCTCTCTCTCCACTCCCTCCGGGATTCCAATTATTCTGACATTGGAACGCCTCATGGTGTCACTTATTTCTCTGATTCTATTTTCATGGATTCTGAGTTGTTTTTCCCTGGCCTCCTCTTTTCCCTTTTTATCTATTATACTGTCTTCCAGATCGCTTATTCTCTCTTCTGTCTCAGTTACCCTAGCTGTTAGATTATCTAGATTGGATTGGATCTCATTGATAGCATTTTTAAGTTCTGCCAATTCACCTTTTATTTCTGCCCTTAGAGACTCTACGTTGCCATTAATTGATTTCTCCATTCTAGCCATTGTCTTCACAATTGCTAGCCTGAATTCCATCTCCGACATCTTGGTTATATCTGCATCCATTTGTAAATCTGCAGCATAAGTCATAATCTCTGAGTCTTTTCTGTTTTGGGGGCTCCTCCTCCTAGTCATTCTGTTGATGGGTGTTTGAGGGAATGAATAGAGTCGAAATTACTGACCAGAACCCAAGCAAGATGCACCTGTTTTCTTGGGACCTTAGGGCTGGCCTCTTGTTTTCCCAGCCTGTCTTCTGAGGGAGGGGCCTGCCGCGCTGTTACTCAGGTAACCCTGTTTGAGCGGAGTCGCCCTGTGCCCCTGTGGCGGGGGATGGGCTCAGTGGGAATCAGTCTTTGGGGCTTTTGTTCTCTGGCGCCTTTCCCTGGCGGCTTTCCATGTCTCTTCCGTGAGTCAGAGCAGAAGAGACCGTTTCCAACCCTCTGCCTCAGAGCAGAGAGACCGCAGTCTGTTCTTCAGTGAGCTCTCCAGGCCACACCGTCTCTCTTTCTGTCCGTGCTGCTATAAACTGCAGCGGCCTGGGTTGTGTGCCCCTCCGTGGCGCTCCCAGTCCTGCCTCCAGGTCGGGGCACCTCTCTGCCCTTTGTGCTTCTAAAACCGCCAGCCGCTCCCAGTTCGGGCGCGCGCGACTCCACCGCTTGGGGTTTCCACCCCCAGGGGCTGCAGTTCGCGTGTGTGCGACTCCGCCGCTCGGGGTTTCCACCCCCAGGGGCTGCAGTTCACCGGCGCGACCCCAGCGCACCGGGTTTCCGTCTCCGAGGCTGCAGTTCGCGTGTGCGCGACCCCGCCGGTCTGGTTTTCCACCCCAGGGGCTGCCCTAAAGTCCTTTCCTGACGCTACCGGTCTGCGAGTCTGTGCCCCGTCCGCAGCGCGCGAGGCTGTCATTCACCGGCGGTGTAGGATCCCCACGTCCAGGCACCCTCCCGCTGCCGTTTATCCTCCGATATCTGCCCACAGGATCACGGCTCTCCGCTTCGTACCTCAAAACCAACCGCCTGCGATATTCTGTTTGTAGAGATCCAGATCTTCTTACATCTCAGGCTGGTTTCGTGGGTGCTCGGAGTGGTCTGGTAGTTATCCAGCTCAATTCCGGGGACCAGTTGAAATAGGGGCCCCTACTCCTCCGCCATCTTTCCCCTCCCCCCAGGAAGATTTTTCTTGACCAGAAACAGGCAATGGGACACAGTTTACTGACTGCATTTCTAGAAAAGGACTGTTGTCATTTTGACTGTGGATAATTCTTTGCTGTGGGGGATTATCCTGTGTATCGAGGGATATTTAGCAGTGTCCCTGGCTTCTACTCACTAGATGCCAGTGGCACTTACCCCTTGGTCCCCCCTCATCCCCAGGTCATGAACCAAAAATGTCTCCAGGAACTGCCACGTGTCCTTTGTGGGGGAGCAATATCACTGCTCCAGAATAATGATAATGTATCTCCGAGTTGTGATTCTGCCTCTCTTTCTGCTGGTGGAGATGGATGTGGACCAGCCCCCTCAAATTATAGCCCCTTAATTTTGTCATCTGCAAAATAAGACTGAGAAGTAAATACTATTTTTTATAACATTCCTGGAGATGAAACCTGAATTTATTTATTTATTTATTTATTTATTTATTTATTTTATTTTTATTTATTTATTTTTTGATATATATATATATATATATATATATTTTTTAAATTTTATTATGTTATGTTAGTCACCATACAATACATCATTAGTTTTTAATGTGGTGATCCACAATCCATTGTTTTCATATAACACCCAGTGCTCCATGCAGTACGTGCCCTCCTTAATACCCATCACCGGGCTAACGAATACCCCCTCCCCCCTCCCCTCTAAAACCCTGTTTGTTTCTCAGAGTCCATAGTCTCTCATGGTTCATCTCTCCCTCCAATTACCCCCCCCTTCATTTTTCCTTTCCTTCTCCTAATGTCCTCCATGCTATTCCTTATATTGCACAAATAAGTGAAATGATAATTGACTTTCTCTGCTTGACTCATTTCACTTAGCATAATCTCCTCCTGTCACATCCATGTTGATGTAAAAGTTGGGTATTCATCCTTTCTGATGGCTGAGTAATATTCCATTGTCTATATGGACCACATCTTCTTTATCCATTCATCTGTTGAAGGGCATCTCGGCTCTTTCCACAGTTTGGCTATTGCGGACATTGCTGCTATGAACATTGGGGTGCATATGGCCCTTCTTTTCACTACATCTGTGTCTTTGGGGTAAATACCCAGGAGTGCAATTGCTGGGTCATAGGGTAGCTCTATTTTTAAATTTTTGAGGCACCTCCACACTGTTTTCCAAAGTGGCTGTACCAACTTGCATTCCCACCAACAGTGTAAGAGGGTTCCCCTTTCTCCACAACCTCTCCAACATTTGTTGTTTCTTTCCCTGTCCATTTTTGCCATTGTAACTGGTGTAAGGTGGTATCTCAGTGTGGTTTTGATTTGGATTTCCCTGATGGCTAATGATGATGAACATGTTTTCATGTGTCTGTTAGCCATTTGTATGAAAAGACACTTCTCTGAAACCTGAATTTGAAAAAAATCTATCATCTGTATATTTATTTGCCTATCATCATCCATCCATCCATCGACCCATCCACCCACCTCCTCTTTTCCTTCCCTCCCTTCTTTTTTTCTTCCCTTCCCTCCTACCTACTACCCATCTAGAGAGTTCTCTGGAGTTCTGAGTTCTCTATCATAAGATGGTAGCCGCAGACTCATAGAGGCTACGGCTCAGCCTCTAGGTTAAGACTCTAGGTTAAGACTGCTCAGTCTCTAGGTTAAGACTGCTATTGACCCTCCAGTGTTCTCAGAGTTTTGTTGGTAAATGGAATCATTTCTGAAGTCATCAGTAGTAAATCGGATCTTTGCCGTGGCTTGACAGGACAGGCCTGTTGAGTACTCACTGAATTATTTGAATAATACTGTGCTGTGGCGATCGTTCATCAACGCCACTTTCCCCTACCCTCTTCCTTGCTCTTTGGTAACTGGGTGCCTGATGCAGAGTGTCAGTCGCCTCTTGTATCTGATGTGCAGGGACAAGCTGCATGCCGGGGCCTGACTCACGCCGCACAGGATGGAGAGCGTTCAGACGTTCTCCTTTTCCCCCACCGCGCTGCAGATGTTGGCGGGTTGGGGTGGAGTGAAACCCAAACAAAGCAACAAATCCAGCTGGGAAAGAAGCACAGAACAAATTGGTGAGGGCTTGGAAACTATTCATCAAAGCCTTCGAGCCAAAAGGAGAAGATGAGAAGTCAGTGTGTAAATGTGAATCATAGAGAAACAGGGCACATCGGACTCAGGGCTTGATTCTGGGGTGTTGCAAAAGAGCAAGGGAACTGGCGTTCCAGCAAACTGATTTTCCTTCGTGAACTCAGAAGCATTTGCTGCAAGAAATGTGGGCAAGAAGACAGGAATATTTGTTTCTGGTCATAGATCCGACCCAGGCTGTTAACTGATGGCCTTTTCATTTGAAAAGTCTTAGTTAATAATTGGGCTCAACTGTTTAGAAAGAATGATTAAAAGGAACTTTTGTCTGTAAAGAGTCTTGAGAATGGAAACTTGGGTGACTTTCTTTGAAAACTCAGTGTCAACATAAGAAAAGAGAAACTTGCAGGAAGTATAGACCAGATGTTGGCTGTGTTGTTTTTTTTTTTAAATATATTTTTTTATTCTTTGTGAACACAGCTGTTTGATTTGGACAAACTCTGAAGAGGAGGAGGATAATCAGAGTGACTTCAAGCTCTCTTCTCCTTTGCTCCCTCTTTTCCTTCCTTTTCAGTTTTTTGTTTCTTGCAGGTACTTTCTTGGCCGTGATCCATGTGGGAGGCAGCGGGCTAATTTCCTGGGGATGGTAATATGATACAAAAGCAAACTAGGCATAGATTTTTATCTTCAAAGAGTTCTAGTGAACTTGGAGGTTGTCCCTACCAGAGTTCAAATCATCATCTTCGAAAGGGTGGTGAGCTCAAGTGTAAGGCTGGGGAAAGTCAATAATACCTGAAAGGTCCAATCTGAGGAAGAAGGGACAGAAAGCATGATCTGGATTAGATGGGTCCCAGAATCCTAAATGGTGAATCCTACCTGGGTTGCTGTGAGGACACAGACACAGGGCCATCCCTGAATAAGTATAAATGGTATTTATAAGAAACAGAGAAGGAGGGGAGAACCAACCTGAGTGCCTGGAGATTCAGAGACTGAGATAGAAAACTTTGGGGACCAGAGATGGTCTCTGTTACAACTACTTCACTTCACTGCTATACCGAGAAACTACCCACAGATAATGAATGCATAAATGAATGGGTGTGGCTGTGTTCCAATAAAACATTTTTTACAAAAACTGACAGTAGGTTATAGTTAGCTAACTCCTGCCATAAAGCTCAGTAGGTCACCTAGCCACATTTAGAATGCATTCGGCTGCAGCTCATGGGCTGCATGACACTCTTCACTCCAGACACAACAGCCTTACTTGCTGGTCGGGAGACTCTTCCCAGTCACCTGCCAGATGGGTTTCCATTGGTAGCACTCTGGGGCATAGCTGAAGCTGCAGCAAGGAGGGTGGAGGCAAGTAGGAACTGATAGATAAACCTGGAAAGAAGAACAATGATGGGATCTCCAGAACCAGGCTAAGGAGTTCGGGCCTGGTGCGCACTGTATCAGAAAATACCATGAAATCAACCTCATGAGATCAATTTTTCTTTTAATTTAAAGTTTGGAGGAAAATTCCAGAAGAGGGATAGAATGTTGCATTTTCTTCCCTCCCCCTGCCCCAATCAGTCATATAAACATTTATTGTCCATATTCATTTGACTTAAAGAAGAACAGTCCAGGCCTTCAGGACTGCCAGGTTTTTCCTTAACTAATGCACAGGGTAGGTTTTTCTCCCCTACTTCATTAGGGAAACTGGGCCCAGGAGAGACATGGAAAGATGAAAAGACTGGACTGCTTGATTCTTGGTGTCCTTTCTGTGTAAGACTTTATAACCTTTGGAAAATACAGGGGTGTTGGGAGGAGAGTCACCCTCACCATTTAACTATTGTGAAATGATGATCTAGAAATAAATATTAAGGGTCTGGGATTATTCAGCCCAATGAAGAAAAGACTGGCAGTGATGGGGTAAACATAAATCTTTAATGGGGTAAAGTGCAACGGGAGGTGACAAACCCCTCCCCGGGTCTGGAAGGCCCTGCCTAGTGCCTCCTTCTCGAATGCTTACTCCTGCCATCTTCCTCCTGTTCTCTGTGCTGCAACCATCTTCTTTCTGGAAACCATCATCAGCTGTTCTGCTGGTGATTTCTTCCCTTCTGTTCTAGTTAAAATGTCACCTCCTCCACGAGGTGGTCTCAGCTCACGCAATCTAAGGATTTTATTTGTGAGAGAGAGAGAGAGAGAGATCACAAGTGGGGGGGGAGGGGTAGAGGAAGAAGCAGACTCCCTGCTGAGCAGGGAGTCCAATGCGGGACTTGATCCCAGGGTCCTGGGATCATGACCTGAGCCAAAGGCAGATGCTTAACCAACTGGAGCTACCCAGGTGCCCATCAGCTCACACAATCTAAACAGCTTCCCACACCCCCCACCTCAGGGTCAATCCCACTGCCCCCTTCAATATATCCATGGCATTTATCACTGTTAGAAATGACCTTCTTCATTTGTTTGCTGTCTTCCTTCTCTTGATAGAAGGCGGATACCATAGGGTCATTGACCTTTTTCTGTTCCATTATCGCTAACTCTTCAATACCCAGAATGGTACCTGCTCATAGTAGGTGCTCATTAAACGTTTTTCAGAAGCCTGAGGGACCTAAATGGGAAGGGGGATAGAAGAATAGGTGCAGTGATTACAATTCTGTTGATGGTGGTGGCAAGACACAGAATTCTTTCATATCACGCTTTACTAATTTTATATAAATTAGTTATTTACAGTGGGGGCTGATAAATCCTGAGATGGATGCTGAGAAAAGTTGTATACCTTCTTTCTTTTCATTAAAAAAATACAACCCAGGGGTGCCTGGGTGGCTCAGTTGGTTAAGCGTCTGCCTTTGGCTCAGGTCATGATCCCAGGGTCCTGGGATTGAGCCCCACATTGGGCTCCCTGCTCAGCGGGGAGCCTGCTTCTCCCTCTTTCTCTGCCTGCTGCTCTGCCTACTTGTGCTCTCTCTCTGTCTCTCTGTCTCTGTCAAATAAATAAATAAAATCTTAAAAAAAAAATACAACCCGACATCTTAAATTCTCCTTTGCGTAGGTTAGCACTATAATTTGGAGGCAAGGAAACCATGTCCCAAGATTCTGAAAAATCACACATGTAGTAGCTTGTCTCGATGCTTTTCAGGGTGACTGTCTTGTCTATGTATATATATATATATATATATATATATATATATATATATATATATACATTTGCATATTCCATTGTAGGATGATGACTTGGAAACGGATGTGAACAAGCTGAGTTCCAAACCTGGTCTTGACCGACCCGAAGAGGAACTGATGCAGTATGAGGCGAAATGTCTTGAGCTCTCCTGCAGCTTTGAGGTAGGGCATATGCCCTGGTTCTGCTCCATGGTGATGCATGATAGGTTCTTTGCAGAGCCTGAGAGGCCAAGCAGGAGCTCTCCAGATGGAGAGCACTGCTCATCATTAGCAATCTGCTTCTGGGGTCTTTCTGAGAGAGAAGCAGAAGGCTAAGCAAAATGTGAAAAAGGTGGCTGGTCTGGATGCATGCAAGGTGCCTCCAGTAGGGACACCTGGCACGGAGATGGAAATAGGATGACTGTACACATTGCCGCCTATTGTCTGGGGGACAAAGTGACTTGTCCTCACATCCTGAAAATGCACTGAAAATTCTTGATGATTTATTGAGTGGGCAAGTTGTACTAGATGGCTTTCTGAAGGTGATCAGTCCGATTTCAGGGTTTTTTGTTAGTAGAAACAAATTGAGAACCCTGCACCTGGTGAGGTAGTGGCTAGTTGCTGCTCCCATTACTATTGCTGTTGTCTTTTAGACCTGACTTTGGATCTCTATTATTTTCTTACGACTCTTAATATATCATGAATTTGCCCACCTCTAAAGGTACCAGCTAAATCCCATGGAGAAGGGAGGCAGTATATTCTATTTTACTCCAGAAGGCCAAAGGGGATCCATAGGTAAAAATTTCAGGGAAGGAAATTTCAGTTCAGTGTAAGGAAGACTTTTTCTTTTTTTAAACAAACAGAATGATCCTCAAATGAAAGGCGCTGCCTTGGGGTGTAATGAAAACCCTGTAAATAAGTTTGTTCAACCAGGCTGTAACTTTTTGGGGTGTTCCAGAGGGCATTTGTGTGCTATATAGAATTGTACTAGACCCACCCATTGCCCCTTCCAAACATGAATTTCTATGATTCTACCATTCATTTGATTCTTGAAGCTTAGCCTTTTCTTGTCTGACCTTGGAAAAAGCTTCCTAATTCACAGAATTTATGCTTAACTCTGTGCCCAGAGAGTGAGGATAGGGGTCAAGTTGTATTTTCTACCACGGAGGAAACACTGACATATTCTTTTCCATTTTAAACCTGAAGGAACTCGAGTCTAAACCTGCAGATGATTTGAACTTTGAAGAGACTCAGCATGCCAAGCACTACCACATTCCAACTGCAGCCTCCCCAAAGCAGCATTGTTTGACTGAGGACCAACGCTCCTGGGGGCAAGAAAGAGAAGACATGGTCCAGACTTCCCTCCTGAGTAGGGTGAAGATGGGGAGGTCCGCCATGCATCCAGCCTCCAAAAAAGGCCCTGGGATGAACGCATACCAAAACATGCAATCAAATGGTCTTGGGATAGATTCTTCTGGAAAAGAGATCCCTGACATTCAAGCTTCCCTCAAACAGGATGCTTGGGATATAGACGTGATTTCCTGCCCAATGATGAGTGCCTCCTTCTCCAATTCCACTAGGCCTACAGAAACTGCGGAAGTAATAGATAAGCTTCTGCAGACACATCCCAAGCATATCCCCTTCCATGACCCCTCTCTTTATATGGCCAAAGCCAGAAGAACCAGATCTGTGGCCGACTTCAAGAGGATGGCATTTCCTGACCTCTGGGGTCACCGTCCACCTCCCTCTGCTCAGTCAATGCTGGAGCGCAAGTGTGGACTCCAAAGGTGATGGTGCTGCTGATTTGGAAGCTATGTTTTTTGTCTTTAATATTTTAATAGGCAGAATGGTTTGTATAGAGAGTTCTGCCATCTTAGGAAAAGTGAGAATCAAGCAGTAGCATGTTCAGATCCTTTGGGAAGCTTTTGCCAAACACAGAAGCTTGCCTCCCTCCCTGGACATGTCAGAACCAAGTGTGGGATAGCGACCGGCATGTGTTGCCAGGAAAAGAATCCCTTCGATGGTTCTAATACAACCCCGTATCCCAGAATGCATTGCAGATAATAACAGGGAAAGATAACCCAGTTTCTCCAAATAATTGGGATCATTCCTTAAAAGAAGTTTCTCAGAAAAAAAAAACAAACACCAAAAAAACAGTGTGGATTATTTGGGATCTTTCTTTTTTAATCCACTGTAAATTGGTATCTGATCTCTTGTTGACGAAAGGAGGTGGTGTACCCCCATCTCACAGTCCCAACCTTATAAAACCTGGCTTGGCTGGGAGAATAGTTCTGCTCTATCACTGAAGATTGTAAGGAAAATATGCATTCTCTAGGATAGAAACTTTGGGTGGTGGGTTATTCCCAGAATGATGGAAAGGGAGCTTTGCCTTTGGATCAACATAGTGAGATTAAAATGTAAATGGCTAAAGCCAAGGAAAAATGATTTTCCTTGGAAAACAAACAAACATTGAGTATGCATATGCTAAGTCAATGGAGCAAAGTGTGCGTACCAGAAAGTTTCATGAACTTATTTTCCATTTCATCAGCAAAGTAATGGTGGATCCCATGAGCTGCTCAGACTTGGGCTCCTGCTGACATCTCTGACCCTATCCTTTGCAGGTTATCTGCCATGCTCAAGTTCCTGAGAGACACGGCACAGGGGCTGGCCCAGCAACACCTCCCCCTTTGACAGAACATGCTCCCCTTGAGTCTAGGCCTCTTGTCTACCTCCCCTCTCTTTCTCCCACTCCACCAAAAAACATGGATCAGAAATTCAAGGAGGGAATCTGAAAGATCCGTTGGGCTTCCTTCTGTCCTCTTACTTAAACTTCCTGACTATGAGTGTTTCTCAGACAGAAGATTGACCTTAGTTTTCTGGAGATGACAGAACCCAAGGAATAGAAATGACCCAAGAGTTCAGAGGCTTACTGAAACCCGAAGGCTTTGAGGATGCTAAGAGTCAACAATCCTAAAGTCTCCCTCAAATATTGTCTCTGTGCAAAGGACCCTCTTACTCTCACAACCAAAAACCTTTGGAGTCCATTAGTCTAAATGCTCTTGAAAAAAATTCCCCTTCAAGTCAAGAATCTTCCAACTAAAATCTGGCATCAGTGCATCCTACATTCCTATTGCTCAGTGTAGTTTCATTTTTTGATAAGGAACAAAAGGAAGGAGAGACAGCACTTTTTCCACTCTTGTAGCCCCAGGTTGGGGGGCATTATTAGTTTTTTCTTTCATAATTCTCTGATGACTCTCAAGGCCCTTCCCAGATGACCATAGGATGGATGGGGTCAGGAGTGAGAGCCAACCCTTAAAATGTTTCCAATTTTCCTTTCTAGGATCAAGATATTTGAGGATGTCCGGAGGCTCATCCAGCCAAGTGATATTATAAATAAAGTCGTCTTCAGTTTAGATGAGCCTTGGTAAGTGGTCTTGAGCATCAGTGGAACATGGAAGATGGGGGTGGAGTATGGAATATCCTCTTAATGACATGAGAATAATCATGCTTTATGTTAGTAATCCACCCCTTCTCCCTGAAACACAATCAGAATTCATATTCAAGAATCTGTAAGAAAAAGCTTATCTCTAAGAAATGTCAGGCTATGCCCAAGAATAGCAGGAATGCATGTGTTCACATGTTTCCTATTTCATTACAGGCCGTTGCAAGACACCGCTTCTGACTGCTTGCGGTTCTCCTCCAAGTTTGAGTCAGGAAATCTTCGCAAAGCCATCCAAGTGCGTGAGTAAGTAAGGAAACCCACAAAGGTAGCAGGTTGTGCCTCTCTCCTCCCTATTCTCCGTACCGCGGTCTCACATCAGTCATTTGAAATCAGCCATGGTGGGAGCGTTTATACCCCGAGAACGGGCAAACAAGACACATGAAGGTTTTCCTCTCAGTCTGTTGCTAAACATTTACGGGCACACCACTAGGGGGCTCATTAGCTGATGTCACAGCAAGGTGGCAACTAGAGGTGAAAGTTATGAATACACCTGTATTCCAAATAATGGCTCCATCCTTGGATGCGGGAGTCTTTGGACTGGGATGTTTGTACTTCCGTTGATGCCAGGGCTGGTTCCGTTGACACAGCAGGGTACGTGGGGTCCCCTGGTCCTGTACCTCTTCACGTCTGTTGCTCCCATTGCTGTGAATGTAGGTGGCAGGAACATTGGGCTCCCTGTGGAGAGGTGCGTTACTCTTGATTCAAGGGCATGCGTAGTGCCATGCCTCTCTGGCAGAATCTCTCAATGAGCTCTTATTACTAGACAAGTATTTCACAGGCAAGGAAAGTCTAGGGCTGTACAAACTAAAAAGGGGGAGAGGACACAAAACAAAAATTTTTGGCGCAGAAGAGATGGCTATGGTATCATTCTTCCCTCAATACCAGTGTGGACTCTATTTGTCATATGCCAAAAATCAGGATTTGTCACCCATCTTCTATGGGTGAACTCCTGAAGACAGCAGTCCAGAACAGTTAATGGTGTGGGGGTCACAGACTCTGGAATCAGAATGCTGGGACCACCTCACCCCTTCCCCACCAGGAGATTTCGAGCAATTACCTGACTCTACTCCATGCCTTTTTTTCTCACCCAGAAAATGGGGACAGTGATGGCACCCACATCATAGGGATTTTTTTAACGCGAGTTAGCTAAAAACACATCACGCTCTTAGAATAGTGCCCAGCACACTCAGCATGAGCCTGTCTTCAGGGATGCATATTCGCCCTTGCCAGGGCACAGAACTTCAGCTAGATCAGCCTGTTTTGTATCTATCTGAGGACTCATTTTTGAAATTTTTCTTTTTTGCGGGGGGGGGGGGGGGCAGGTGAGCAGTGATCCTTTTCTGTTTGTTTGTTTTGTACATGAACTATTTCAAGGAAGCCCGACATAAAAAACAAATCCAAGTTGAGCTACATGGGCTGAAGAAGAGAAAGGCAGTTCTGTTAACATTCCTTCTAGGCTTCTTCTCTTTCTGTTGCCAGCTCAGCTTCTACGTCTTGTAGTGGTGCCTGCTTTTATTACTCTGTTTATATATCATGTTTAAGGGATCCGGGAGAGAAAACCTAAGCAGGAGTCTCCTGGGGGGGGACAGTGGTCAGTCCATGATGTGTCTGCCCTGCTGGCCTTGTTCTGGTCTCTCTCTCTTTCCAGATATCTGCCTTTGGCCAGTGTGTAGAATTCTAAACCAATTATGGTCAGGGTAACGGAGTCAGAGGACAGAAAACAAACCTATATATAGGCAAGGAGTTTTGATGATCCATTTTTGGAGAGGATGGTGGGTGTAGGAGATCATTTGAGGGCTGTAGTCTTTCTGGATTTGTCCTTATGAGCGTCACTTGGTGGACTATGCTTCATTCGCTGTATCTCAGGCTCAGTGGTTCAAGGGAGATGCTTAGAGTGACTGTGTGAGCAGTGGGTCTCCGTCAGGTAGCTCTACTCTGCTCTGATATGCCTTCTGCAAAGCCCCCCTTCCAGAAATCTGACTGTACCACTTTGCAGGGGTCCAGAATGGCAGGGTGTGAACAGATCAGGGCAAATACATCACCCTTTCTAGAGGAGCAACTCAAAGAACATGCCGAGGGGATGGAGCAATCATATTTTTGAAAATATACCGATAATAATGTTGAAGTCAAAACTGCATTGTTAATTTTGTTGCTACAGCTCAAAATTGTTGGTTAGCTTTGCAGTTAGTAGTAGAGAGGGGACACGCAAGAGTCTCCTGGGGCACTGGAAATGTCCTATCTGGGTAATTGCCGAACAGGAGTGTCCAGATGAATTTATTTAAATTCACTGAGTTGTACACTTAAAATTTGTACACTTTACTGCATGTAAGTTAGGGACAAAATGAACACACAACTCCTGCATTGCTAGCCTAATTCATGTTTGTTGCTTTGCTGGGGGCTTACCTGTACGATACCGCTTAATCTTTACAGACAGCCCTGCAAATTTAGGCATTATTTCCATTTTCCATACAAGGAGACTGAGCCTCAAAAGTAATGTGCAGCATCAACCAGATGTGATTGAATTTTCTGTGGGATATAGCACACTTGTATTTTTCCTGCCAGAGAGTTTAATTATTAATTTATTAAATCACAGTTTAATAAAAAGATAGGCTGTGGTTGTATAATTGATTCTCCTAATACCCAGAACCTGCTCCCCTCTCCCCACATTTCTATGTCCCGTGTGTCCAATTTTGTGAGATGAGCACAATCACTGTAACTTACCAGCCCACTGAGATCCCAGGTCTTAGATTGGTCCTCTGGAACCTGAGATGTGTAGCTTCTCAGTGTTGGACGTTCCCTTAAAGACTTGTAGCCCTCCAATCTTGTGTCTGACTTTGCAGGCGGGAATACGACTTGCTGGTCAACACTGACGTGAATAGCAGCCAGCACCAGCAGTGGTTCTACTTCAAGGTGAGCGGCATGAGAGCTGCCGTCCCTTACCGCTTCAACATCATCAACTGTGAGAAGCCCAACAGCCAGTTTAATTACGGTATGAGCTCTTGGGCTAACACCCAAGATCTTCTAGACCTTCTACAAGTTCTAGAAGCTAGATCTTCTGGCTAACACTAGGAATGGTGCCCCTCTGTGATTGATTGGCTTATTACTGGAAGCCCTGTTTGGGTTCCCAAAGGGTTTGAAGTTGGGCTGAATGTTTTGGTTGCCATGTGTGGCAAGATGGTGGTCAAGCTGTGGCAGACTACCATCATGGAAGGCAAGCTGGAAGTCCTCACTCTGTGGTGGAATGTTAATACCATGCCTGCCATTCCATTACTTCCTGACTGCCTTGCCCCACCTTGAACTTTTGGAGGTCCATGAGAACCTCTCATTTATTCCTTCTCTTCATCTCCTAAATCCCACGGCAGCAAATATATTGACCTATTTGTCCCAGAAAGGAAAACAGCACAATCCAATTGGATGACATTGATTTGCACTCTCAGAAAATATGGGGAAAGTTCAAATTCTCCTGAATACCTGCAGCCATTTTGGAGGAGAAATTCAAGGGACAAAGTGATTGGCAGCCCACATTGACTTTGAATGTTTCCAGAAATGGAAAATTCTGCATGCTATTGCTGGATCATATACTAATTCATTGAGTGGCTTTGAGTGAGGAATAAATATTCCCATATCTCTAGGTCTAAGCACAGGGTACTGCCTCTATTTTGTACCGACTAAATAGATTCTTGCTGGTGTAGAAAGAGAAAATATGAACCCTGAGTCTTGTATTTGCTCCATGTGTCTGCTGTAACAAATTGTCACAAACTCAGTGGCTTAAAACAAGGCAGATTTACTCTCTTACAATTCTAGTGGCTACAAGTCCAAAATCAGTTTCACTGGGCTACAGTGAAGGTGCTAGAAGGGCCATGCCCACTGGAGCATCTAAGGGATTTTCTGTTTGTTTGGTATTTTTTTCCCGCTGTTTATAGAGTTGTGTTCCTTGTATCCCTTGGCTCATGGCCCCTTCCTCCCTCTTCAAAGCCGGCCGTGTAGCATCTCCCAGTCTCCCTCTGCTTCAGTCACATAGCTTCTCCTGTGCAGTCAAACCTCCCTCTGCCTCCCTCCTAAAAGGACGTAAGTGATTGCATTTAGGGCCCACCAGGATAATCTCTCCATCTCAAAATCCTTAATTTAATTACATCTATGAAATCCCTTTTGCCATATAAGGCACCACTGACAGCTTCCAGGGGTTAGGACCTGGATTTCTCGGAGGGCCATAATTCAGCCCATCACAGCTCTCTTTCCCTTTTCTCTTTTTTTAGTTTATTAATTACTATTTTTTTTTTTTTTAAGATGTGGGGTGTAGGGGCAGAGGGAGAGGGAGAGGGAGAGGGAAAGAGACAGTCTTAAGCAGGCTCGGTGCTGGCTTGGAGTCTGACGCACGATCTCATGGCCCTGAGATCATGACCTGAGCCGAAATTAAGGGTCCCGTTGCCAAACTGACTGCGCCTCCCAGGGTGCCCCTCCCCAGTGATTAATCCTGTCTTTGTTCTGTGCAGGGATGCAGCCAACTGTGTATTCTGTGAAGGAGGCTCTTCTTGGCAGACCCACCTGGATACGGATGGGCTATGAAATCTGTTATTACAAGTAAGTTAGAGTGTTGCTAGCTTCCTTTTCTCTGCTCTTTCATTCTTTCTCAATTTCCTGCTCTTCTGTGTTGATCTGAGAAACCTCAGCCATCCGTCCGTGTCCCAGTGGCGAATGGCCTGCCCTTTAGAAGCACAAGCATGTTAAAGGGCACCCACAGTAGAACCCAAGAAATCTTTTGATTTTCAGAGAAAATCAACACATTAAAACCCTTAGACCTTGTTGTTGGATGTTAGAACTTACACAGACGCAACCTGTGCTTGGTTCACAAGCCTCCGTTCTGTACCTCTTTCCGTGTATCCCAGTGAACAAAAAATCTGAGATGTTCTGGCCTATTCTTACTCATCCTGTGCTCCAGTTTTCAAAAGTAGATGGGAGTGGATATGTGACAGGTCCACTTAGGTAACTATGCCTCCACAGCAAGATGATGTTTTGGAAAAAAATAAAAGAGGGAGCATTTCTAGAGTTCATCTTCAACCCTTGATCGGTAGCCAGTTTCATCAATTTATTCTGTAAAGTTGTAAATGAAATCTAAATTATCCATATCTTTTGATAAAAGAAATGGATTCCCAACCCATGAATTGCTCATTTGTGCATTTTCTTTTGATGGAAAATAAAAAATATACATTCATAAGAAAGAAAAAGGACAGGAACTGTTAGGACACACAGGAAATATGTAATTATTAGCTCATTGCTAATTTCTTATAAAAACTGATAGGCTAGCACTTGTTTTATTGGATAAAGCAAGGTGTATCTCTCTCTGATATTACAAGAGGACCCTAAGAAAAGTATTATCAGACATTCTAGAGTTTAGGATTGTTATTAATACCAAAAAGAGAGAATATATATATACTCTCTTGCCTTTTGGCTTTTGAGACAGGACAGGAACACTGACAGAGCAACCCAATTCCTGACCTTTCCTATCTATCAGACACAAAGGCAAAAATCACCATAGAGATAAGTACTGTCTACAAAACAGGGAACTGGGCTGACTTACAGTTTGTAATAAAAGAGTTGGCAGTCTTCAGTCCTTGATGTATTAGGATATGGATCTGGGTGGTATTTTCATCATATTCTTTAGAACAATAGCAAAATATTATGATTTTGTTGGTTTTCCATTCACCTATATGGCAATTTCTCTCTGGCCTCTATATCTAGAAACTCCCAGGATCTTTTCACATTCCAAAGAGATTTAGACTAAAAACCATCTCAAAGTGGAGGAAGACAAGAACTACAAGGAAAAACAGCAAAAGCCTAAATTTTGAACCTTGGTGTGTCCTGTGAAAATAGTAACCCTAAATAAACATGAAAGACCCAGCTTGCTGCCTGCTTGGATCTGGAGCTTAGTAAGAGATTGGACAAACACAACATTCAGTATTCTCTCCCAGGGGAGTATAACTCTCCCTGGAGGCTGTTCCTCTGGGAGGGGGGTAGTAAGAAGCAGGCTTGTGGGGACTAAGCATCTGCCAAATAGAGAAGGAAGAAAGAAGGCCCACATCCAAAAACACAGCCTTGGCCTCAGGAAAGCCAAAGTTAATGTTAATAGCTGTTAGATTCATTAACAAGACAATTGTTATGTGATTAAAGAGCAACAGAGGGGTAACATGAAAACCATGAATGTGTAATGTAATTCATTTTTCATATTGCAGTCATGAATACAACAGAGATGAATGGATAAGATTGCTACATTGTAATGTAGTTTGTTTTACAATTATTCACCACATTATGATAACATATTTCTAATAATGTGATTTAACAACAGGATACATGTGTGTATCTCTATTCAACCACAGCTCAGGACACCTCTCCCTACTGTAGAATGCCTTAGATTGTCAAACATATTTCTCCCTTTATACCCATCACAGTCTTTGAGTTGATTTGCTCTAGAAGATGTGTTCGCTTCACCCCTGCCTTTATTCTCTCCAGTGTATTAATTTGAGAGAACTTTACCTCCTTATTTCTCTGTCTCCAGCACATCATCAGGAACTCAGAAGTTGTATTTCTATTGTGCTGTTAAGTTCCCAGATTCTAGACAACAACAACTAACAGTCTATATTGTGAGGTTTAGCTTAATTTAGGAAATATAGTCTATCAATCCACTGAAGTAGGCTTCTGCAAACTTAACTACCTTGCCAGAAGTTAAAAGCAAAAGAATGAGGGAGGTGTGGAGCTCTTCCCATTCGGCAATTGATACTCAGCTTCCTGACACATGAAAGCCAGAGACGTATAATGCAATGCGTTGTTCATATTCCAGCTCTGGAAACCCAGCAGAGAAGAATGGATACGATTGCTCTACTGTAGTTTGCTTTATAATTAGGCATCACATCAGGTTGACTTGGACCGCAGAAGGACAGTGGTGTCAATCCCCATATTAAACCTTAAGACAACTGAATTTCTTCCTTAGTACCTAGATCATATCCATTTGAGGAAAAATCTGATACTTTCTCCTGTGTGCCGTTGACCATCTTGCCCCTCTCCCGGAACCCCTTCTCCTCCAGCCCATCCCCCCTCCAACCCACCTTGCAGACCAGTAGTCCAGAAAGTAAAAGGGATCCTCGGGAGGGAAGGACGTAAATGAGCAGGCTCCTTTTTCCATGCCTCTCATAAAAGTAAGCAAGGACACTTGCACTTCCTGCTTTATCGACTTCCCCGCTTTCTGCTTCTTCCTACAATGTACACAGCCTCGCACCTTTCCGAATCCTTTCCCAGCTCCGGTCTAAAGTAATTTTGCTGCTGAAGGGCAGAGGGAGGGAAGCCGCACGCTCAGAGTGGCCATGTAATACACAACGGCTGATCTCTTCTGACATTTATCTCGGCTCGTGAGAGGAGATGGAACAGCTCACTCATGAAGATGAATGTCATACATGAGCTCTGCCATCATGCATCCCTCTGAGGGATCTCAGGAGGGAGATTTGGCATTGTATGGAATATTAGTAATGCTGCAGACCCGGGGAAGCCCGGTGGCTTGGCTGCTCTGCCTTATTAGACCCACGTGAAATGATGCACCCTTGTTAAACAGAGCCGGGTCATTATAAGATTATCTACTTCACTCTCTATCTTGGCATTTGCTTATTTCATGCACGCACAGGGGAAAAAAAAATGACTTCCCAGCATATTTTTAAGTGCAAATGGAAATAGATTGAGTTCATAACTATGCATTTGTGTACTTTGCTCCTTGCTTCATTGAAGGCTTTATGATTATAAAAGTGTAGATTGGTCCGAAGACAAATGGTTCAGGGAATGGAAAAGTGAAGGGGGGAGCCTTTTAACTGGAAAAGCTGGCTCTACCCGACCTTGGGTCATCTTTGACCCAACATCACCTATTTAGGATCCAGCAAATCAGAGAATGCCCTTGATTTTCACCCAGGCTTCTTCTCCATCCCCAAGAGCAGATCAAGGAGAGAAAGTTCTTCGAATCAGACTTCCAGCACTCGTCATCAGTGGTGTGACTTTGGGCAGATTATTCCAGCCTCAACCTCTGATCCCTCATCTGTAAAATGGAGCCAATAATGGAATAATGAAATGAGGAAAAGCAGGTGGAAAGTTGAGCGCTGTGTCTGGTGCATAGTAGATGTTCAGTGAATGTCAGCAATCATCCATAACTAGTAGAAACTTCTTTGTGGCACCAATGACATAAAGAATCAGTGAAATGTTTCATTTTTAGGAGCTCTCATCTGTTTTATGTTAGATTCCTTCTGTTACTTTAGACTTTAGGTTTGTAAGCAGCCCTGATTTATGAAGACCAAAACTTCACGTTGTTACTGGCTAAATTGGGCCAAAACACTTCTTGTCATCTTATCCATTTCCAAGACAAAGGTGATGTAATAAAAGAGATCTTGGTTTTGGAGTCAGCACACTCGTGGGGTTGATCCTACTTGCTGTGCTTTCTGTTGCATCATATCCGTGATCCTCGATTTCGAGGATCTGTAGAGTGTGTACAGTAACACTTAACCTTAAAGATATACCAGTAGGATTAGAGGTGGAATGCTTTAGGTGTTCTAATTACTACTCCTGGAGTCCATTTATCCTACAGACTTTAACCGTACAGCTGCTAAGTCCAACTTCTGTGCCAGATACACAAACCAATAAGCATAATCCCTGTCATAAAGGGTTAGCAATGAGGGAGAGACAGAGTGTGGTAAGAACTATGTAAAAGAGCAGATATCAGAGAAGGCTTCCTGGAAGAGGAAACCCTTGGGTTGAGGCTTGAAGGCAGAAGGAGTTGTCTGAGTGAGGTAGAAGGAAAGGGTTTTCGGTACAAAGGAAGAACATGGGAGTCACTTAAAATATAAAGGATGAATGTTACTGCCTTGCAAACATCCCTCAGCATGTTCACATCATAATTGGTGAAATAAAAATAACTTGTTGTTAGAATATAACTAAGTCAATCAGAGAAAGAAATGTATCATATGCTCTCACAGATATGAGGAATTTTTAATCTCAGGAAACAAACTGAGGGTTGCTGGAGTGGTGGGGGGTGGGAGGGATGGGGTGGCTGGGTGAGACATTGGGGAGGGTATGTGCTATTGTGAGTGCTGTGAATTGTGTAAGACTGTTGAATCACAGACCTGTACCTCTGAAACAAATAATACATTATATGTTAAAAAAAAAGATAGCAGGAAGGGAAAAATGAAGGGGGGGGAATCGGAGGGGGAGACGAACCATGAGAGACTATGGACTCTGAGAAACAAACTGAGAGTTCTAGAGGGGAGGGGGTGGGGCGATGGGTTAGCCTGGTGATGGGTATTAAGGAGGGCACGTATTGAATGGAGCACTGGGTGTTATACGCAAACAATGAATCATGGAACACTACATCAAAAACTAATGATGTCATGTATGGTGATTAACATAACATAATAAAAAAATAAAAAAAAAGAATATAACTTTACTGTGGACAAATCAAATTGTTGCAAGCAAAGGGTTTACTTTAGAGATTTATCGAACATTTCACTTTGAAGAAGGTGATCTTGGGAAAGCACAGAGGTCCCTGAAGAGGAGCATTTTTTGCTATTGGTAGGGTCATCTGGATTTTCCTGCTCCCCATGCACGGCCCCCAGGAGACTCCAGTGGGGAAGCCTGACATTTGCTTTAGGCTCAGCTAGAGTTTCGACCCCAGGCTAGGGTTGTCATGGAATCTCCTTTAGCAGAACCTCATCATCAATGAGGTGTTACCCATTTTTAAATCCCAGCAGTCCACAACCATCCTGGGGAGGGCTGGCTTACCAGCGAGGAGTATGTATGTATGTATGTATTTATTTAAAAGATTTTATTTATTTTTGTGACAGAGGAAGAGAGAGAGAGAGAGAGAGAGAGAGAAAGAGTGAGCATGAGCAGGGGAGAGGGAGAAGCAGACTCCCCACTGAGTAGGGAGCCCAATACAGGACTCAATCCCAGGACCCCGGGATCATGACCTGAGCCGAAGGCAGATGCTTAAGTGACTCAGCCACCCAGGTGCCCCAGTGAGGAGCTTTTAGTCTTGCCCACAAGATTCTTGCCCACCAAGCTATAGTGTGTGTGTGTGTGTGTGTGTGTGTGTGTGTTGGGGCTATGAGAAGGTGGATTTCATACAACCGAAACAGCTGTTCAAATTCCTTACACTTCCCTTAAATCACTAGAACGTAGGTCCACAGAAGTTCCAAAACTAAGAATCCTTTTATTTTATTTCTCTTTCCATTTCACTGAAGTTGTTCCCTCCCTGGAGTCCAGGTTTGATATGAATGGTGGAAAGAGCCTAGGGATGGGGATTTCACATTCTTGGTTTCTCTTCCTTTCTGGCTCACTCTGATGGCTGGTGGGGTAAGGCTGAATGTGCTTACGGTGAATGTCCCTGTTATGTGATTTCAGTGTACTTAATGGTACAGCGGGAAGTGGACCAGGAAGCACGGCTTATGTCAAAGGAGACCACCCCCCTGGCCCTCAGGGAAATCTTTTATACCCGAGGAAGGATGCAGGCTCTGTGTCCCCTCCTTGTGGGTGAGGAACTTGGGGATGGAGAGGCCCTAGGTGTTATGTTTCCATCTGCCTTTACCTTCATGAATATGAATCTATGGGGCGTGTGCCCAGGTGTCTGCTCGTGTGTGTGCTTACAGGTGAAGTGCTCTTCCACATTTTGGTTGGCGGTCAACACCTTGACCATTTTGACTGTCTCATTTTGTGTCACATGGGTCATCAGTGTAGAGAGGTGTAATTGACCAGTTCCTGTTGTTCAGGGCGGTCTCAACTGGATGAGCATTTGCAGGGGAGCCTTTTATGAGTGAAATCGGAAAGAAAATAAAAGGTAGAGCCATGTGGCTTGCATGCTTTCTGAGCTACCATCTGCTTCTCGATACTTTCTAATAACCAGAGCCTTAGCTCTTAAACAAGTACAGAACTTTGGGGGAAATATGGAGAAAGGAGATCCAATTAGGTATCAAGATCCAGATGGCACCCTGGGTGAAGATGCCTTTTTGAAGTTGCTAGTGCTGGAGTTACAGAGGAAATTGGGTCCTATTCATGTGATCTAAAAAGTGACAGGGAGAATCACTTGGGGCTGACATTGTTAGGGGTATCCTTCTCTCCCTATGATGACCAGGGCCCTAGGGTGCTGTGTTGGCAGAAGCTGAGGCAAGAGAAATGTGTCAGGCCATAGTTTGTGGGTCTGCCATTCCAAGTTTTATTAATATTGAAAACCCACAAAACCACAAGAAACAAGACAGTCTGTTTTCTGTTTCTTCCTTTATTGCTTGCCTGATTTTTTGTTTGTTTGTTTGTTTGGTTTTTGCTTTGGTGGGGGGGGGGTGGCACGTAGGTAGCAAAAAGGCAGAAAAGAATAAGCTGTATTTTTTTTTTTTTTTTTACATTTTGCAAGAACAGACATTCATTACCTGCTATTTCTTCCCTCTCCCCACCCTTTCCCCCAATAAAACCCCAAAGCACCACGGACAAGTAAGCCAACATTGTAAATGTTCAAAGGTGGAATTACATCTTTCAGTGTCCGGGGCGTATTTTGCATCATAATGCAGTCTTGATGATAACATTTCTCAGGAAAGCCTGCACAGCTGCCTCCGTATCAGCAGCCAAGGCGCGGGCATAACTGGCAGTGTATGGGGAAAATATTGCTCGGAATGTACTTCTGGGTGCAATTTACTTTGATACTGTTCTCTGAAGTATCAAAATTGGTCCTTCATCTTTGACAAAGGAAAATGTGCGCTCTGAAGCTATAAGAAGCTGAACCACATATGGGGTGACAAATGTATTCCTTTGGGAAGCAAGTATTGTATAGTGGAATGAACAAAGTCTTCGCAGACAGGCAGATCTGGGTTCGAGTCCCATCCTGACCACTTTCTAGCCTTGCCACCTTTGACAAATGAATTTTCCTAAGCTATTGTTTCTTTATGCACACGATGGGCTGTTGCAATGATAACATAAGGTGACACGTGTTAAGTGTTGAGTTGGAACTCAGAATATAGTAGTAATGATTATTAATGAAACCACTTGGCAGGCAGAAGGGAAAGGAAGAGCTGAACTCTGTGGGGTCTGGGGAAAGGCAGGGACTGGGGGAACCCACATTTGGGTAATAAAGGGTATGTCTGCAATTGCATCTTGGGATGCACAGAATTATTCACATATCTGTCTGTTTTATAGCTCAGTGACTCTGTAGGCTTCATTTTCAGACACAGCAAGGAAAGGCTTATGGCATATATGCCACAATTAGGAGACAGATGGACTTGGGGCGTCTGAGTGACTCAGTTGGTTAAGCGTCTGACTCTTGATTTTGGTCCAGGTCTTGATCTCAGGGTCGTGGGATCGAGCCCTGTGTCGGGCTCCGCGCTGAGCATGGAGCTTGCTTGAGATTCTCTCTCTCCCCCTCTCCTTCTGCCCCTCCACCCCAGCTTGTGTGTGCTCTCCGCCTCCCTCCAAAAAAAAAAAAAAAAAAAAAGAGACAGATGGACCTGCCTAGATGTTGCTGGTTTGGCTCATGACCTGGCAGTTTCCCTGTTTTCTAAGTTTCACCCACATAGAGTTTCGAGTGAAGAACATGTTGCCGGTATATAACATGGCAGGTTTATAGCATCTGGGACCTCTCCCTCATTTTCCCTTCTCCTTTCTCTTTTAGAAATCATTATCGCCAGAGTGCAGCCGTCATGGGGGGAGCGTCTAAGAAGTGTTTTTATACCCTCACCTTTGTGGTCACCTTCCCGCACAATGAGGATGCCTGCTACCTGGCCTACCACTATCCCTACACCTACACAGCCCTCCTGGTAACGTCCTCTTGACAGCATCACCCTGGCCGGGCTGAAGGGGCTCTTCAGGGTTTCCCTGGAAACATTCAGGAGACCCTGGCATCCTGGTGGGGAGCTATTATTGCCTTCCTAAGGGAGCCAGCCTTTGCTGTCACCAATATGGTGGCTTCCTGTGGGTTCCAGCTTCTTCTGCGGGCCAAGCAGAACCCTGGGGTCATGACCAGGGATGTTCTGAAGACCCAAGTGGCAGGCAAGGCTCTGCATTGGCAGGTCGAGTGTAGGAGGAGGTGGGGCCGTGTCGTAGGGGCTCTGTCTTTAAGAAGCCCTCAAGTTTAAACATGAAGTGGTGAGATTGGAATGAGATGATCTAGATGAAATGGGGGGGAAAAAAAGAAAGAAAGATGGTTTCTAAAAAAAATAAAGAAATAAATAAATGGGGGTAAAAATCATAAGGTCAGCCGAGAGGCAGATTTGAAGCCCATGGCCCCATTGAGAGGAGTGAAGCAGAAGGTAAAGGAGTGGAGAAGCTGGAGAAAACCACCTGAGCCCGTGAGCAAGCAGCCACTTCAGCTTTTCTCTGCAGTGGTTCCCATGGCCTTGAGCAGAGGTGCTAGAAGGATCCAGGGTGCATGAGAGGTGTGGAAGAAGTCAACACCAAGTCACTGCAAACGAGGGCCTCAGTCTGGCTATGAGAGGGGTGTGGAGTCAGTCAGTCCAAACCTGAAGTTAGCATTCCTGTGTTCGGTCAGGCCCTGCAAAAGCCTCACTGGACGGATCTGAGCAAACTGCTGAAACCGTGCAGTTTCCTGTCATTTGGAAAAGTTGGCAAACTGTCCCTTTCCCCCCAGCTATTTCATGGCTCTCCCGAGGATTAATGAGCTAGAAGTATCTTCTGTAAAGTACTCTCATCCTCTGTGTTAATGCAAAATGTTATTAGCGTATTTATAATAATACGTGCTGTGTGTGTGAGTGTCTCTCTCACTTGGCCTGAAGGATAAGCTTTTTCATTGTAAGTCTGTGATAAGGAGTGGGAAAAGATGATAACCAAGAACATCCCTTGCCTTCAAAAGGCATGTCCAGGTATAAATGGAAGTGTTTCTCCATCGAGAAGGCATATCTGAAACCGCTTGCCTGACTGCTGCAGGAAGGTGCATCTGCCCTGCTCCCCATATGTTGTCTTGCCTAAAGAGAGATTTTTTTACTGTTTTCCAGATTGCAAAAGATACACAACTAGTATTATTTGTGTTTCACACTTAGGGATCTCAAGAAGTTAATCCAACAAATATACGTCACGAGCTACGCCGTAACAAGCTATGTTTATTATAAAACATGCTTTTCGCCTCTAGGGATGTAGAGCAGGGAAGATTCATGATCCCCTTCAACAGCTGCTTTTATTGTCTTGCCTAAGAAGCGCCGTGTGTACAGAGTCGACTGGGGAAGGGGACTCCTCTTTGCGTGTGTGTTTTGCCTTTTCTGTTGGGGGAAGCATCCAGGGGTCCAGGACCCTGTTCTTTTCCCTTGTTGTAATATCTTAGACACTGATGTGATTCTCAGTGGCAGTTTATATAAAACTTTAGAGCTTGAAGGGGTTTGGGAAATTGTTTGATGCACCCTTGTCATTTACAGATGCAAACATTGAGGCCTAGACACCTCGCATCTAGCTAGTGGCCAAGCAGGGAGGAGCACCAGCCTGGGATCGATGGATATTCCTGTTCCCTTTCTGCTTTTCTGTAGAAAAAGTGTAGAAGAAATTCAGAGGAAGTCCTGCTCTGGGATCAGATTGGTATCCTTGCCTGCTCTGATGGACAGGAGCTACTGTAACGGCAGTCTACTTCTGTAGGTACGTGTAGTTATCAAGTTACGTGATTGTATAATGTCAGGTGGTTGGGTTCAAGTCATCAGCCCATGGTTTTTATCTGTAACACTGAGTGCCATGGATGTGGTTCAGCAGGATCATGTTGTTCCTCAAACACAGTCCCATTCTTACCCCAGGATGCTCTGATGGGTTCTTGTGAGGTGCCTGCAAGCTGTTTCAAAGTCTAGAACTTACAGTAAGAAGCCAGATGCAGTTAAGCTCTGGCTGAAAAAGTTTCAGACTTTGAATCAACTTGCAGGCACCTTGCAAGAACCCATCAGACCATCTTGGGGTACGAATGGGACCGTGTTTGGCTCCCTCTCTGTTTTTATCTTATTTTCTTTTTCCTTTCTTTCCCCTATGCTCATCAGTTTTTTTTCTTAAATTCTACATGTGAGTGAAATCATATGGTATTTGTCTTTCTCTGACTGACTTATTTTGCTTAGCATAATGCCCACCAGCTCCATCCACGTCATTGCAAATGGCAAGATTTCATTCTTTTTGATGGCCGAGCAATATTCCATTGCATCGACTTAACTCTAGGAAACACACTGAGGGTTGCTGGAGGGGGTGGTGGGTGGGAGGATGGGGTAACTGGGTGTTGGGCATTAAGGAGGGCCCTTGATGAAATGAGCACTGGGTGTTACATGCAACTGATGAATCACTAAACTCTACCCCTGAAACTAATAATATGCTATATATTAACTAAACTGAATTTAAATAAAAAATTAAAAAAAAAAAAGAAAAAAAATGGGACCGTGTTTGGGAACAACGCTATCCAGCTGAACCACGTCCGTGGCACTCAGTGTTATGGATAAACACCCTGGGTTGATGACTTGAACCCACCATCAGAGATTGTACAACCACACAGCTTGGTGGCTGCATGTACCTATAAAAGTGGGCTCCAGTTGTAGGAGCTATTGTCCATCACAAATTACGCCTCAGGTCCAATTAACTTTTGTGCTCTTGTCAGACCACAGGGTCTGAAATTTACAATCAACAAATAGCTTGGGAACCAGTAGAGTCAGGGGTGGGGATAATTTTGTCTTGAGGGGGGACAAAAACACAAGAAAAGAGGAGCCCCCTCCCCTCCCATTTCCTTGGTCTCCATGAGAGGGAGAGAGAGAGATCTTGTGAATCGATGCTTACTGGCTTGTTCCTTACCCTGTTGACTGGGAATCTCTTCCCATTGGGGAAGTTTGAGGAGAGTTAATGAAAAAGAGACAAAGGAAAAGGGATATGTTTTCATTTCTCCTAAGCGAGCAGAACAGAGTAAGAAGGACATCTGTTACTTGAAAGTGAAAAATGGTAGTCCGTTTTTGGTTTTACATTTCCAGTAATGCATGGTCTTTGTTCTCTCCAGATTTAAGACTATAATTGACTCTAAGACTTCTCTTAAAAATCTCTTCCTCCCATCCTGGACACAATGAGTACATTCCATAGTGCACACTACTCATTTTTATTTTTGGACCTGTCCTAAGGAGAAACAGTTTTTCTTCCAACAGATCAGTGATAAATTAAATGTGAATGATACCCCAAGGGCAGAATTAACTGCATGTTACTTGGGGGTGATGCCGAGGGGTGCCGAGGGATGGAAAATACATTTCTATGTGGAATTCATAATTTGTAAGTCTCCTATAATATGGATTATGTTTAATAATTACAGACATTTTTATAGTAGAGGACATGTGTATTGGATGTTTTTCAACATGAATACAATTTTGCAACTTAAAAAATTTTATTATTCTCTTATAATAAGAGAATTAGCATTTGGTTCTTTCAAATTGATATCTTCCAGATGCTTGCCAGGAATTCTGTTAGATAATTGCCCAAATTATAGTATTAAGATAAAGCAAAAAGAAAGAAATATTATTATAATTATGAAGCAAGCAAATGGAATTCTATTTCAACCATTCATATCAAGCTGTCAATAATTGCAATGATGGTTCAAGTGTTAGCAATACTCATTAAAGTATTTGGATTATGTTGTGGATTGTCCCAAGGTAGACAGCAGTATTGGTTGAAAATGGGGCCCCAAGGGAGTTTCTGATGGATGTTTTAGAGGGCAAGGAAGTAGGATCTCACTGGGAACTTATAACAGTACAAGTTGGCAAGAAGAAAAATGATCATAAGTAGGGTCCGTATGTTCGCAGAGCTTAAGGCTCTGAAAGTTTGAGCAGGATTTTTCAGCAGACATATATACGTATGGTGGCAGGTGCTCCCACAAATATCTTCAGAGATGAAATGGAGTATAGTGTAGGGAAAGAGAAAGAGAGTGAGAGAAGGAAAGAAAAGAGAAAATTAGAATGTCATTTGCACAATCTTTTAGAAGGGCTCAGCATATAAAAGCAATTACTAGTGGGTTGTTATGAAGGGTAAATGACTTGATACATGGAAAATTTTAGCCAAGTGTGTACGTGTAGTGAGCGATATTAGATGGTAGGCATCAGAGCATTTATTCTCTTTTTTATAATTACGTGTGATCATTTTCTCCATCAGGCTGATGGGAAGATACCCATTCCATAACTTAAAATTAAAATTCTGTAAAAAATCCAAATAAAGGACCACAAAGAAATAAATACAAAGGCTACTGATGGCTGTCTTCGGGTAGTTCATTAAAATAATTTTTTAACTCTCTTTTCCAAATCATCAGTGATATAACTTCATTTATTTTTAATGGAAAAAGGATATTAACATCATCTTTTCTTTCTTTCTTTTTTTTTTTTTTAAAGATTTTATTTATTTATTTGACAGAGACAGAGTGAGAGAAGGAACACAAGCAGGGGGAGTGGGAGAGGGAGAAGCAGGCCTCCCGCTGAGCAGGGAGCCCAATGCGGGGCTTGATCCCAGGACCCTGGGACCATGACCTGAGCCGAAGGCAGACGCTTAACGACTGAGCCACCCAGGCGCCCCCATCATCTTTTCTTTCTAATTGGCAAATCTATGAGCAGACACCTGGAGACGAATCATTTCTCTCCCTTCTCAAAGTAAGTCTGTTTAATGTAGGGAGAGTGGTACTGGCAGACAGGGGCAGTCTGAGAGAGCCCATTAGAACCCACTGGCAACACGCTCTATGGCTTCTCTTATACATGTCATTTGCTTTTGTCTTGTGATGAGGAGCCTTCCAGTCTCCAACGAGTTTATTTAAGTGATAACTGAGGACTAGTCTGTATACAAATAAAATCGGCCGTCTCCTTAGGGGTGAGCTTTCTTCTGAATTAGGGGGACAGAGAGGATAGGAGTTTAGGGGCTAACAATGACAAACGAACGATTTTGGGCACAGGTACTTCTCACTTTATCAATAGCTGTTGGTGGGGTAACCTGCTGAGGTCAGTGAAATCTTTTCTGGCAGTTTTAAGGGAGTAGCTGATAGAGGAGAAGGGGGCAAAAAGCTCGGCTGCAGCCTACCTTATCAGCCTGGCATCTTTCATGGAGAGGTAGGATTTGCTTCTAAGAAGACAGTCTTTCTGGGGCTCCCATCATTGCCTTGAACTCATTCCCATTTTTGTAAAGAAACCCGCCCCTGTGGCTTCTGCGGGGCTGCGATTATATGTGGTTGTTGGCACATGCGTTCTGAAGCCCTGCTCCTCTCATCATTGATCCCAGCAAAGTCCAGTTACACATGGCCTTGCTGGACTGGAGATGGAGCGAATGCTCCATCACCTCTAAACCATTTTCTGGAGAACAATACAGAGCCATTTCTGCAAAAGGAAATCCTGCAGAAGTTTATAGCTGGTTTACTTCTGGAAGTCTTCTGTATGACTGGAATCAGGATAATGCCTAAGAATGGAGGTGTTACATATTTGGTGGCAGGTGGAATGGGGCAGAGATTTCCTTGAGGGGTGTGGGGAGGGTTGTATGAACAAGTACAGTTTACAGAAAATGAACTTCAGGGGTGCCTGGGTGGCTCAGTGGGTTAAGCATCTGCCTTAGGCTCAGGTCATGATCCCAGGGTCCTGGGATTGAGCCCCGCATCGGGCTCCCTGCTCAGTGGGGAGCCTGCTTCTCCCTCTCCTGCTCATCCTTCTTGTGCTCTCTCTCTCTGTCAAATAAGTAAAATCTTTTTAAAAAAGTGAATTTCAGCTAAAAGAAAATAGGCATTTGTTGAGTTGTGATATTATTAATCATAAAAATACAATAATTAAAAATTTAACAGAGAATTCATAGGAGAAGAAAACTTTGAAACCTTGCTTCCTCCCGCATTTGCTGCTAGGAGGCGTGCTAAGGTGATATTGTTGTTCTTGTTTATTTGAGTAGAGCTGATGCACGATGTTACATTAGTTTCAGGTGTATGACACAGTGATCGGACACCTCTGTGTGTCATGCTGTGCTCACCCCAAGTGTAGCTACCATCTGCAAGGTGATGCTGTTTTGAAGGACGGTGTTCACAATGATGTGTTTGTTTGTTTTGTTTTGTTTTGTTTTTTTACTTTTTTCTCTCATACTTAATTGTGTTTGATGACTTCTATCTTAGACAAACTGCTTCCAAACCCGCTTCCTATATATGATTTCCAAAATCTAGAGTTTATTACTGTTATTTTTTAGATTTGGCATCAGACACCAAAGAGCTATGGCCTGTGTGTAACCTTGTGACATCACAGAATGATGACCAGTACTTCTGTTGAGAAGCCTCCCCCTCACCCTCCACCCATCCCATAAGGGCCCTTGTAGCCATAATGAAATGTCAAATGAATAACTTTGATGGCAAAAAAAAAAAAAAAAAAAATCCTCATAGAAACAGTTCAGCAAAGCCTGCATTTTCCAAAGCACATTCTATAGCATTCCAGTATCCTGAGATCTTTAAAGAAAAAGTTTAGTGGTCGTATAAATTCATGAAGCGCTGTGGGCTAGTTTTTCATCTAGGTTCCATGGTGCATATTGGCGAATGGAGGAATCTGAAAAGTTCTGGGGCCATGAAAATGCTTTCATTTTCTTTAACTCCCCATGTTTTCTGGCTGTGAATTTCCCACCCCTTTACCTCCCTCTCCAAACCCCAGCACTTAGTAACGTCCGACAGAATACATCTGGGGAAGATGCTGCAGAAGAGAATATTGCTTTCCCAGTTTAGGGACCTGGAATCTTGGGAGTAATCATGAGGCAGGTGCCACACAGTCTGGATTTCAGTAATAACCAATAGCGGGAGCAGCTTTCACCCAGAAACTTATGAAAGCGATGAAAATAATCTGTTTACCATCACAGAGAGTTTCATCTAAATTCATGACTATCTTCATTCCCTTAAATAAGGTTCTGGAATTCCCCTTTACCGGGATGGGTGAGACATGGCTGACAGCCTGAAAGGGACATTTCCGTTCTTGTCCTGGGCCATCTCTCCCAGGAGACCAGATGGCCCTCTCCTTCTACAAGGACTTTAATTACACTGATTTAATATTGATTTTTCCTTTTTATACATGAATTTCTTCCATGAGCTGCTTTCAGGAGGATATTTTTCTATTCTCTAATGTTTTGATTTTTGCTGTATTTCAAACCATTTTTACATATGCCTAATTTCATTAGTTATTGTCAGATAATGTGGTTTGTATAGTTTATACTTGTTGGGGGGAAATTTAGGGAACTTTTAAAAAGCCCTGTATATGATTAATTTTTGTTACAGTTCCATGGATGTTTGAGGGAAAAAAATGTTCTCTGTAGAGACAAAGTTTGACATTTATCTATAAAAATAATATTGTTCAAACACTCTATATCATTATGTTTGTGCAGCTGATTTATTCAACACTTTCTTGAAGAGTCTCCCATTCCTTGTACCATTTTTACCCCTTCTGCCTTTTTTTGCGCTGTATATTTCAATCTATGTTATTTGATTCTTAAGATTTATGAGTTTTATATGTTCATTGTGAATCGTGCCCTTTATCAAAATAAGATTTTTAAATCCTATTTAATGTACTTGGTCTTAAGTATGACTTTGTCATATATTACGATTGCCATGCCTGCTTTAATTTATGTTTGCTTATCCTTTAAGTTTCAATATTTCTCTCCTAAAATATTTTAATGGAAGCAAACAAAATAGATCATTTAGGAGTGCTTTTCATACACATTATGTATTTTTCCTTTCTTTCAAAGTACTTGTTATATACAATATGCAATGAGATTTAAAAAAATGAATCTGGGAGTTTTTGTCATGTAATAAGGCTGTTTGATCTATTTATACTTATAGCAAGTTTTGGTGTTACTTCTGTCATTTTGATTTTATGCTATTTTCTATTTCTTTCTTTCTTTCTTTCTCCTTCCTTCCTTCCTTCCTTCCTTCCTTCCTTCCTTCCTTTCTTTCTGTCTCTCTCTCTTTCTGTCTCTCTCTCTCTCTTTCTGTCTTTCTGCCTGCCTGCCTTCCTTCCTTCCTTCTTTCCTTCCCTCCCTCCCTCTCTCCCTCTCTCTTTCTTTCTTATGCAACATGGACGACCTTATTTTCTTTGACTTTTTCCCCCTTAGTGTTTATAATTCTACTAGTGTTTCCCTTTTTGTTCTTAAAAACAGATTTGAGCCTATATTTCTCTATCAATATGAACAGCTAAAATTGAGTATTTCCTATATGATAGGCACTTTTCACACACAGTATATGGCTAAATTATAGCAACCACTGAATGAGGTGGGTATTTTTATATCCCTTTGAAAGATAAGAAAACTGAGTCACAAAGAGGCTAAGTACAAAATTTACATACCTTTTCCAGAATCTACAGCTCAAATTTGAATCAAGGCAGTTTGACATAAGAGCCTACCCTCTTGCTATATTACCTTACTGTTTTCAAGGATGATATGATATCACTATGTCTATGTAAGTTAAGAAAGTTCGTATTTTGTTTTAATTTATTCTTCCCTTGCACATCTCTTTTTTTAAAGATTTATTTGAGAGAGAGAGAGAGCACAGTGGGGAGGGGCGGAGGGAAAAGGAGAGAGAAACTTAAAGCAGACTCTGCACTGAGCGTGGAGCCCAATGCAAGCATAATCCATCCCATGACTGTGAGATCACAACCAGAGCAGAAACCAAGAGCTGGTTGCTTAACAGACTGCACCACCCAGGTGCCCCTGCACATCTCTCTTAAAAATTTTTTTTAATTTAAATTCAATTTAATAAACATATAGTGTATTATTAGTTTCAGAAGTAGAATTCAATGATTCATCAGTTGCATGTAACACCCACTGCTCATTATGTCAAGTGCCCTCCTTAGTGCCCATCACCCAGTTACCCCATCCCCCCACTCACCTTCCCTTCAGCAACCCTCAGTTTGTTTCTAGAGGTTTGCCTCCCTCTCTGTTTTCATTTTATTTTATTTTTCCTTCCCTTCCTATATGTTCATCTGTTTTGTTTCTTAAATTCCACATATGAATGAAATCATATGGTATTTGTCTTTCTCTGACTTATTTCGCTTGGCATAATACCTTCTAGTTCCATCCATGTTGTTGCAAATGGCAAGATTTCATTATTTTTTTTTAATTTTATTTTATTATGTTATGTTAATCACCATACATTACATCATTAGTTTTTGATGTAGTGTTCCATGATTCATTGTTTGTGTATAACACCCAGTGCTCCATTCAATAGTGCCCTCTTTAATACCCATCACCAGGCTAGCCCATCCCCCCACCCCCCTCCCCTCTAGAACCCTCAGTTTGTTTCTCAGAATCCATAGTCTCTCATATTTCATCTCCCCCTCTGATTTCCCCCCCTTCATTTTTCCTTTCCATCTTTTTTTAAAAATTTTATTTTTTTTAATTTTATTTATTTTATTATGTTATATGCAAACAATGAATCATGGAACACTACATCAAAAACTAATGATGTAATGTATGGTGATTAACATAACATAAGATTTTTTTTGATGGCTGAGTAATATTCTATTGTGTGTACATATATATATATATATATATATATATATACACACACACACACACATACACACACACACACACCATGTTTTATTTATCCATTCATCTATCAATGGACATATGGGCTCTTTCCATATTTGGCTAGCTATTGTGGACATTGCTGCTATAAACATTAGGGTGCAGGTGCCCCTTCAAATCACTATGTTTGTATCCTTTGGATAAGTACCTAGTAGTGCAATTGCTGGGTTATAGGGTAGCTCTATTTTTAACTTTTTGAGGAAACTCCATACTGTTTTCCAGAGTGGCTGCACCAGTTTGCATTCCCACCGACAGTGTAAGAGGGTCCCCCGTTCTCCAAATTCTCACCAACATCTGTTGTTTCCTTACTTCTTAATTTTAACCATTCCGACTGGTGACTGCATATCTCTTTTTAATTTCATTTCAGAACCAGATGATATTAAGATTTGAAAATCTTATTTTTTCCCTACATAATTATTTTTATAGTGGCATTATTATATTTCTATATATTTACATTTGTATTATATTTGTATTTGTATTACATACTTGTATTATTATTTTATATTTGTATGTTTGTATTTTATGTTTGTATTATGTAGTAACCATGTTTTCAGTAGTCATGTAGACTCACACCTTGTTTAACTGGACTGTCCTATTACATTGTTTCTTAGTTTGATTTTGGGGCAGCTGAAGTATGTCTTCAAGGTATTATTTAAAGATAAGGTGATGTGTTTTCTGAGCTCTTGCCTATATGAGTGTATGCACCACATGTGCTCATGCACAAACACTTGGCTGGTTATAGGTTTACTGGATAACAATCCTGTCTGCTTTCAAACACTAAGCAGTAGTCCTGTCATCTAGTGTTGCAGAAGGAAGTATGACCCAAGTATGATTTTTTGTGTGTACATATATGTCCATGTGTAGGTTTATCTACACAAACACAAACACACATGCCTACTTTTTAAAAGAATCTTAATGGTAGGGTGCAACCCCCGATTCTGCCCAATAAGGAGTAGTGGTGTTGATTTTAGTTAGATTGGCAAATACACAAGACGAGGCTTTCCTAGAGCCAAACTTACTCATCCTTGAGAAAGGACACAGGGCAAGCAACCACACAGTATGCATGGAAAGGGCTTAGTGAAGACTCCCAGGTATGGCTCCTTTGGCCCTAGTCACTCTTGACTACGGAAGTGTGTGGTCATGAGAGATGAAGCTGACCCTTGGCCCCAGGGTTTCTTCAATTTTCATACCTAGGTAGCTACATAGGCCTTTTGGTTATGTGTGTTTGTGTACATATACTTAGTTAATCACTTTGTCTTCTCAGGGGTGTGAGACTACCTTCCAATCTCCAGCCAGTGCATGTCAACAATATCTGGTACTCATTATTCAATGAACAATCCCAAGAATGAAGTACAAAGGCTTGGTTGGGTACATAGGCCTCAGTTGAATTCTCCTCTTGAATCTGAGCTAGACATGCTCCTTCTAATTCCATTGCTTAGTATTGCGTCAAATGATGGTCCTAGAAATATCACCCAAGCAACCTGTTTCTAAGACAGACATGAGTTTATTGCTTACCTTGGTGTGTTGGGCTGGATAGTGGTCCCGCAAAGATGTTCACATCTCAATCCCTGGAACTTGCGAAGATGTCTAGTACAAGAGATTTTGCAGATGTGATCGAATTAAGGGTCTTGAGATAGGGAGATTCTCCTGAATTATCAGGTTGGGTCCAGTGTCATCACAAGGGTCCTTAAACATGAAAGAATGAAACAGAAGAGTCAGAGTCAGAGGAGAGGTGGGGATGATGGGATTGCTGGTGTTGGAGATGGAGGAAGGCACCAAGAAGCAAGGAATGTACATGACCTCTAGATGCTGGTAAAGGCAAGGGAATGAATTATCCTCTAGAACCTCCGGAGGGAGTGTAGTTCTCCCAACACCTTGACTTTTCCCAAGTAAGGCCCATTTTGGACTTTGGACCTCCAGAACCGTAAGACAATTAATTTGTGTTGCGTCCATCCATTAAATTTGTGGTAATTTGTTAATAGCAGTGAGAGGAAACTAATATACTTGCAAGGAAGATTGTGACAGAGTCTTGAGAGTACCTCAAAAGGGGAAGGGAGAAGGTGGGATATTTATTAAGTCTTTAAAGGCTTGTTTAAGAGAAGGTTTCTTTAATGTGGGGCTTGATTAGCATTGGTTAAAGATTATGATACAGTGGTTTAAGATTGGGGGACACTGTAAGGCAAGGATCTTGAGGAGAGGGGCTGTAAGGGTCTTGGATCAATGAGTCAGTTGTTGCTTTCTGTTGAAGAGTTGATGAGATGTTCCTGGAATGAACAATAAATTTATTTGTGATTTATATTTTCCTGGGCAAGAGTTTCCTGGACTAGTAAAGTTGTGTTGAGGCAGACAGGGAATAATAAAGTCAGTAGGCTATGTGGGGGTAGATGATTTGGGGTCTCAGTTGCAAAGAGTATATGACTCAGGGTCAGATTTTCAGATATCCCTGAGGCTAGTAGAAAAGTTACACAGAGGCATCTGGTAATCTTCTCTTTCCCTGGGACTTTTTCTTTCTCCTTGCAGCTCGGATATTTCAATAGAGTACAAGTAGGTTTTAGTCTGCACTTACCCAAATGCTAGGATTTTTACTTAGTTTAGAAAATTCTTTTTCTTGTTTATTTGTGAATTAATTTTCTGTTGCTGCTGTAATAAATTATCACAAACTTAGTGGCTCAAACAATAAGCTTTTCTTTTGTTTTGTTTTATAGCTCTTTAGAAGTTCGACATGGGGCTCACTAGGGCAAAGTCAAGGTGTTGGGGCCCCATTCCTTCTGGAGGCTATTGGAGAGAATTCATTTTCTTGCCTTTTCCAGCTTTTAGAGGACACCATGTTCCTTGGCTTTTGACCTGCTTCCCCCATCTTCAAAGCCCTTAATGGCAGCCTGAGACCTTCTCATGCTGCCATTTTTGGTTCTCCGCAAATGGGACTAGTTTCCTGCTCTTAAGCACTTGTGATTAGATTGGCCCCAGCTGAATCATGTGGTAGAACCTCCCCATTTCAAGTAGACCTTAATCCTAAATATATCTGCTAAGTCCCTTTTGCCATGGAAGGTAACCTATTTACAGGTTCAGAAGATTAGGGTGTGGATCTCTGGGGGAGCTATTAGTCTGCCTACCACTTCCAGAGTAAGTCCTTTTCACACGTAAGCACATCCTCTATTTTTTGAGGGAACTGCTCCCTTTTTCACAATATATTTTATGAATATTTTATATGTATTTTCATAGGATTCATGTTTGTTTCATTTACCTAACAGGCTTGTGATTTGTCAAAAAAACTAGGTGGGTGGTTTCTCCTTGGCCCTCATACCTTCTTGATTATGGTGAAAACTTTAGCTCTTCAGCTGGAAGGATGGTTTTTTTTGTTTTGTCTTGTTTTTGTTTTGTTTTTTTAATTTGACAGATAGCGAGAGCAGGAGCACAAGTGGCGGGGGGAGTGGGAGAGGGAGAAGCAGGCTTCCTGCTGAGCAGGGAGCCCGATGTGGGGCTCGATCCCAGGACCCTGGGATCATGACCTGAGCCAAAGGCAGACGCTTAACGACTGAGCCACCCAGGCGTCCCTGGAAGGATAAGTTTTGTACACTGATGTTCTTGTGCTGGAGGGGGCAGCTTCTCCCTCTGGTTACTGTGGTGACTATGTCATTGTCATCAGGGTGTGCAGTGTGGGTGGGAGGAAATCTCTTAACCTCTTTCTGATCAACCCCACTGTTGGAACTAGTGAAAATATAGTCAGAGGTCTTAAAGACTGTTGAGTCTTAGTTTCAACGGCTAGCCCATTTCTGTAGCTTTCTGTGTTTTAAATGAGTGTTTGAATGGGAAGGTAGGGGAGGGAAAATTAAAAAATTAATCACTACCAGTTCATTGTTCTCTTCATCTAGCATCCCACCTGGGTCAGTGCTTTGTATTGTCCTTGGATGTGCTCACAACACTCTGTATAACTCTTGGTTCTAAAGTGCTTCATCCTGCTGAAGCTCTCTGTCTCATGTTCCCAAGTGTTCTGGGTATGCTCTGTCTTCATGGACACATTCTCTCTATGCCTCAGTGTCGGGAAGCATGCTGTATGCCCTGCCCTCTTGCTTTCAGTGTGACTTGAAAACAGATACTCTGTTGTGCAGACATGTGCAAAAGCTAGGTTTCCTGTTCAGCTTCCCTGAACTTCTAGCAAGTAGGAACAGCCCCCTTGTTAATCACTTACTGCTCAATATCGGGCACACTAGGTGAAGAAAAGGACGTCTAACCTATAGGGAGATAGTGAATATAAGCTCTGTTGCCATTTTCTATTGTTATGGTCAAAAATATGTCATGAATCATAATCGCTTCTGTTTCATCTCTGCTCCAGACTCACCTTGACATTCTGGAAAAAAGCGTGAACCCCAAGCAAATCTACTTCCGCCAGGATGTTCTCTGCCAGACACTGGGAGGGAATTCGTGTCCATTGGTGACTATCACGGCCACGCCTGAGTCTAATAGCACTGACCACCTGGAGCAGTTCCGTGAGTAAAAAATGACAACCCTCTTTGAAGATGTGGTGGTTATAGGGTGTCCTCACAGCCTTGGACGCTCCCTGTCCTGTTGAGATCAGAAGCTTCATAAAGGCCTGGGGACTGGTCTGTCTTTATAGAAATGCACTCCCCACTCTTGGTACAACACGAAGGGTAAATATTAATGTTGCCCTGTTGTTAAAGGGAAAAAAAATAAATTGCAAACTGTCAGGGAGAGGAACTGGAGTCACACTTTCCAGCCAGGCCCTCTTCTGCCCATGCTCACTGCCATTATACCGCTCCCAAGGGCAGACAAGGGCTGGAAAGGAAGGAAGTTGAGTTTTGGAGCCCTGGCTGAAGAATCCCCTTGATGGCTTGAATACCATTTGGATCTGAAGGGCTGACAATGAGGAGGAGGTTCTAGCCAAGAACTGTCCAACCAAACCAACACACAGGCAGATGTGCACACGAGCATGCACATACACACACACACACACACACACACACACACACACACACACACACACGTGCCCCTGAAGTGTCAGAGCCCCGAGCACCAGTGTGACTTACCTGTAACCAATTAGCTTTTAAAGTTGGCTTCTGACATATTTTAGACCTTAGGCAAGAAAAACCTATCAGAATGAGGGCTGCTTTGCAATACAGAAAAATCTGTGAGATGAAAGAAGACTGGGGAGTGAAAAATCCGACTAATTTATCCCCAGAAGATGCAGCCTTACCTGATGAAGTGCTAACCGCATTCAGGTGACTCTTTGGCGGATACGAAATGTAATTTCTCACACCCCATCAGCATCTGACAATGGATGCTTAACAACCTGGCTAATCAACAACTGATTATCCCATCTGAATTAATGAGGCCTAAAATGCTTTAATGAATAATAAGGGATTTTCCAAAAATTCTCTTACGTGTTTTATGAATTTAAGAGCAATTCCTGTAACAGTCCCGGAATCCTCTGATCACACGTGAGCAGTTTTTGGAAGTTAGAGACAGCGATCCTTCCAGAGCAACCTTCACTGGGTGGTTATTTATGTAAGAAAGCAGATCTATGTAAGCCTGTGTTCTGGAGTTTCAGTTTCCAAATAGGAGCTAGGAAAGAGCCCAATGTATGATCATGGGATGGAGCTGCCTCTGCTTTCACATTTTTGGGTATGCTGACACTGGTGCTTTTGCTGGTGTCATAACTAGAAAGATCATTTTCTACTTGAAGGAGAGGACTTGAAACATGGTAAAGATCCCTAAATAATTTGGCACTCTGAAATAGTTCAGTTAATAAAAGAAAGAAAAGAAATGTTAGCACACCCTTCTCGGAATCAAAGGAGGCTGGTTTCTGTCTGCTGCCTAAGATTAGTAATCCTAAGTGTGTTCCCCTCTGTATCCTTACAGTTTTCTTTCTTAAATGTGTGCTGAGGGGTGCCAGGGTGGCTCAGCTGGTTCAGCAGCTGCCTCTTGGTTTCGGCTCAGGTTGTGATCTCAGGGTCCTGGGATCGAGCCCTGCGTTGGGCTCCATGCTCAGCGGGGAGTCCGAGTGGGGATTCTCTATCTCCCTCTCCCTCTGCCCTGCCCCCTGCCTCTCTTCCTCTCGAATGGGTAGATAAATCTTTAAAAAAAAAGTGCTGATATGTCAGCTGTTGTTCATCTCAGATATCATGGGGTGCCCAGGTGGCTTCATCAATGAAACACCTGCCTTCAGCTAAGGTAAAGATCCCAGCATTCTGGGATCAAGCCCCATGCCAGGCTCCGTGCTCAGCAGGGAGTCTGCCCTTTGCCCCTCCCCCTGCTCGTGTTCTCTCTCAAATAAATAAATAAAACCTTTAAAAAAAAATGGGTGTATCCTGGATAGGAGTTGGGAGGGCCCAGATGATGGTGCCATGAATGCTGTTCATTCTCCTTGGGGCACAATAGACTTGCAAGTGACAGTCATCGAGCTGGACCCAGCGGAAACCAGGGCTCTGCCCCACAAGAGAGGATGAATGAGAGCCATTCTTCATAAGTGTGCCAAATGCACAGTGGCCCAGGTCCCATGCTTAGAAGAAGGGCTGTGCACTTTGCTTCAATTCTTAAGAAGGTTTTCCACAAGAGGCCCTGCATTTTCATGTTGCAATGGGCCCTGCAAATTGTGTAGCCAGTCCTGAGACTCAGCTGAGGTCACACAGCTAAAATGTGACAAAAGCCCTGATGTGCTACCTTCCTTATCCTCTACTGCCAAGTCATGGAAGGCGAGTTGCAACCTACCTTGCTAGTACACTGAAAGTCTTATTTGTATGCACTGTGCAGCTGGTTGGTATCTTTTGTAATGGTGGTTGAAGTCATCCATTTTACAGATGCGGTAAGTAGAGGCTCAGGGAGATTAACTACCCTGCTTCGTGGTGGTGCCCAGTTGGTTTCTGATTTTGTTATTCTGATTTCCAGAGTCCACACATAACAATGGATGTCCTAACACAGTCGTTTGAAGAGGTGTTCTGGTTCCACTCTGAAATAGAACTTTCCCTCCTCCCTGTTTCATGTCCTTACATTATTAGAAGCTAGCTTAGCTGTTAAAGCAGCTCACACTAAGTTGACCACAAATGAATGTATTACCCTCTTCCTGCTCACAATGAATTTTATTTTCCTTTCCTAACCCAGCGGAAGCCTTTGCATGGTGGACGTTTCAGATATTGTGGCAGGAAGGCAGGAGGAAAGGACATTCAGACCCAGTACAGATTGGGTGCCAGTACAGAGCTGAGATGGCGTGGCTGGGCCATCGTGCTGGGAACAGAGTCTCGAGCTATGGGCTATAGGTGCTGGGCTGCAGAATAAACCATTTCCTTGGCAGGGTACTCTCTCTCTCTTTCTCTCTCTCTCTCTCTCTCTATATATATATATAAATATATGCCATTGCTGTGTTTCTGAGAGAGAAAAAAATCCAGCACAATATCAACACCATCTACCATCCAAATTGCAATTAACCATGCCTGTAAATCAGTAATAAAACCACTTAACTTCCTTTGAGCCACAAAATGGGATGCCTTGTTTGAGGACAGAAAAAATAGCAAATGAGCCAGCAGCTCAGGACTCTCATGCCTGTAGGCCTCCCTCCAGGGGAGCTCCAGTAGTCTCACCAGCTTCCCACCTCCCAGGGACTAGGTGAGTTTCAGGTTGCAGGTGTATTTAGCTGTGATTTGGCTACTTTCTGGTGCGGTGGCTTCCACTCACCCTTCATCAGGAGGTGTTTGTGCACTGAAAGACTTTCTTTCCATTGTGTAGCGTTATCACTTCAGTCTGATTTCAGAAACCCAAGAAATAAGAGCATGGCTCTGGGGCCCAGGGAGAAGGCTCCTTGCTCGAGGCTGGATCCCCTGGTGGTCGGGCTGAAAGTCCCGGACCTAGAGATGATTGGGACAATTTACTGATTACTTTTACTCCTTCCCAGGGTCTGGGCTCCAGAGAGTCTCCTAGAAGGACTAATTTGGCTTGATTTATTTTTCGAAAGCGTTTTTTTTAAAAGATATTTTCCTGGAAACATTTAGCCTTATTTTCTTTTTTTTTTTTTTTTTTTTAATTTTTTTTATTGTTATGTTAATCCCCATACATTACATCATTAGTTTTAGATATAGTGTTCCATGATTCATTGTTTGTGCATAACACCCAGTGTTCCATGCAGAACGTGCCCTCCTCAATACCCATCACCAGGCTAACCCATCCTCCCAACCCCCTCCCCTCTAGAACCCTCAGTTTGTTTTTCAGAGTCCATCGTCTCTCATGGTTCTTCTCCCCCTCCGATTTCCCCCCCTTCATTCTTCCCCTCCTGCTACATTCTTCTTCTTCTTTTTTTCTTTCTTAACATATATTGCATTATTTGTTTCAGAGGTACAGATCTGAGATTCAACAGTCCTGCACAATTCACAGCGCTTACCAGAACACATACCCTCCCCAGTGTCCATCACCCAGTCACCCCATCCCTCCCACCCCACCCCCCACTCCAGCAACCCTCAGTTTGTTTCCTGAGATTAAGAATTCCTCATATCAGTGAGGTCATATGATACATGGCTTTCTCTGTTTGACTTATTTCGCTCAGCATAATACCCTCCAGTTCCATCCACATCGTTGCAAATGGCAAGATCTTATTCCTTTTGATGGCTGCATAATATTCCATTGTATATATATACCACATCTTCTTTATCCATTCATCTGTTGATGGACATCTTCATTTAGCCTTATTTTCTTGATAAATATATTTTCAGGTCAGTGGTAGCCCAATTTCCCTGGTGCATCTTTGATGGCTGTCTGGAGAATCGAGGGCTGGTGCCTCCTCTCGGTGCTCCCAAGTGAGGAAACTCACTTCACACCTCAGAGCCGGAATGTTGGCGGAGCTCCACGAGCAAAGTCACTCTCTGCCCTTTTCAGTGGGACAGCAAACAGGAAAGTTGTCTGAGAAATTGTCCCTGAAATCATTACAGAGGAGACAGGCTTGAAGAGAAATTCATGATAAAAGGAACCGTTACAAAAGGACAAACAGCTCATTCTGGCTTCAGGCTCTTTAGTGGATGAGGCATGGGGGAATTAGCAGGTCTAGGTCCTTGCTACCTGGGAGGATTCCAGATGTCGGAGGAGCCCTGGACCTTTGGGATTTGTAGAACAGAGTGTGAATGCGGAGTAAACAGCATCCAAAAGAATGGCGTGGAGGCTCCACCAGGTTGGAGCAGAAGGCATCACCTGAGCAGGTCTGGGGATAGGTTTGGCAGGTGAGATTGATCCCGGAAGTTGCTTCTAGTGCTTTCTGAGACTAGGCTCCCTTGGCTAGTGGTGTTCCGGCATAATTACCCACAGCATGGTTAGATCCTTTATACATTATATGTCAATAGGTACTTTGATTAGCAGCTGCTTTGAATATGCAACTTCCAAGTAGAGAGTTGAGAAGTCACATTTTCTTAAGTTTATGTACTTTTCATGGATGGTGTGTGTGTATCTGTGTGTGTGGTCTGCTTTTTGGATTTGCACTGAAGGTCATTGTTACTCAAACCCTAGTGGAGGTGGGTGAGAAACCCAGAGAGGAGAATGGTACGTGTCTCTGAGGCTCAGCCATTCCCCCAGCCAGGCCTGCTTTCTGCTTCTTACAGAAGAGCTGCCTCTGCTGTCACAGAAGTTTCTCCACTTGTCCTTATCTCTATTTTGCATATGGCAAAGTTAAGGCTCACTATAGGTGAAAAAGCAGCCGGAGGCCACCAGGGTGTAAAGTGGGGGCTCAGGGAGGAGACCCCAGGCCTCTAGCCCACAGTTCCAGGGTGGAGCCCTCCTTCAGGATCTGCCCTCACTGGGAGATTTCCCAGAAAGGTGCACAAACAGGACATACTGCTGATTAAAGACCACCATCATATTGGGGGTTCCATTTTCTCCACACTTCCCCAATAACCTCATATTCTGAATTACCATTTCAACCCAGAGGAAGTTGGGTCCCTTTTTAGTTTGGGGCTATGTCTCTGTGATGGATGCTTCATTTTTTTTTCGGGAGCTTTATTGCCAAATTTCCCCCCTTTGGACAATGATGCATTCAGATGCTATAACAATATTGACTTGGGGTGCCTGGGTGGCTCAGGGTCAGGTCCATGACCTCTCCAGGTCATGATCTCAGGGTGGTGAGCTAGAACCCCTCATTGGGCTCTGTTACTCAGCAGGGAGTCTGCTTGAGACTCTCTCTCTTCCTTTCCCTCTGCCCCTACCCCTCTTGTTCTCTCTCTTTCTCAAATCTGTCTCCCCTGCCCCTACCCCCCTTGTGCTCTCTCTCTCTAAAACAAAACAAAAGAACACAAAGAACAATATTGTCTTGACTGTTCTCAAGAGTTACCGGAGTGGAGGGACTGATTTGTGGGAATTTTCTGAGGGAAAATGCTATTCTCTTATTAGAAACTCTGATTCTTGAAGTGACTCGTCACCGACTGACTCACTGACTCCCAAGAAGGCAGGAAACTGTAACAAAGGTGGATAGAAGGGGGTGGACCTGCTATTTTTGCAATCAGAGACACCTCCAACCTGCAGTTATCATAACTGAAAAGAGCAGAGCGTAACCTTTGTATGTCTCTGGAGGTGAGATGATCTTACTCCACCACCACTGTCTCCTGTGGCTCACGCACTGTTCTTTCCAGGGGGCCTGAGGTGGGGGAGGCAAGAAGCTGCATTTGTAGTCCTTAAAGAATACCTTTCTCTTTTTCCTTTCTTAAAAATATTCTCACAAAAGCAATGTTCTATTCAGCCTGCCATTATGCTAAAAGCTTTTCCTTGGAAGACAATAGCTGTTCTCGGAAAGAAGATTTACACGGGGTCCTGAGGGTATAATGAGCTACCACACGGCACCTGCCTCGGGTTGGGAGTTGTCACTTGTAAGTGGTTTTAAATTAGAACGGAGTGGAAAAATACACAGTTACAGAATTCCCCTTTTGGCTTCTTTGCAAATCATTTTGCATCCTCTCTGGCCTTTGTCTCTTTCCGAGACACCTGATCAGGTATGAAGAACAGAGCTTTCTGCTGAGGAGAGCGAGAAGTGACAGAAGTTGTCCAAGGAAAACAGAAACTTGGGTGAAGTGAAAACCTCTCCCTCCCAGAATTTTTTTTTTTTTTTTTTGCCCACCCTCCTAATCCCCACCAGACATGTGGAGCTAAGGATTACTAAGGGATCAGTGAATTTTAGAGCTTAAAAATCTGCAAAGACCATCGAGTCCAGGGCGCCTGGGTGGCTCAGTCGTTCAGTGTCTGCCTTCAGCTCAGGTCATGGTCCCAGGGTCCTGGGATCGAGCCCCACATCGGGCTCCCTGCTCGGCAGGAAGCCTGCTTCTCCCTCTCTCACTCCCCCTGCTTGTGTTCCCTCTATCGCTGTGTCTCTCTGTGACAAATAAATAAATAAAATCTTTAAAAAAAAATAATAAAAAAAAGACCATCGAGTCCAGATTTCTTTCCTTCCTTTTTTTTAAATTTTATTTTATTATGTTATGTTAGTCACCATACAATACATCATTAGTTTTTGATGTGGTGTTCCACGATCCATTGTTTTCGTATAACACCCAGTGCTCCATGGAGTACGTGCCCTCCTTAATACCCATCACCGGGCTAGCCCATCCCCCCACCCCCCTCCCCTCTAGAACCCTCAGTTTGTTTCTCAGAGTCCATAGTCTCTCATGGTTCATCTCTCCCTCCAATTTCCCACCCCCCTTCATTTTTCCCTTCCTTCTCCTAATGTCCTCCACGTTATTCCTTATGTTCCACAAATAAGTGAAACCATATGATAATTAACTTTCTCTGCTTGACTTATTTCACTTAGCATAATCTCCTCCAGTCCCATCCATGTTGATGTAAAAGTTGGATGTTCATCCTTTCTGATGGCTGAGTAATATTCCATTGTATATATGGACCACATCATCTTTATCCATTCATCTGTTGAAGGGCATCTCAGCTCTTTCCACAGTTTGGCTATTGCGGACATTGCTGCTATGAACATTGGGGTGCATATGGCCCTTCTTTTCACTACATCTGTGTCTTTGGGGTAAATACCCAGGAGTGCAATTGCTGGGTCATAGGGTAGCTCTATTTTTAATTTTTTGAGGAACATCCACACTGTTTTCCAAAGAGGCTGTACCAACTTGCATTCCCACCAACAGTGTAAGAGGGTTCCCCTTTCTCCACAACCTCTCCAGCATTTGTTGTTTCTTGCCCTGTCCATTTTTGCCATTCTAACTGGTGAAGGTGGTATCTCAATGTGGTTTTGATTTGAATTTCCCTGATGGCTAACAATGATGAACATTTTTTCATGTGTCTGTTAGCCATTTGTATGTCTTCTTTGGAGAAGTGTCTGTTCATGTCTTCTGCCCATTTTTTGACTTGATTATTTGTTTTTTGGGTGTTGAGTTTGAGAAGTTCTTTATAGATCTTGGATACCAGCCCTTTATCTGTAGTGTCATTTGCAAATATCTTCTCCCATTCTGTGGATTGCCTCTTTGTTTTGTTGACTGTTCCCTTTGCTGTGCAGAAGCTTTTTATCTTGATGAAGTCCCAAAAGTTCATTTTTGCTTTTGTTTCACTAGCTTTTGGAGATGTATCTTGAAAGAAGTTGCTGTGGCCGATGTCAAAGAGGTTACTGCCTATGTTCTCCTCTAGGATTTTGATGGATTCCTATCTCACATTGAGGTCTTTCATCCATTTTGAGTTTATCTTTGTGTGTGGTGTTAGAGAATGGTCCAGTTTCATTCTTCTGCATGTGGCTGTCCAATTTTCCCAGCACCATTTATTGAAGAGACTGTCTTTTTTCCATTGCATATTTTTTCCTGCTTTCTCGAAGACTATTTGACCATAGAGTTGAGGGTCCATATCTGGGTTCTCTATTCTGTTCCATTGGTCTATATGTCTGTTTTGTTCCAGTACCATGCTGTCTTGGTGATCACAGCTTTGTAATAGAGCTTGAAATCGGGCAACATGATGCCCCCAGCTTTGTTTTTCTTTTTCAACATTTCCTTGGCGATTCGGGGTCTTTTCTGATTCCATACAAATTTTAGGATTGTTTGTTCCAGCACTTTGAAAAATGTCATTGGAATTTTGATCGGGATGGCATTGAAGGTATAGATTGCTCTGGGTAGCATAGACATTTTAACAGTGTTTATTCTTCTGATTCATGAGCATGGAATGTTTTTCCATCTTTTTGTGTCTTCTTCAATTTATTTCATAAGTGTTCTGTAGTTCCTAGAGTATAGATCCTTTACCTCATTTGCTAGTGAGGGACTGAAGCTCAGGGGTTGTCCTGACCTGTCTAGGGCACCTTGCTGGCTGATGGCAGAGGTCGCCCCAGGCCTTAGACCTCTTGTCTCCTGGTGGAATCCTCTTCTTTTCCTTTTCTGTAAAGCACTGCTTCTGACAAATATTATAACTAACAAATGAGCTACAAGAACATAAAGACTTCTCTCTGTGGACATCTTTAATAAAAGGAGTTAGAAGGGAGAAACTGAGCTGTGCCCTTTCCTTGTCTTGGGATTTCCATCTCTTTAGGCAACCAGGGCTAGGAACCATGGAAGATCTTGGGAATATGAAGGTAAATATCATTTAATCCTTGTCATTGAGGCACTCACGACCTATGTGTGAGGTAGGGAAGGTATGTGTGTGTGTGCGTGTGTGTGTGTGTGTGTGAGTGTATGGGTATAAGTCATATTAACAGGACATTATGACACAGCAGGTTAGACCAGAACAGGTGGATAAACACAGCTCATTGGAAACAGTCAGAAGAGAGCATTTGCCTGCCTGGTAGAATATGATTCTGTGGGAGACTTACACCCACAAGGGTGGGCTGTATAAATCCCATGTGCATGGCGGTTTTATATTGACACAGCTGTCAAAGAAACCTCAGTCCGAAACCCCAAAACCATTTGAAGAACTATTTGTATCTCTCTTGAGAAGACATGATGGGGCGAATATATAAAACACATCCAAACCATCTTAAATTTGTCCTCGTCTTTCTTACTGTTATCAGTCTGTATATACATAAATAGTCACAGTAATCCTCCTTTTTTCAGTACGAACCCTCAAAACTCTATGACATTTTGACCGGTTGATTATCTCCTTTCTGCTTCCTATTTTCACCTTGTTAGTCCAAGAAAAGGAAGGCCACGTATTCTCTCTCCTTCCGAGGCTTGTTGAAGGGGTTGGAGAAGATTGTAAAACCTTTCAGTTGAATAGCTTTGCTTATTCTCTACCATGTACGTATTTTGGTCTCACAAAGTTTTTACATTATATCATTTGGCCTTCATATTTTCTTTATGAGCTGAGGAAGAGAATAATTATTATGCCCATTGTATAATGATAAAACTGAAGTTCAGTGTCATTTGATCTGTATCTTGAAGTCAGACGGCCACATGCAGAGAAATGGGAGAGTGTCTTATTTATTTATTTATTTGTTTGTTTATTTGAGAGAGAGCATGTGTGTGTGTGTGGGGGGGGCGGCAGAGAGAGTCTTAAGCAAACTCCACACTGAGCATGGAGCCCAACGTGGGGCTCAATCTCCTGACCCTGAAATCATGACCTGAACTGAAACCAAGAGTCAGAACTTAACTGACTGCACCACCCAGGTGCCCTTGGGAAGTGTCTTTTCAAGTAGAAAAAATAGCATTTGCAGAGGCAGGGAGGCCTGGAGATGATACTGTGAGGGGGCACCATGGCTGGTCGGGAGTAGGATGGTGGATTGATGATGGGATCAGATGATAGGCGAGAAAGGTAATTAGGGCTGAGTGGTAAAGGCCGTTATTTTTCATGTTAGGAAGTGTCTTCTGAAGGCAATGATGGGCTAATAGGATGTTATTAAAAGCAGAGAAATGACAAGATTGGATTCGTTTTGGAAGAAAATTTTGTGGCAGCAATGTGGAGGGAAGTCCAGAGTGAGGGGAAGTAAGATGACATTGACCCTGGCACAGAGGAGTTTTTATGCATTTAGACCCCAGATTCAGACTCACTGGGTGGGGGGGTTCCCTAATCTTGGCTCTGCCATTTATCAGCTTTGTGACCTTGAAAAGGGTGCTCAAACACTCTGTGCCTTGGTTTCTCCATTTATGCACTATAAGTAATAAATAGTACCTTCATCATGGGGCAATCTGAAGATTGTAAAGGGCTTAGGACAGTGCCTGGCCCATGGTGAGTACTGCAGAAATAATAGCAGTTGTTAGTCATCTAGATAGGTGATGAGGTTTCCAAGGAAGATAAGTCTGTGGAAATGGGAGGGAAGGGTCTAAATGTGCAAGAGATGTCTCAATTAGGAGTGAGAGGTCTTGGTGATTGGTCGGGAGTAGGGATAAAGGGCACGGATAAAGGGCAAAAATAAAGAAGTTATTTCTACTCTGGGTATGGGTGCACAGTTCAATGCCACCAAAAGCATATATGAGAGAGCAGGGCTTCCTGCATCCTTGAGGAGTTCAGTTTTGGAAATGTTCATTTCCAGAGGCCTGCAAAGTATGTAAGAACTCAGGCTAAACATAATTATAAAGTCAATATGCTATAAAATATCATCTATTTCAGAGGGAAATAAAACAAAATTTGTATTACCTAAATAATTTTCTCAATTAGCAGGGATACTAAAAGTTGGCTCTATGTGGTGGCAGAAACATGTACTGTATTTCATCAACATCAATCACGGAACATTCTATTCTATAAGTATGCTCATGAGATAGAATTTATATCTTTTAAGGGAATTAACTCTTTACAGAGTATTTACTCATGATTCATTATTCCACATAACAGCTCTGTGAGGTAAAGAAAAAAAAAATTGTATTTATTATCTTCATTTTTAGGTGACAAAAATTGAGGCCCTAGAAAGTCATATGAGGAGGAAGGGCTAGAGCTCCAATTTCTCCCCAAACTGTCTGGAACTTAAGCCCCATATTCTGCCACCTGTTTCAGCTGTCCAATAATGAGAGAAAATCCTTTACCTTCAAGTTGCAATTCCTTATACGTAAAGGAGAATTGTTTTTTTTTATTTTTTTATTGTTATGTTAATCCCCAAACATTACATCATTAGTTTTAGATGTAGTGTTCCATGATTCATTGTTTGTGCATAACACCCAGTGCTCCATGCAGAACGTGCCCTCTTCAATACCCATCACCAGGCTAACCCATCCTTCCACCCCCCGCCCCTCTAGAACCCTCAGTTTGTTTTTCAGAGTCCATCGTCTGTCATGGTTCGTCTCCCCCTCCAATTTCCCCCCCTTCATTCTTCCCCTCCTGCTATCTTCTTCTTTTTTTTTTCTCCTTAACATATATTGCATTATTTGTTTCAGAGGTACAGATCTGAGATTCAACAGTCTTGCACAATTCACAGCGCTTACCGGAACACATACCCTCCCCAGCGTCTATCACCCAGTCACCCCATCCCTCCCACCCCACCCCCCACTCCAGCAACCCTCAGTTTGTTTCCTGAGATTAAGAATTCCTCGTATCAGTGAGGTCATATGATACATGTCTTTCTCTGTTTGACTTATTTCACTCAGCATAATACCCTCCAGTTCCATCCACGTTGTTGCAAATGGCAAGATCTCATTCCTTTTGATGGCTGCATAATATTCCATTGTATATATATACCACTTCTTCTTTATCCATTCATCTGTCGATGGACATCTTGGCTCTTTCCATAGTTTGGCTATTGTGGACATTGCTGCTATAAACATCGGGGTGCACGTACCCTTTCAGATCCCTACTTTTGTATCTTTGGGGTAAATACCCAGTAGTGCAATTGCTGGATCATATGGTAGCTCTATTTTCAACTTTTTGAGGAACCTCCATACTGTTTTCCAGAGTGGCTGCACCAGCTTGCATTCCCACCAACACTGTAGGAGGGTTCCCCTTTCTCCGCATCCCCGCCAACATCTGTCATTTCCTGACTTGTTAATTTTAGCCATTCTGACTGGTGTGAGGTGGTATCTCATTGAGGTTTTGATTTGGATTTCCCTGATGCCGAGCGATATTGAGCACTTTTTCATGTGTCTGTTGGCCATTTGGATGTCTTCTTTGGAAAAATGTCTGTTCATGTCTTCTGCCCATTTCTTGATTGGATTCTTTGTTCTTTGGGTGTTGAGTTTGATGAGTTCTTTATAGATTTTGGATACTAACCCTTTATCTGATATGTCATTTGCAAATATCTTCTCCCATTCTGTCAGTTGTCTTTTGGTTTTGTTGACTGTTTCCTTTGCTTTGCAAAAGCTTTTTATCTTGATGAAGTCCCAATAGTTCATTTTTGCCCTTGCTTCCCTTGCCTTTGGCGATGTTTCTAGGAAGAAGTTGCTGCAGCTGAGGTCGAAGAGGTTGCTGCCTGTGTTCTCCTTCAGGATTTTGATGGACTCCTGTCTCACATTGAGGTCTTTCAACCATTTGGAGTCTATTTTTGTGTGTGGTGTAAGGAGATGGTCCAGTTTCATTCCTCTGCATCTGGCTATCCAGTTTTCCCAACACCATTTGTTGAAGAGACTGTCTTTTTTCCATTGGACGTTCTTTCTTGCTTTGTCAAAGATTAGTTGACCATAGAGTTGAGGGTCCATTTCTGGGCTCTCTATTCTGTTCCATTGATCTATGTGTCTGTTTTTGTGCCACTACCATACTGTCTTGATGATGACAGCTTTGTAATAGAGCTGGACGTCCGGAATTGTGATGCCGCCAGCTTTGCTTTTCTTTTTCAACATTCCTCTGGCTATTTGGGGTCTTTTCTGGTTCCATACAAATTTTAGGATTATTTGTTCCATTTCTTTGAAAAAAGTGGATGGTATTTTGATGGGGATTGCATTGAATGTGTAGATTGCTCTAGGTAGGATTGACATCTTCACAATATTTGTTCTTCCAATCCATGAGCATGGAACGTTTTTCCATTTCTTTGTGTCTTCCTCAATTTCTTTCATGAGTATTTTATAGTTTTCTGAGTACAGATCCTTTGCCTCTTTGGTTAGATTTATGCCTAGGTATCTTATGGTTTTGGGTGCAATTGTAAATGGGATCGACTCCTTAATTTCTCTTTCTTCTGTCTTGTTGTTGGTGTATAGGAATGCCACTGACTTCTGTGCATTGATTTTATATCCTGCCACTTGACTGAATTCCTGTCTGAGTTCTAGCAGTTTTGGGGTGGAGTCTTTGGGATTTTCCACATAAAGTATCATATCATCTGCAAAGAGGGAGAGTTTGACTTCTTCCTTGCCAATTTGGATGCCTTTGATTTCTTTTTGTTGTCTGATTGCTGTGGCTAGGACTTCCAATACTATGTTGAATAGCAGTGGTGATAGTGGACATCCCTGCCGCGTTCCTGACCTTAGGGGGAAAGCTCTCAGTTTTTCCCCATTGAGAATGATATTCGCTGTAGGTTTTTCATAGATGGCTTTTATGATATTGAGGTATGTACCCTCTATCCCTATACTCTGAAGAGTTTTGATCAAGAAAGGGTGCTGTACTTTGTCAAATGCTTTTTTTGCATCTATTGAGAGGATCATATGATTCTTGTTCTTTCTTTTGTTAATGTACCACGTTGATT